>NC_138207.1:96727745-96871930 GCF_964194415.1 Vipera berus | reverse complement strand
AGAAGTTTTCTTTGGGCCTTACACAAAGGGTTAAATTCACCAAGGAAACAACCCCAAGAATAGCTAGCTTCAAAGTCAGCCAAACTTTCATACAATGAGATTAGGAACTATTTGAACACCATTTGAACATCTCACACATTACTTTATTTTTTAACAAGTTCTTCAGTTCTTATCGCCCTGCCTTAATTCACAAGGAATTATTGGAGGAAAAACCTGGCTTACTCTCTCATCAATATGGTAATTATGCTGATCTGTAAGAGAACTTAGCCCTCTCCTCCAATTAATTCCTTAAATCCCACTTTGAACTTTCCTTTGGAAAATAAAATGGGATGAACAAAATGCCAGTCAGACTGGTTCGAAACAAGCCAGTTGGGAATTTTGAATATTGCTACATGAATTTAATATGTCTTTAAATTTTCCCCAGAACCACCATTTCATTTCAGAGTAATCAGTGCAAATAATAATATGCGTTATTGCAGAAACCCTAAGTGCTGCTGAAAAGTAGGGCTGAAGTTGGTACATTGCTTGGATTGTTTATTTTGTAATTTTGTTTTAGTTTTGCTTGGTATTTTGGAAAGATGTTTTGGGTTTTGTAAAAAAAACAACACAGTGATGATACTGAGTTAAATGAATGAATAGTGTTTATAAGTTTTGTGTGGATGTTTCCCAGGTTCTCTTAGTGCTTAAATACAATGGGATTCAGCCCGTTCGCACCACTTTGGCAGAACCGGTAGCTAATTTTTTGTTGCCCAGGCCCAGAATGGACTTCCGGAAGTAGCATCCACATATTTGTTCACAGATTTGAATCCCACCACTGGTTAAAAATCTGTTTGCTCATTCTTTCAGCTGTGAGTCTGCTTAAAATTTTAACCTTCTGCTAAACTCTTTCCCTTTCCACTGCTTTTGCTTTCACTTTGCTCATTCTGCATTAAAACTCACTAACTTTGTTATTTTTCCCAAGCTGAACTTGGTCTCACAGGGTAATTTTGGATAATAAACCACAAAGGTACAGGTAGATAAAATTGTAGGGTTTTTTCAGAGCTCAGCAGTCCATTTCAGGTCAACCATCTTTTGAATAATAAACCACAAAGGTACAGGTAGATAAAATTGTAGGTTTTTTTCAGAGCTCAGCAGTCCATTTCAGCTCAACCATCTTTTGGATAATAAACCACAAAGGTACAGGTAGATAAAATTGTAGGTTTTTCTCAGAGCTCAGCAGTCCATTTCAGCTCAACCATCTTTTGGATAATAAACCACAAAGGTACAGGTAGATAAAATTGTAGGTTTTTCTCAGAGCTCAGCAGTCCATTTCAGCTCAACCATCTTTTGGATAATAAACCACAAAGGTACAGGTAGATAAAATTGTAGTTTTTTTTTCAGAGCTCAGCAGTCCATTTCAGCTCAACCATCTTTTGAATAATAAACCACAAAGGTACAGGTAGATAAAATTGTAGGTTTTTTTCAGAGCTCAGCAGTCCATTTCAGCTCAACCATCTTTTGGATAATAAACCACAAAAGTACAGGTAGATAAAATTGTAGGTTTTTTTTTCAGAGCTCAGCAGTCCATTTCAGCTCAACCATCTTTTACAACTGGGCATTGTCACCTTCCCTTGGGCAGTAGTCTGGTCCGGGGTGTGGGAAAAGATGCAAATGAGCCAAACCAACATTCCCTCTCCCAACAACCAAAATTTAGATGCTGGTGGTGGCTTGTGGATGAAATATCTGTCTCTGTGGGACTTAGATTATTCTTAGCGGGGATGAGTCTTTCATTGGATGGTTGACCGTTGAGGTACTGCAGACAGGTCAGCTAAGATTCTCCACTGCATGGAAGCATTGCTGTTTAAGGGAATTGAACTGAGTTTGGGTGTCTTCTCCAAATTGTTGCCATCAGTCCCAAACCCCACCATCTTCAACTGAGGCCATTTATTCCTCCTAAAAGTTGGACTCATCTTGTCATTACAAATCAAACTTTGCAGAATGGAAAGTGTATGCTGTGTGAAGATGTCTTCCAGCTGATGTAACGTGTAACATGTGACAGACATTATAAAAGGATATTATAAGCCAGTGGTAAGAAGTAACCGCGTGTGTCCAGTAGAAGACATTTAAGTCCTTTTCAGAAATTGTTGCCAAATATAACCAGGACTAGGCTACCTGCTTCTGCAGGGGCTGGTTAATTCCTTGGAAAAGAGCTGGAATCCTGCTACTCACTGGGAGAGAACCTTAATTGGACTCACATCTGAAAAGTCATACGTAGGACTGCACTGTGCAAATGGCAATTTAGAGGAAGATTCTGTTAAAACCTCTTTCAGTAGGGGCTGTTTATCTGCCAGTTTTTAAAAGACGCAGGGGGTTAGAAGGAACAGCTTCTCTTTTATCATAGAAGAAGATGAAGATGCATCCTTTTCCTCTTTTGCTCAGGCTGGAATTTTTTTTAAACAATTAACAATAAATCTTTAACCTTGCTGGATCCTGTTTTGAAAACCAGCCGTTGCTGCTTGTCATTTATCGGGACAAAGCAATCGATAACTCAGAGTGGGTGGACAGCAATTGTATTGGGCGTGTTGCGTCGCACAAGGTACATGGAAGTAGTGATACCCCTGTTCCCAATTCCGAAATGTTGGCAGTTTGCAGCTGGGGTGACAGATGTGGCCGGGATCCTGATATCAATGCGGTTGTGCAACCACATGAGGAAAAAAAAAGGAAGGCGGAGACTGGGTCTGTGAATCACAGAGGATTGATTATGCATTTGAAAGAAAGTATGACTAAGAATCGGATAGGCCTCTGCAGGATCAGGTGTCTAGTCCAATGCTTCCCAGTGGGGGGAATTCTGGGAGTTGAAGTCTGCACAGCTTAATATTGCAGAGGTTAGAATAGAATAGGGACCTTGGAGGTCTTCTAGTCCAGCCCCCCGCTCAAGCAGGAGAACTTATACCATCTCAGACAAGTGACTGTCTAGCCTCTTCTTAAAAATCTCCAGGTTGAGAAACATTGGCCTAGTCCAGGGGTAGCCAACCTTGGCTCTTTTATGACTCGTGGACTTCAACTCCCAGAATTCCTGAGCCAGCCATGCTGAGGAGAAAGGGAGAGGTTTCCAAGCTGAGCCATGCTGGCTCAGGAATTCTGGGAGTTGAAGTCCACCAGTCATAAAGTGGCCTAGGCCTAGGCCAGGGGTAGGCAACCTTGGCTCTTTTGTGACTCGTGGACTTCAACTCCCAGAATTCCTGAGCCAGCCATGCTGAGGCGAAAGGGAGAGGTTTCCAAGCTGAGCCATGCTGGCTCAGGAATTTTGGGAGTTGAAGTCCACGAGTCATAAAAGAGCCAAGTTTGGCTACCCCTGGACTAGTCTATCAACGTAATAGAAATTAAAGAGTCAGAGGTTTCAGGTGAAAGCAGAATGGAGCTCCAGGTCCACAAAGCAGTCGTATAACATCATGGAAAGTAATCACTGATACTCAAGATCTAAAAGACACATACTGTATAACCTTTTTGCTTTTACTATCAATAGTAGTAATACTGTAGTATAAAGGCAGTAGCAGCTAGGGTTGTATGACAGTTTACCTCAAAAGTAGCCCAGCTATTTACTTACTTATTTATTTACTCTATTTATTTGAAAACATACAAACACGACTTCATTTTTCTTACACAAGATGTGTTTCTTCTTGGTGTCCAAAAATTGCTACTAATTGCAGCTGGATTGGCTCTTGTTTACCTAATTCTGATCTTGTATTGAACTTGTTTGCTCGGACGTGATCTGATTTGAGAACATCTGTTCTTCTTTCTTTAAAAACGTTTTAAATGCTTTAGAGTTCTTCCCCCACAATTCAGGAATGGAGATGAGGAAAGGGGCCTTTTTTCGGAGCAAACGGAACCCAGAAATTGTGGCTGATTCCAGCCATCAAAAGAGATGAGCAAGGGGATCTGTCCAGGATCCTGGAATATCTTTGGGAGAAAATGTTTTGCATTGCTGTAGTAGGCCTGCATGATGTACTCCGGTGATGGATAGAGGGGCAAGGAAGGTTAATCTCTTTCCATTTTTCACCATTACATATTTCTTTCAACTGCTTTGTTTTCCTCCATTGTCTCAAGGTGGCCAATTAATCTTGCATTGCTTCATTCCTCCAAACGAACTACTGCAGAAGTTCTTATTGTTCTTTACAAAGGGGTGTGTGTGTGTGTGAGAGAGAGAAAGAGAGAGAGACTACAAAAGCTACTTTGCTTGAAAAAAGATCCTTCTGGGATTCACATTGTTTCATGCTCTTTCTCCTTTATTCCATCTGCCATCCCACCGATTTCGGAAAACTAACACAAAATCGATGACTGGACTTAAATTCAAAGAGCCTTTATCGTGAAGATTAGGGGCATATTCAACAAGGGGAGAAAGACCAACTTTTTTTTCAAAGTAAACTCAAATTCTCTGCCTCATTCAGTGATTTGAGAGGATTTTGTTTCCCCATTTTGAATGACATTTAATTTTCCTCCTCCTTTCATCATTGCGAGATTCTTTACCTTTGCAAAACAGTCCAATTTTTTTTTGGGGGGGGGAGGAAATCTATCATTTTAAATGGAATAATCCATCAACTTCACAGGGCGTTTTTTTAAACTTTTTATATAGTCTTACATCTCAGTGCTGAAATTTCACCGAGTTTCCCAGCTTTTAAATGATATAAAGGCACTCCTTAACTAGTGACTGTTCAAAGTTATGACATGCCTACCTGGGAGAACTTATGGCTGGTTCTGAAGTTCTGATGGCCGCCCCCACCCCCTGCAGTTATGTGATTGCATGTCAGGTGCTCAATAATTGGCCTGAATTTATGCCCTTTACAGTGACCCACAATCACATATGTAAAGGTAAAGGTTCCCCTGCACATGCGTGCTAGTCATTTCCAACTCTAGGGGCCAGTGCTCATCTCCCTTTCAAAGCCGAAGAGCCAGCGCTTGTCCGAGGACGTCTCCGTGGTCATGTGGCTGGCATGACTAGACGCCAAAGGCGCACACAACGCTGTTACCTTCCCACCGTAGCGGTCCCTATTTTTCTAGTCGCATTTTTACATGCTTTCGATCTGCTAGGTTGGCAGAAGCTGGGTTGAGTAACAGGTGCTCACTCTGTTATGCGGCACTCGGGATTCAACCCGCCAAACTGTCCCTATTTTTCTAGTCACATTTTTACATGCTTTCGATCTGCTAGGTTGGCAGAAGCTGGGTTGAGTAACAGGTGCTCACTCTGTTATGCGGCACTCGGGATTCAACCCGCCAAACTGTCGACCTTCAGATCGACAAGCTCAGCATCCTAACCACATCCCTTAAAACAATCACATAACCATATTATAAAATACAGTTTTGCCCCAAACCAGCATTTACTTCTGTTTCTTGGCAAAATCAGCCCATAGTGAGACATGGGTTTGCTTTAATGTCCATGGTGTTTGCTTAATGACTGTCGGTTGTAAAATTGGGTCGATCACGTGGGTGACCTACTTTATACCATCCTGACTGATGGGCAGGCTCCACTACAGCCTTCTAAGTCAAGGATTAGCTGCCTCAGGAACCACAATGGAGAACTGGGCCTGGCCATCTCAAAAAGGCAGAGGAAAAAGGAATGAAAATAAACTAAATATTAATACTCACAATATTGTTACCTCTATTTAACTTTGGCACTCATAGTGAGCCTTCTGTCTATCCCAGAGTAAAATAAAGTTTACGAAAAAAAAGTGAAAAAAATCTGATTTACTTCTCTATGTATTCTCCCACATTGAAACAGATCCATTGGTCTTTGGTTTAATCCATCAGGGATGGTCTTTTGGGGGGATGTTTTTTGTTTTTTTTTTAAAAACCTTCCAGATAAATCAACTCTCCTGGTGCTTCCTTGAGATCTCTATCCTAATCGGGAAGGATTCTGCTCTGCTTTTCAACCCCAGCCAAAATCAATTCCATGCTGCCGCCTTGCTGGATGATAAAATATAGAATGAATGAGTCAACATCCATTCGAAGGCATTTCTGAGCTTAATTTAGCTCAGATGTTCTATGTAGAAATTTATCACCTCTTTACGATCTTTAAAAAGTGGGGGACAGGCAGGAAAAAGACCACAGTCCTTTGCCATGAGGAGTTCTGATATTGTGCCATAATTATCTGCTCATAACTGTAGAATCCATCGACAAAGGATATCCACTTCAAGTTCTATTTCCAAACTTGAAGGCAAACAAAAATGTCATCCAATTTGGCTTATTTTGTGAAAGTGGCACTTGATAATAACCAAGCTGCATGGATGTGGAAAAGGTTATTTTAGCGATAGTTGAGCCTGTAAAACTTCATCTATGTTCAACGTATATTGTTCAAGCCTGTTATTATGCTTTCTGCCTGCCCGAATGTGTGCTTGTACAGAAATGATGTCCCTATTCTTTGTCTTGGTTTCTTTCTCTGATTTGTTGTGTGCATCATTCACAGGAAGCACACCCACGAAAAGAGTTGGAATTCTGCATAAAACACTTGGATCAGCTACATTTGTATTTGCCCTGAGTTTGCATGGCACAATTATAAATAAGACGGAGAGGCATAATCCTTTATGCTGCAGTGCAGATTTTTACTGGAAAATGTCACTTTTCAAGTTGGTTGGGTAGGTCAACGTAAAGAGGACTTCTGAAGGTTGTTCTTATTCTCCCTCCCCCCAAAATAAATAAATAAATTGTCCCCTGTACTTGACACGCATCCTAAGGCAGAAAGTTTGTTGGCATGACACAGCCATTGCAGAGAAAAAGCTCACAATTAAAGGTTGGGACACCTGATTGCCAGAACGCTGAATCCGTTGTTTATTTTTCTATCATGCTTTTCAAAGAGCGTTCGACACCTCTGGATGATCCCCTCCTTTATACCATTCAGCAGGAGGTGAAGAAAAAGTAAAAAAGAAAAAACCTCCGGTGTGTATGAGAAAAAAATGTTTTGAGTCTCTTCTGAAAGTGGAAACTATTCATCACATTCATCTCCCAGCTACGTCCTGCTGTGTTCTCTGTATTTATTGGGGGTGTAGATGACAGCACCTAGAGAGCACTTGTCTGTCAGCTGTAGATTTGTATTTCAAAGCAGAAGACTCAAATGTTTTGGGGTCCTTGGATTTGGTGGACTCTGACACGAGAGCTGCCAGTTCTTGGGCTGCCGTTTGCAAGGATCCCCTTCTGACTTTGGTGAGTAAGCATCAAATAGGCCAGAGGGAAAAGTAACCCATTTGGATTAGACAGGCTAGAAGTCAGATACTGAACCAATCAGATGAGACTAGAAAGTGTACAAAACTATTGAGCTGAACAAATTGCATAGGCTTAGGAAATCATTTTGGTGGAATTTTCTACGAGAGCCACCGTTTTGGCATTGATACAGTATATGAGGCAAGCCAATCAAATTCGGGTTTAAAGTCAGCTCATAGCATACAGCTACAGAACACATTACTCATTGGAAAAGTCCTTGATGTTGGGAAAGACTGAAGGCGAAATGAGAAGGGGACAGCAGAGGATGGTTAGATAGTGTCATTGACACCGTGAGCACGAGTTTGGGCAGACTTCAGGACACAGTGGAGGTTGGGTGGTGGTGGTGGTGTGCTGTTGTCTGGGGTTGTGAAGAGTTGGACATTGTTCTGTACCAGCCTACTACTGGCCCTGCAGATAAGGCAGGGGCAACCCCTTTACAAGAAGGCAAGAAGCTGGAACTAAGCCTGCCAAATTTATGGACACAAAAGCAAACAGAGCAAAACAAGACACGAACCATGAAACAGAAGCTATTCAAACGGTTGCCTTCAGCAAACCAACCCTCCCACGCATTCCCCTTTTAAACAGTTCAGGGCGTGGCTTCTCTCTGCCTCCTTCCGAGGTGCCCCATTGCCTTCCTCTGTTTACTCCTGATTGACTGCCTCCTGCGTCGGGCGTCCTTGAACAGGGCCAGCTGTGGGTCATCTTCATCCACGCTGTCAGGCTCACACAGCTGGGTCTGTGTCGTAACCAGATGGGAGGGGCCTGGCTGAGGGCTCTGCGGAGCCTCAATACTATCCTCAGCAAGGTCTCCAACACCCCCCTCCTCCTCCTCTGAATTGTCCGACCCAACTGCCGAACCCACAGGCTGACCCTGAATCACAACAATGCCTTAAGTACTCAACAAGAACAAAAGAGACCACCTTTCTTGCACAGAGGTGGTAGTTTTCTACGTGTGGAGAGTAGAGTGTCGTAATTCCAGGTTGGGGGTTGTGGCAAGAACTATTAAGAGAGTCATACATCTTGATCTGAATGTGCTGTTGTTTCTTCTTAATGCAAGTTAGCAACTTCCTTTCTCTAAAAATGGTGGTGACAACTTAATTCAGAGTAAGATAAGCGCTCCTTATAGTATTAGTACACTTTAGATGTCTGGGATTTAATTATTACATAATTATTAGCTTGCATGGTTTTTCTTGAAGGTGAAGCCTTCTCCGTATTAGAAATCAATGTGGATATTGCTTTTAAGTCTGTGATGACTCTCAAGTGAGAACATTGATCATTAATCATTGATTGTGACTCATTTTTTTACCAAATGCGTATGTCGCCCACCTCACTGTTGAATGACTCTGGGTTTTATTTTCTTAATTTAATTTTCCTCTTGGACCCAATACGTGAGTCCAGAAAACACTTCTCAAAAGATAGTTATTTATGTCTTATTTGTTGGGAGAGAGGAAACTGGAATGTACTTTAGAAAGCAAACATTTTAAAAATAGTGGCAATGGACCCCAAAGGGTCTAAGACATATTGATGGGTCGCTCAACCAAACAGTGTGGTTTGCGCTTGGCCTTTGGGCGTGAACTAAAACGTTTAAGGCCTTTGACAGGTTTTAAGAAAAGATTGGACAGCCATTTGTCTGGAATGGAATAAGGTCTCCTTCCTTAGCAGGGGTTTGGACTAGAAGACCTCTGATGTCCCTTCCAACTCTGTTATTCTGAAATCTTCTCAGAAGATTTGTGAAGCTGCAACTGGATCGAATTGTCAGCCTGGAGTACTCTAAGACACTGTCAGATGCAATTCTGTAGTCCCAGTTGGATTAGTCCAGGGGTAGGCAACCTTGTCTCTTTTATGACTCATGGACTTCAACTCCCATAATCCCTGAGCCAGCCATACTGAGGGGAAAGGGAGAGGTTTCCATGTTGAGCCATGCTGGCTCAGGAATTCTGGGAGTTGAAGTCCATGAGTCATGAAGGGGCCATAGTTCCCCCATGCTAGCTCAGGAATTCTAGAAGTTGAAGTCCATGAGTCATAAAAGAGCCAAGGTTGCCCACTCCTGGACTAGGGAAAGATTTAAAAGAGGAAGGACCCTGTAACATTCATTCATTTCATCTAAGCTTGTTGTCAGGCTACAGGGTGAAGGGAACCTCCATGTAATCAGCCAAGCCTTCTCTGTAGCCTCACCAAGGACTTTTATAGTCTCTTCTGCTAGGCAGCTCCCAGAATCCTGGATGTGATGTTAGCCTTAAAGGTACATTTGGGGTGCTTTCTAGTTTTTATCATGATCCCCACTTTGTCAATGCTGCTAACGTCGGATGTTTTGCATTGACAACAGATGGAAATGTAGCCACTTTTTCCCTTTCGCTCTTAGAGTAGGGATGATGCTGGGAGGGGGGGATGTGAATGAAAGTCCAGCTAGGCATAACAACACTAAACGTAGCATGAGAATCAAGGATACTGAGCCCAGAGCTGATAAAGAATTGGCGGGTTGGAGAGCTGGAGATGAAGCCTGCACTTCAAGCCAATTGGGAATGTGATTTATGACTGTAAATTGGAGGAGGGAACTGTGCTTTGATACTGTGTGCCCAGGGGAGGGGAATTCAGTTTTTGGCTTTGATTATGTAAGTGCCGATATTCTGCTACTCAAATAAAAGATCCTTTAAGGTAAACAATGCCTCGAGGTTCTTTTGAAGAGTTTCATCTGTCGGAAACCATGACACACTTTGCTATTGTAAGAGCAGCACACAACCAAGGAAGCTAGAATCAACTTACTTACAACAGTTCATTTAGAGACCCTTCAAAGTTACAGCGACACTGAAAAAAAGCGACTTAGGACCGATTTTCTTACTTAGGACAGTTCTGGCATCCCCATGGTCATGTGATCCAAATTCAGACGCTTGGCAACTGACCCATATCTAGGACAGTTGCAGCGTCCCGGGGGTCACGTGATCCCCTTTTGCAACTTCCTGACAAGCCAAGTCAATGGGAAAGCCAGATTGACTTACCAACTGCAGCGATTCACTTAACAGCGGTGGCGAGAAAGGTTGTAAAATGAGGCAAAACTCACGTAACAAATGTCCCACTTAGCGAATGAAATTTTGGGCTCAATTGCGGTCGTAAGTCAAGGACCACCTGTATGGTCTTTTTGATCTGGTTAATACTGAGGGGGGGGGAAAGCTACAGAAACTTGCAAACTAGGAAAAAAAATCTTTCTGTCCCTTATTAGTGAGCACATCAGCCATGATTTCTTTCATCCTCTTTCTCATGGGCAGTCTAATAAGATGGACGGTAGCCTCACTTGAGATATACAGAGAAGAGCAACCAAGATGATTGGGGGATTGGAGGCTAAAACATATAGGGAACGGTTGCTGGAATTGGGTATGTGTAGTTTAATGAAGAGAAGGGCGAGGGGTGACATGATAGCAGTCTTCCAATATCTCAGGGGCTGCCCCAAAGAAGAGGGAGTCAAGCTATTCTCCAAAGCAGCTGAAGGCAGGACAAGAAGCAATGGATGGAAACTAGTCAAGGAGAGGAGCAACCTAGAACTAAGGAGAAACTTCCTGACAGTTAGAACAATTAACCAGTGGAACAACCTGCCTCCAGAAGCGGTGAATGCTCCAACACTGGAGGTTTTTAAGAAGAGAATGGACAGCCATTTGTCCGAAATTGTACAGGGTTTCCTGCCTGAGCAGGGGGTTGGACTAGATGACCTCCAAGGTCCCTTCCAACTTTATATTATATTATTATTATTATTATAAGGCTGGGATATCCTTGGTTGTCCTGGACAAAGTTTTGGAAACCAACTTTTTTATTTCTTGGACTTCCAGCTTCCCTAAGAGCTATGTTGAAGTCTGCTGGTACAAGGGGAAAAAAAAACTTTAATTGTCTTTTACTATTTGAGTCACTTTCAGGGTCCTTTTAGATTGAAAGGTGGCATTGAAAAGCCAATTAAATAGGGGAACTGGCGTTCTTGCCTTAGTTCGTGAAGGACATATAATTGGGAATTTTAGGATATTCAGCTCTCTGGGTATGTAATTTATGACCCAATGCAAATTCTCCACCATACTTCCTCCCAGATGCCCAGCAAGTTTGCCTGTTGTTGAGTGTGTGTATGTGTGTGGATATTAATAAAAATTAAATTGATATGCTGCCCAGAGATTCTGAGTGTACAGATAAACTAAAAAAGGTTTGTCCATGTGTTTACATTATATCACAATTAGTAGTTTTACTGTGGATTCAAAAACAGCCATTTTTTAAAAAACAAAACAAAACATCTGAGTGAGTGGTTATATTGATTTGTAAGATTTTTCTTTGCTAATGATATTCTTCATTAAATTAGGCTATATCACTTTGTATGTTAGAATAATCAAGTAAAATGTAGTGCAAATATCTTCTTAGGATCACCCCTGAAATAAATGGTCCACGTTGAGGTATTTCTATCCATTCACTTTTGGTATAAGATAAGGTTTAAACATCTCATCTTCACAGCAAAGTTTATAAATCTAAAACATATGTTTGTGCATTTCCCCCCCCCCCAATTCATGCTGGCATAAAAAGAGAGGACAAAAGTTTGAATTGTAGATGTACAAAATTATATATGTCAACCCAGATCTGGAAACAGTCACCATATTTATGGGTATTGGTATTAAGGATTGGTAACACCTTAGTTTAGCTGAAAGCATTGTAACAAGAGAGTAAGATATTTTTAAGTACCGGTACGTATTGGTTTTATTTATAAAACATATTTTATATAGCCACCCACCTCTCAATCAAGTGTCTCTGACTGGCATACAACAAAGTGAAAAACAACAGATACTAATTAAAATTCAGATTAAAAAATGTTTAAATTATAAAAAGCACACACCCACAAACCCGAATTCAAAGAGATTGGATTAAGAGGAGGTGCTAATTACTCAGGAGTCATCTCAATATTTCAACGGGGCTCCCAAGCTTACTATCACAACCAGGTCTTGAATGAATGAACCTTTATTGTCAAAGTACAACCATGTATACATTGAGATTAGCTGAGCCTCCCTTTGTGCTCCCACCCTCCAACTCACAGTGACAGCAAACCCTCCATCTTATTACACCGTGTGAACTAATTGCACCACACACCGGCCTCACAAGTCAATTCTGCGTAAAGTTTATAAAAATTATTTCCCGTTCAAAAGCCTAACAGCCCACGTATAAAAGCTGTTTTTCAGCCTGTTGGTGTGGCTGGCTATACTCCTATATCTCCTACCCGATGGTAGGAGAGTAAAGAGATACCGTCCAGGGTGTGAGTCGTCCCTGAGAATTTTCCTCACTCTTCCAAGGCAGCGAGCCCTGGCGAGGTCATCCAGTGGTGTCAGGGGACAGCCCACAATGTCTTGTGCTGTACTCACCACCCTCTGTAATACTTTCCTATCCGCGGCTGTCAGACCAGCATACCAAACCACAATACCATACGAGAGGATGCTCTCTATAGTAGACCGGTAAAAGAGGGTCATTAGCCGTTGTTCTACCCTGTTCTTCTGCAAGACCCTGAGGAAGTGAAGCCTCTGTTGGGCCTTTCTAGCCACCTGGGTTGTATTAACTTTCCAGGTCAGATCTCCGCAGAGGTAGACTCCCAGAAATTTAAAGGAGGAAACTCTCTCCACACAGTCCTCCCTGATGTAACCTCTAAAGCTAAGAGGGATGAGCCAGTCTTACTTCAGGAGAAGGATGTTCCATAAAGCAGAAAAGGCCCCCCAACTAGGACTTGCCCAATGAAACTCCCTAGTCCAGGGTTAGGCCACCTTGGCTCTTTGATGACTCGTGGACTTCAACTCCCAGAATTCCTGAGCCAACGTGGCTCAGCATGGAAACCTTTCCCTTTCTCCTCAGCATAGCTGACTGAGGAATTCTGGGAGTTGAAGTCCACGAGTCACAAAAGAGCCAAGGTTGCCTACCCCTGGCCTAGGCCTAGGCCACTTTATGACTGGTGGACTTCAACTCCCAGAATTCCTGAGCCAACGTGGCTCAGCATGGAAACCTTTCCCTTTCTCCTCAGCATAGCTGACTGAGGAATTCTGGGAGTTGAAGTCCACGAGTCATAAAAGAGCCAAGGTTGCCTACCCCTGGGCTAGTCCACGGAACCCACAGGATGCCTCTCTGCTGGATCTGGTGGGTGGGACGGACAGGGAAAAATGGTTCCTCAAATAACTTGACCCCATGCCATGTGGGGCTTTAAAGGTCAACATCATCACCTGGACTTTGGAACAGACCAGTGCAGCTCATGAGGCTGAGGTGTAACATGTTGCATTCTTCTAGAAATACACATAACTACTCATACTGCTCATTCTGCACCAGCTGAAGCTTCCAGATTGTCTTCAAGGGCAGTCCTGTGTAGAGAACCCCACCTCTACCTTTTTCAATTTGGTGTAAACACTGATCTTTTAGTAGAGAGATATACTTATTTACAACTGGATTAACAACTAAGTGTTCTCTAGATTGTTTATTTAGTGCTGGAGAAAAGAATCATTTTTTTTTTAAAGCAATGGTATAGAAATATAGAAAAAAAAAACGGGTTGAAAACCAAAATTGATTACTTGATTGTGGTCGCGCACACAAACCTTTAGCGACCATGCTAATTATCATAAGACGACGGACTTTATAAAGCCAAACCGGTAAACATACACAAGTGCAACTTTTTATTACATCATTCTGGGCTATTGTTTCAGTGCCAACCCTAACATGGTTTGCTAATTGATGCCACTGGGGGGGGAAAAGAGTTGAGAGTCATGTCTCAGAACTAATGTGGGTTGCCTTTTGCAAGAGTAAAGTGTGCATATTTTTAGCTGATTACAGCTTTGTTCTGAAAAGGTGGTTGTTATCTCTATTGGCAACCAGACACAGCAACTGTTTGCTCAGGAGCACCCATGATCTTTGAGATCTATTCTCTTTAGTCAGGATCCCCTACGCCTTAGGCCAGTCTTACACCCATTTCAAAAGCTGGAGGAACTCTTTCATGTCAAGCATCATGAAAATCGGGAGATTCGGGCATTTCAAATGAGTATAAAGACTTACTGCAAGCATAACCTCTTTGCAAGAATCTGACCAAGGGCTGTTAAAGGGAAATGAGTGGGAGATAAGAGAGGCATTCAAGGGTGGGCTGGACTTGGGTGCACAGGGACTCATGATGTGTTTGACCCCTCCCTTTGGGCTCAGCCTGGTCATCTCCTACATTTCCTTCTCACCACCCAGAATATTAATGTTTAGGAAGCAAAGGTGGCAATCTCTAATTTTTAGAGGGGATAGAAATTGCATGGCATCAAAAATTTGGAGGAACGAGGAGTTGCATTCGGGAAAATCCTTCTGGTACCTAATTCTGCTTTCTACCTTTTGCCAGCTGTGATCATTAAGAATTATCTTAAGGATGTTTTGATATGCTTAATTCATCTTGATTTGCTTCTCTGGAGTGAGAGGGAAGATAGGACCATAAAGTAGTTCTAGAGTACTTCTAAATTGGATCATAAGCGTCTTTGGGGAAGTGTGTCATGACTTCAAGTCGTTAAGTGAGGACTACCTATGTTCCTCTTAGGACATGGCTTGCCATCACGACAAATCATATTGTCAGTGTCTTTCCTTAAGATGTGGCACCTGGCCAGAATGAAGATGATGGCCTAACCAATGAGATTCAGCATTATTCATATATCGCTGTTATGTGTATATTCAACATTTATGGAGGAATTGTGTTGTCAGGGTTGATGTTCCAAGAAGCAATTCAGTTTCCATTAGTAAACACAGACAGCCACTTGATTATTCCCATACATATGCAAAGTAAACTGCTTTGAACAATTCATTTTATCTCTTTTCTTCAAATAAACACAGTGGTACAGAAAGGAATATAGGCAAACCCACCAGCAGTGTTACTAAGGATGCCAAGGACATCTTCTATGATCGAAAATAGAAAAGCATCCTAACCCTTCATATCCTGAAAGAAATTATTTCTGTTCACCGAGTCAGTCTCTGAGATAGATCTTTTCACGTCTTCCTTATGGCAAGAGTCAGCTCTAATATTAAATATTGGAAATCAATGTTATCTTTACTGGGTGTTTTTTTTAAAAAAAAATAACAGTTGCTTGGAGGTTGAATCTGCATTTGGACAAGAAAAAAGTATTCTGACCATTCACGTGACTTTGGGAAGATTGAAGGATTGTTGTTGTTGTTAGTTGCGAAGTTGTGTCCGACCCATCGCAATTCTATGGACAAAGTTCCTCCAGGCCTTCCTGTCCTCTATCATCTTCTGCAGTCCATTTAAGCTCATGCCTCCTGCTTCAGTGACTCCATCTAACCACCTCATTCTCTGTTGTCCCCTTCTTCTCTTTCCTTCAACCTTTCCCAGCGTTAGGCTCTTCTCCAGCGAGTCCTTCCTTCTCATTAGGTGGCCAAAGTATTTGACTTTCAGGATCTGGCCTTCTAAAGAGCAGTCAGGATTGTTCTCCTCCAGGACTGACCAGTTGGATCGCCTTGTAGTCCAAGGGACTCGCAGGAGTCTTCTCCAGCACCACAGTTCAAAGGCCTCAATTCTTTGGCGCTCGGCCTTTCTTATGGTCCAACTTTCACAGCCATACATTGCAACATAGTCTTGACTATACACACTTTTGTTGGCATGGTGATGTCTCTGCTTTTTAGTGTGTTGTCTAGATTTGCCATGGCTTTCCTCCCGAGGAGATTGAAGGATTACTGGACCTATTTTTTAAATGTTAGCATCAATCACATTAAATGGTAGCTCCTTCTCCTCCTTGTCCTTCTCCAACCCCCCCCCCCCGCCAATTGTTTTAGGAGGAGATAGAGTGTTGAATTCAGTACTTAATGGGATGGGTTGCTTTATCATACCACAATCTATGCTACTGGTTTAACCCTGGACTCTAGTATGCCATGTGTTTGAACTAAGGCCACGCTCCAAAGATTATTCTGTACTTTTTACAATAGCAGGACAGATACCATTGGTTTAGTTGACTGCTTGGGCATTCTAAGCCTCCAGCAAGCCTTCCCCGCATTCTGAACCAGCTGTTTCTTATTGTTCCATTTACCACTGGTGTTAAATAGTGGGTTCTTTAACACAGGAGGGACGCGGTGGCTCAGTGGGTTAGGACGCTGAGCTTGTCGATCAGAAGGTCAGCAGTTTGGCGGGTCGAATCCTGAGTGCCGCATAACAGAGTGAGCGCCTGTTACTCGTCCCAGCTTCTGCCAACCTAGCAGTTCGAAAGCACATAAAAATGCAAGTAGGAAAATAGGGACCACTCTGGTGGGAAGGTAACAGCGTTCCGTGAGCCTTTGGCATCTAGTCATGCCAGCCACATGACGTCCTCGTACAAGCGCTGGCTCTTCGGCTTTGAAACGGAGATGAGCACCGGCCCCTAGAGTTGGAAATGACTAGCACGCATGTGCGGGGGAAACTTTACCTTTTTTACCTTGACGCAGGAATGAAGATGCAAAGCAGAGTACAGGTTAACTCATCATTTATTTCGTGCTGTGACTGTACTGGAGGAAACGGCTGCAACCAGCCGCAATATATAGTCTAGCCCCTAGGCGGCAGCCAATAGGTTTGAATCAACCATTGCCGCCTGGAGATAGCCAATTGCAGCACAGGAGACTTGTAGTCTGGGTTGCTGGAGAGCCGTTAGCTGCTCCAGCAACCCACGTGGTATTCCCTCAAAAAGCCCAGTACATAACAACTGGAATATTGTCTTGTGTGAATCAAACATCTGTGTGCTAGCAGGAAGCTTTGTTTTGCAATTGAAAGGGGGTGATTAAATTTATATGTATGTGCAGCAGCCACCTCACGATGACCTCTAGGGAACATCAGATGCTTTATTTTGATTCTCACTTACTTGGTTGAAATTGCCACCCACTCAGAAACTGATCTTTTCCTTTCTAAATAAAGGTTGTTGGTATAAGAGGCATAAAAGAGTTTGGAAGTGCTGGAAACAACCTATTTAAATTGGTCCAATTTCTAGGAAGATTGCAAAGTTTTGCTCTCCATCCACTGCTGCTCAGGAATTATTGGTATGATTTATGGCTTCATTTTTTCACAAATTTAGTTGGCCCAGATTTATTCAATATCCAAGTCTTTAGTACAGGGTTCTCCAAACTTGGCAACTTCAAGACTTGTGGACTTCCTCCCAGAATTCCCTGGCTGAGGAAGTCATGGCTGGCTGAGGAATTCTGGGAATTGAATCACACAAATCTTAAAGTTACCCAGTTTGGATATCCCTGATTTAATACAATGTATGAACCCAAGTTTTCTGTATTCTACCAGATTACTGCTTTAAAAGGGGGGGAAATCCACATTCCAAGCAATGTAAAATTTTGGAACTGGATTTACTACTGCTAAGTATAGGGACTCTTACAAAGTTTTGACAGATATAACACATCCTTCTGGGTTCCAACTTTTCTGACTAACAGGCTAGAAAATTTGGATTGAAACTGAACTTTGCTTGGAAGATACTGTAGGCCTTAATGGGATCTATTATCAGTCTCTTGCTGTTAGATCTCCTTAGATCATGGCTCATGCACCAGCTCCATGTGATCCAAAGATTATCCTCTGGAGCCAACTTTGAATAATATTTTCAGAGGATTGAAAAGAGCTGCACCCTGCAGCTTTACTACATGTTTCCCATCATGTTTTCCCCTGTTGTCTGCAAACTTTGAAGGACATCTTTGGGCTTGAATAAACAGCATTCAAATTATATCCTATAATTTTGCTGGCTTTCTGGACTGCTTTTAATTGAGCCAACCATACTATGGGAATTCATGATTGTCTCTGAAATGGATAAAGCTATGTGGAACACTAACGTATTTTCTTAATGGGAACATGCCATCCTAATTTGAAATTTCGCTTGGGATTTTACATTTCAATTAACTTGATTGCAGCATCTGGTTTTGATGAAGGGAAAGGTATGGAACCTGTCTTGAGGTTGCAGCTATCAATCACAGATTTCACTGCATCTCTCTATCTCCTGCAATGCTGTCATTGACATTGCTGCTATATTTAATTGGGATGTTATTGTTTGGGTTGCTGCAATGCACGCATAATATAGCGGGTTCCCCACTGCATTGGTGTTGGGGAAGACTCTTGAGAATCCCTAGATCCAATCAGTCGATCCTAAAGGAAATCAATCCCGACTGTTTTTTTCCCCCGAAGGCCAGACACTGAAGCTGAAGCTCGAATACTTTGGCCACCAAACGAGAAAAGAGGATTCATGAGAAAAGCCCCTGACGTTGGGAAAGATGGAAGGCAAAAGGAGAAGGGGACGGCAGAGGATGAGAAAGTTAGACAGTGTTATTGACACAATGGACATGAACTTGGGCAGACTTGGGAAAACAGTTGTTCTGTTCCAGCCTATGACCGGCCCTGTTTTTGTGTCAGGGACAACCCTTTTTTCTTTTTTACAGTCAATAGGCTGGAAAAAAACCCAACCCAAATTTATCTACAGTTCAAACAAAAAAAGCAACAGAATATTACCTACAATAAATGAATCAAAATATCAAAAAAGAGTCAACAAACAAGAGCGAAACAGAAGTAGCAAGAACAGACCAGGATTCTCTTAGAATGTCTCCAAACGGTTGCCTTCAGCAACTAGCCCTGTCCACACCTTCCCCTTTTATTATCAGTCCCAAGGTGTGGCTTCTCACTGCCTTCTCCTCCTCTCACTGAGTTGCCTCATTGATTTTCTCTGCTCTGCTCTGCTGGATTGCCTTCTGCTTCTAGTGTCTCTGAACAGATTCAGCTGTGACTCCTCTGAGTCTGACACCTCCTCCTCACACAGCTGAGCCTCATGAGGAACATGACTGGAGGGGCCAGGATGAGAGTCCTGCAGTGCATCAGAGCCTCCCTCTGACACCGAAGGCTCTCCAACCACCACCCCTCCTCCTCCTCCTCAGATTCCTCAGATTCAGCTGCTGGGAGCACAGGCTGACACTGAATCACAACAACAGTAGAGGACATCAGGGCCTGTCTGCTGTGGTCCATGGGGTCACAAAGACTTAGCAACTGAACAATAGCTATTGCACTGTCCATTTAGACATAATCTAAGTCTAGGAGAAATTGAATGTGCCTGCATGCCCAGATTATTTAATTGCACTATGCTAGATCTCTTCTCATCCACCAGCAATCAAGAAAGTTGGGTAGATGTATATTAGCTAATATTTTATAAACAGATAGTGCTTGACTTGTGATCCTAATGGACCCTGCAAATCACCGTATGAATCTGCAGTTGCTAAGCAAACTCCATGGTTGTTAAGTGAATCCATTGTTTGCTATGGGATTTTTTTTTTAAGACCAGAAGTAAACGACAGTCTGGGGCATAAATGGAGGTCTTTTGGATTCAAAGAAGGTCTTCTTCTGACTAGAAGACCTCCAGCTCTGTTACTCGGTTATGTTGTAAATCATCGTTATATGACTGCGGGATGCTGCAAAAAGCCATGAATGGACCCAGGAGGCAGATGAACTTAAGCAGCAGGTGCAAATGTTTTCCTTTGGCTGTCTGAAGATGGAGGACCAATCATGTTTTCTCTTTGGGACACAAATTATTTCTTGGATTCCACCAAGCAAAGCTAGATGGAGAATCCAGATGGAGAGGCAGAACCCACAGCTTTTTTGTTGTTTGCTTTGAGGTTCTTCCCCTTGCCCCATCCCCAATAATTATTATTGGATAATACTGCTTTAGTATTCTGTTAGATTTCTTTCCATCCAAAGAACTCTACTTATTGAGCAGGTTAAAAATAGAATAAATATTTTTTTTCTATGCACCCCTCCCACAAACCTGCTTTAATTATGAAATGAGCCCCAGGGGAAAAAAACAATATAGGGACTGGTTATATTTCTAATGATATTCAATATTTTAAATGACAAGGACATTAGTAAGTGTTTTAGGATATATTGCACAGCACTGATGATGTTACCTATTTTGGGTAATGAAACCTCTCTCTGCAAGAAAACCACTCAGCTCATAGAGCACCAGGGATCCCACAGTCCTCCTCCTCCCCTCTACAAACCCTTCTCCCTTCTAGCACTGATGATGTTCCCTAGTTGGGTAATGAAACATCTGCAAAAAAACAAGCAAGCTGAGAGAGCACCAAGGACCTCACAGTCCTTTCCTCCTTCTCTTCTTCTTCCTCCTCCTCCTCCTCCTCCTCCTCCTTCTCCTCCTCCTCCTCCTCCTCCTCCTCCTCCTCTCCATAAACCCCACTCCCTTCTAGCACTGATGATGTTCCCTAGTTGGGTAATGAAACATCTGCAAGAAAACATCCAAGCTCAGAAAGCACCAAGGACCCCTCAAAAACAAGAGATCTAGTGCACAGCTATATTGATACCCAATGAAGGAATTGAACTATTTCAGTGGAAGACATTGAAACTAAGCTTGTGCGATGGGAACATTTTGTAAAATAGATGTGATTTAAGTTCTCTGCAAAGCAGTGGACACTTGGTTTAGCTAAGTGGCAGCTTGGAAACGATGGACGATACGCTGCAAATTTCTGCTCCCGTTTCATTTCCACCACATGGGTTTCAGACCCAGTGAAAGGTCAGTGAAAGGATTTGTGCCTCATGAATTAACCACATGAAAAGAACAGCTGGCCTTTCTCAAAATATGGACCTGAGACGAAGGCTACCAACAAGTGTCATTTAGCAGAACTACCTTCTGATCAGGCCTGCTTGCCCTGTTGTGCCTGAACCCTTGGCAGAATTCAGATCTTGGAATTCAGATTTTGCTGGCATTTTAGTAAGTGAATGCTCCGGTGGGCCCAGATCTAAAAAGCAAAGGAAAACAAAGGCTTTAAAGGATGAAGCCTTGGTGGTCAACACCCAACTTGGCTTAATTTGGCTTTTCAGCATTTTTCGATGTCAGGACAAGGACTCACTTGTTGTTGCAAGAACCCAGCAACAGAGTTACCATAGAGATGGAGTCAGCTGTGTGAGGCTGGCAACATCCCCAAAAGCAGACGTTGCCGTTTGCTGGGCAACCTCAAGTAAAGAATCTGTAGCTCTCGTCAACAGCCCGCTGTGCACGTCCAAAAAGGGGTCTGTCTTTGGGAGCCAGGAGGAAAAAGGTTGCTTAACCCTCTCTTGCCTCGCAAGGGGGATCCCCAAATGGGAGACTGGCCTCACCCTGCTAGGTCTTTCTTTCCCAGGCACTGGGCCAAAAGAAAGGCAAGTTTCTAGCCCCTGTGATGGTGGGAAAAGGGATAACTGCTTGGTAAAGTTAAACTGGCTTTCTGCAAGGCCCTGAAGACATGATTTCATGAAAGGAGTGTGGAGCAGTGACTGTATGGATTGCCTTGATGAATGGGATTGTGTGCTGTGAGATTTATGAAAGTTTTTATACGCCTTTATATTGTTTTCCTTTTATTTAAATTGTGATATTGTTCTTTTTGTTCTTATGTTAATTTCAATTGTATGCTGTCCAGAATAATCTCTGTATATCATCTCTCTCTCTCCCACCCTTCCCCCATTTCTCTCTCTCGCACACACATCTATCTATCTATCTATCTGTCTGTCTGTCTGTCTGTCTGTCTGTCTGTCTATCTATCTCTATCTATCTGTCTGTCTGTCTATCTCTATCTATCTATCTATCTATCTATCTATCTATCTATCTATCTATCTATCCATCCATCCATCCATCCATCCATCCATCCATCCATCCATCCATCCATCCATCCATCCATCTATCTATCTATCTATCTATCTATCTATCTATCTATCTATCTATCTATCTATCTATCTATCTATCTATCTATCTATCTATCTATCTATCTATCTATCCATCCATCATTTAATCTATCTATCTATCTATCTATCTATCTATCTATCTATCTATCTATCTATCTATCTATCTATCTATCTATCTATCCATCCATCATTTAATCTATCTATCTATCTATCTATCTATCTATCTATCTATCTATCTATCTATCTATCTATCTATCTATCTATCTATCTATCCATCCATCAGCTCTATCTATCCATCCATCAGCTCTATCTATCTATCTATCTATCTATCTATCTATCTATCTATCTATCTATCTATCTATCTATCCATCCATCAGCTCTATCTATCCATCCATCAGCTCTATCTATCTATCTATCTATCTATCTATCTATCTATCTATCTATCTATCTATCTATCTTTCTATCTATCCATCCATCAGCTCTATCTATCTATCTATCTATCTATCTATCTATCTATCTATCTATCCATCCATCAGCGCTCTCTCTCTCTCTCTCTCTCTCTCTCTCTCTCTCTCTCTCTCTCTCTCTCTCTCTCCATCAGCTCTATCTATCCATCCATCAGCTCTATCTATCTATCTATCCATCCATCCATCAGCTCTATCTATCTATCTATCTATCTATCTATCTATCTATCTATCTATCTATCTATCTATCTATCTATCTGTCATGTATGTTTTTCTTGGTTACAATGTGGTGATAGTTTTTCATTTCCACCTCCTCTTCTTCCTCCTCCTTCCAAGATCTACTTCCCTGAGATTTCCTAGTGGTCTCCCTCCCAATTCTTATTTGACCTCTTTGTGCTTAACTTTTTGAGATCAGCCTTGGGCAGCTCAGCACTGGTGTCTGAGAAAAATTCTGAGAAAAGTAGGTAGGTAGGTAGGGATTATTTTGGGAAGTATGAATATCGATTCTTCTCTCAAGACACCCCAGGACTGATTCCGGGTTGGAAGGAGGGAGCCTATTTGCAAGGCTTCGGCTATAGAAACAAGTGTCTCTGAAGATGTGCGAGATAATAGTGGACTCTTCAGTGTTGGAGATCTCTATGCAGACCTTTAAACCCAGAAGGATTGGGTGATTTCTCCCTCTCTCTGTCTGTCTGTCTGTCTGTCTGTCTGTCTGTCTGTCTGTCTCTCTCTCTCTCTCTCTCTCTCTCTTTCTGTCTCTCTCTCTGTCTGTGTGTGTGCACTGAATTCACTCCTATGGTGGTGACTTCCTATCACCCTTTCCTCTTTGCTTTTGCAGTATCTGAATGATGTGATGTACCCACCTTCTGAATAGTTTTCTGCAGAAATGGGAAAGCAGCTTGTGTAGATTTTATCACTTTTGAAATAGATGAAGCGCCCCCACTCTCCCTTTCATTCTTTTTTAGCCAAGTTTTCCGTGGAAGAGATTTTTCAGAAATCCAGCTCTTCCTCGGAGTCCCAGCTACACATACACAATACATGCATTAATATCCCATCAGTCTCCTGGGATCTTCTCTTTGAGAACATAAATTCTCCTGTGTAAGTCCTGATTTACTTACTGCTAATTTCGCCCGGAAGGCTTTCCAGGGGCCCCAACGTGTTCCATTCGCACAGGACCAACGTGGTCTTGCTAAACACGCTCATATTTTCCCACAGTTCAGTAAAGATCTGGCTTTGGGGGAAGGGCGGGGGGGAATATGTACAGTAGAATGGAAAACATTTGAGGGACTGCTCGTGTCATTTGCTCGACTTTTTCAGCAGAAGAAACAACACTATTATACAGGCCCAACTTCTGGTTGCTCCAGTATTCGGTGGCAAAATAAAAATTAATGGCATTGAGACAATTGCTCCATTATAGGGAGAGCTTGGATTTGTGTCATAAAATGGTTCTGTTTCTTGTGCTTGACAGCTGGTTTTTGAAGCTCCTGGTGAAGTTAGGAACGGAACTCTGCATCTTTTGCTGGGGGCGGTTCTCGGGAACCACGGTGATAACACTTAAGACTGTTATATTTATTTGCAAAAAGCTTTCAATCCCTCAACAAATGTTGCACCAGGAGGCAATGGAAGTTCTAGAACTGCTGTTTCTAAAATTAAGAGGAATTTGCCTCTAGCGAGTCTCTTGAGGCCAGGACTGTGAGGGAGGCTATTTCCAAATTGTTGCAGACACTATTTTGACTCCCCAACAAGACATCCTTTTGTAGCCACAGGTTGAGGTGGTGTTTCCCAACCTTGGCAAGTTGAATATGGGTGGACTTCGACTCCCAGCCACATCATCAAGTCTGGGAATTGAAGTCTACCCTTTTTCAACTTCCCAAGGTTGGGAAACATTGTTGAGATGATCCTTTGGGTCTCATGCTCCTAGAAGTCCTTCCTCCTTTGTTGACAGCTATGGAGAGGAACGTGGAGAAACTGTGTAGAGATGGTAAGCAAAACATGCACAAAAGGATTCTGGGATAAGTTTCTTTGCCATGTTTCTTTTGTTTCTTGAGAAATTTATTTGCTTCTGCCTTAGCTCTTGGTGGTATCAGAGGGAGAGAATGGAAAACGCAATTAGCGTTCAAGGAAGTAAACAAATGAACGTTGCATTGCTGTATAAAATACAAGGGAAAGATAGAGTGCTAACATAAGAAATATTTAAATTGTTAACCTGTCAAAACCCGCTCAGTTACCGTTGTTTTATGGCGGCCTACTTGCAACAGGGATGGGGGCATTGAAAGTTATAACTCAAACAATGAGTATATGAAGGAAATTTTGCAACTGAGGCTGGTAATCGTTCCTGGAATTGTAAATATTTTTTTTTAAAAAACCCAGTCTCTTGGTACTGGAATAAGTGCTTATATAGGACTGCACATATGCTGTCTTTTTCATATTTTCATATTTCATATACAAACTTGTGCAAAATGCAAAGAACTTGTGCATGCTACCTGCCACAGTTTTATGATGGAGTCCAAGGGCCTAGAAAGCTGCTGTTCAATACCAGTGGAGTAAGATTGTGCTATAATCTATTAGATTTTTGTGGCTTTGGTACGATTGAGCATTTGGAACCCAAAATAAATGGGATGGTCATCAAAGGTGGCTACAAAAAGTGGATTATCCGGATGTGTGAAAATATGATTTCCAATAGAAGACAATATTTCAGGGTCGACATTTCATTACCCATTGCACTGATGATGTTTATTTAGGGGGGGGGGAAGTCCAATAGGCAGTCGTGCATTCTTCCACTTTCTATCTGCAGACATGGAGAGAAAAAAAAGCTAAACCTGCCACGCAAGAGGTCTGCCAGGAAAATGGTTGGCTACCTTAGCAGGTGTGTCTGTGTGTCTGTCTGCCTCTCTGTGTGTGTACACAAGAAAAAAGGTGGCAACAAGAATCTGGCAGGGAACAGAGCTCCTTGCCCTTCTGTAAAAAGCAGGGACTCCGTCTCCTGAATGTTAAAAAATCAAGGCATCCCCTGCAGTCAGCTCTGGTGACGAGGCATAACAGGGTAATGCCTGACCACGCTGAGAAATAAGCACAGCATAAAATATAGGCAGATACATGTGGCAGCGGGGAAAGAAAAAGGCTAGGCTTAAAATGTCCAGTGCTATTAGGTTTAAAGTCCCCCTGTAACCATAAAAAATGTAAAATATACAACAGCTTTGCAATGATCTCTTTTGCAGGAGCAGAGAGTTTGCCATTCTTCAGTTATGAAGTCTGATCTGCACTAGACATGCTGTTTGCATCAATGATTCACATGGGTCCTTTAAGAAAAGACCTACTCGCTCTGTCATTCATTCATTCATTCATTCATTCATTCATTCATTCATTCAATATCTGGAAAGCAGGCAACTCTTAATCAAATGACTTTGAATCTTGCTGACCTCCGTCCAATTTTATTGGCAGCAGGATGGCAGTGGCTTAGCTCTGCCAGCCTCTTCTTTTGAATTTCCCAGCTTTTAACCAGGTGGGTGTCTTCCATCCAGACATTAACCAGGTATAATTTCCCCCCTCCCCTTTTATTCAGTAAAACAGTAACAGAGAGTAAATAAGGGTAATTCAAATTCAAAAAATATTGCAGCAGAGTTAACAAACACATTAAGAAAGATCCCAAAGCAAACCAAGGTCCCAACAACTTCTTGTATAACCTGTGTTAAAAAAAACAAAAACAAGAATTTGGACTATTATGTTTTGCCAAAAGCATATTTTTCCCTTAATGGAATCAAAGGTAATCTTTCTCCATAATCACAAACTGCCACAGATTTTCATAACAGACATCTAATGATTGTGGTTCTGTGTTTTTCTGTGCAATAGTCAACCTCTGTGCAGCAAATTGATCATTTATGCTTTCAGTTCTTTGAGTTGTCTTACTACATAATGACACTAAACCTATTTTGGAGCCATAACTGAATTTTCCGAAAGTCATGCTGTTGCCAGGTCTGATTCCTTTTAGCGTTCCTTCAATCAGCCAAATTAAACTAGAGACTGCTTCTAGTCGGCCTCTATAGAATTGCCTGACCAAGAGGCCTTTTTAAAAAAAAAAAAATATATGAGTCTGTATTGCAGATATGCCAAAAGCGGTAGTGATGTCAGCATTGCTACCCTTTTATCTTCAGATCAGATTAATCAATATTCATCCCCACTTTGGTGCTGCCCGAAATATTGCAATCAATTGTTCTCAAGGCTGCCACGGAATAGAAGCTGGAAGTTGCGTTTGGTGTAAACTGGTGCAACAGCCAGTTGATCAGAGAGCCTAGATTCCTAGCAGGACCACCCGATTCCATAATAGCTTTTTATCTGTCTGGTAAACTCGCAAGATTCATTTTTCTTGCCACACACATGTATACATAACCCGAACTAGAACTGTTGTTTCTCTGTGTCATATAATAGTAAAGGTAAAGGTTCCCCCGCACATGCGTGCTAGTCGTTTCCGACTCTAGGGGCCGGTGCTCATCTCCGTTTCAAAGCCAAAGAGCCAGCGCTTGTCCGAGGACGTCTCCGTGGTCATGTGGCCGGCATGACTAGACGCCAAAGGTACATGGAATGCTGTTACTTTCCCACTGGAGTGGTCCCTATTTTTCTACTTGCATTTTTACGTGCTTTCGAACTGCTAGGTTGGCAGAATATATATGGGTATATGCATAATTCTTTATCTATCTATCTATCTATCTATCTATCTATCTATCTATCTATCTATCTATCTATCTATCTATCATCTATCTATCTATCTATCTATCTATTTTTGTCACATTGATGTAGTGTATATTGGAGGCGGTGACCCTTTGAAAAATAAATGAAGCACATTGAGCCTTGAGTCTTCCATCTGCTAGTACCTTTTACTTGTTTTGGGATGTAAATTATGCAATTCTTGACTGATAGGGATTTCAGACAACCTGGCAGAGCATGACAGGAGCTAAAACTGAAAAGATAGGGGGATTGTCACCTGCTGTTTTAAAGAGAACAAGGTGGGAGTGAAAATGTAACTGTGAAACTGGATACACACCCGTGTTTTCCCCTGCTGTTTGTGATGGTTCAAAGTGTTCTGTTCACTTCCCAAGTGTGTAGATGTTTTCGGAGATCACCTGGGCTTTGAGTTTGTAATGCACTGCGCTTGTGAGACAGGCATAAGATTTTAAATGAAGGACTTGGAAGGAGACCTTGGAGGCTGGAAGGGACCTTGGAGGCTTTCTAGTCCAGCCCCCTGCTCAAGAAAACCTATAGTATCATTTCAGTACAGATAGTCCTTGACTTACCACAATTCATTCAGTGACCGTTCAAAGTTACGGTGCTGAAAAAAAGTGACTTATGATGAGTTTTCACACCTATGGCCACTGTAGCATCCCCATGATCATGTAATTGAAATTCAGATGCTTGGCAATTGACTCCTACTTATGACGGTCGCCCTGTCCTGTGATCCCGTGATCCTCTTTTGTGACCTTCTGACAAGCAAAGTCAATTAAATTCATTTAAGAAGTGTCTCACTTAGCAATAGAAATTTTGGGCTGAATCGTGGCCGTACGTCAAGGACTCCCTGTATAAACCCTTCCATTCCCCACCGTTCAGTCAGAACTGAAGAAGCTTCTTGGGTGAGAAGCGAAACATCTTCAAGGAAAAACAAAGAAAATCCATCTCTCTCTGTGTGTAGGCTGTAACAATGCATGGAGTGTGACTTCTGTTGGGGATAATATAATCACGCTAGGGTGGAAAAGCATCCTGGACCTATTGATTTTAATTTATATTAAAGGAAAACTTATTGCTTGCCAGGGCAGACAAGCTTAGAGACGTCTGCAATTTAAAATGCACTAGTTTCCCCTCTGCTCTCCAGGGAAGAGCTCCATTGCAGAGGTGGCAAGAGGTAAAGTGTCTCTCACATCCAGTTTAATGTCTGTTAACTTTCCTCAGTTTTCAATTTGCACATCATAAGTTTGTTTTCTGCATCAGTTTACAAACTGAGATGGAAATAACAGCAGCTACTGCAGGAAAAAAAACCCCTAAAAGAATGCATGTACATTATTGTACTTGGATATTTGGCAGTTCTTTTGTGTATGCATTTCCAAGCCGCCTCCTCCTCCTCCTCCTCCTCCTCCTCCTCCTCCTCCTCCTCCTCCATCTTCCTCCTCCTCCTTCTCCTCCATCTTCCTTCTCCTCCTCCGCCTCCATCTTCCTTCTTCTCCTTCTCCTCCTCCTCCTCCATCTTCCTCCTCCTCCATCTTCCTTCTCCTCCTCCTCCTCCATCTTCCTTCTTCTCCTTCTCCTCCTCCTCCTCCATCTTCCTCCTCCTCCATCTTCCTTCTTCTTTTCCTCCTCCATCTTCCTTCTCCTCCTCCTCCTCCATCTTCCTCCTCCTCCTCCATCTTCCATCTTCCTTCTTCTCCTTCTCCTCCTCCTCCATCTTCCTCCTCCTCCTCCTCCTCATCTTCCTTCTCCTCCTCCATCTTCCTTCTTCTCCTTCTCCTCCATCTTCCTTCTTCTCCTTCTCCTCCATCTTTCTCCTCCTCCTCCTCCTCCATCTTCCTTCTTCTCCTTCTCCTCCTCCTCCTCCATCTTCCTCCTCCTCCATCTTCCTCCTCCTCCTCCTCCTCCATCTTCCTTCTCCTCCTCCTCCTCCATCTTCCTCCTCCTCCATTTTCCATCTTCCTTCTTCTCCTTCTCCTCCTCCATCTTCCTCCTCCTCCTCCTCCTCCATCTTCCTTCTCCTCCTCCTCCTCCTCCATCTTCCTTCTTCTCCTCCTCCTCCATCTTCCTTCTCCTCCTCCTCCTCCATCTTCTTCCTCCTCCTCCTCCTCCTCCTCCTCCTCCATCTTCCATCTTCCTTCTTCTCCTTTTCCTCCTTCATAATCTCCTCCTCCTCCTCCAAGGAAACTGCAGGGACTTGTCCCAATTGAATGGGGAAAAACCTGCCGCATTTGAGGGAAAGCGGTAATTCTCTTTTAAGATCCTTATCACATCTACACACAATCTCAGGTGTGTTTTAGGGTACATCTTTAGGTTTGGCAGGTATTCATTAGACAGGAGCGTGGGTATGTGTGAATCAAATGATTTTCTATTTTATTTTTTTAGTTTTGCTATTTCAATGCTTTCAGTGTAGTATCTCAAGGAACTGGAAATCCCTTTTGGTTTTTTTAAGTCCTGCATTTTCTCCAGGAGCTCAAGGCAATTTACTGGTTTTAACTTATCCCATGCAAAGTAAATAGGGGAGTTACCACGATTGGAGAAATGGGAGACTTGAACCCAGCTTCATTTACAGGTTTCCTGACATTTGAACGCCCATGTCACATAGACCATCATTGTCACTTTTGTGATAAAGGCTCTTCTGCTGACTTGGCACCACTAATCTGGCTATTTGTTCTGAGGTCTTTACTTGCAAATCTTGGAAAAGTTCAGTGAAACTGATTTGGGGAAGGTCCATCTCTGGAGTCACAAGGTTGAGAATGGAATAACTTGGCTCTGCTCATTTTCCTTGCATGGAAAAGGAGAGTTGAAACTGGTATTAGCTCAGCTGAAGGGAAATGTTATCTCAGGATATTATATAGGCTTTCAGAAAGCTAAGACTTTCTGACACTTGCTTTGATTAAAATATACTTCCCAGTTTCAAACAAAATGGGAAACAATGCATGATTTACGAAGGATGCTAAAAATTTAAGATGCAATCGAAAGGATTCCAATTTTCGAGCAGCTAATTCATTATTGAAAGACATAAACGACATGAATAAAAGCTCGATGCAAATGGAACTACTCATAGTTAAACCAATAAAGGTGCTGAGACATTATACACTTGTGTGTAAAACAATCAGCAAAACATCCTTCAGAACCTTAATGACTAAACAATTTATTGTGACATAAACTGAACATGCAGTTCAGCTCTCGTTCTTTGCATGAAAAAAAAATATTTTCGTTTGCAGATAAATTTTTAGCAAGACAAATAAACACCGGATCAGATTAAACTTGACCAAGATGGAGTTGGTATTCGTTCAAAGACATCTTGATGTCCTGAACCATTTGACTCAGTGTGAGCTCAGCATGCTGGACCTCCTACCCAGAACAGGAGAGCCCTGGATTCTGTTGGCTATTTTGGCCCAATTAAAAACTCAGAAGCAAACTTTGTGGCTTGAATCTAACTCAGCCTGATTCTTTCAATTATGTCTACCAGTTTTTTTTTTACTCAGTGGAATAGCATATTCAAATGTCAGGCCGTAAATCTCTACTTAGTCCAGACTGTTCCTTATGTGCTTTCACTTTACTGAATTTTGGGCTGACAATTTTGGATGCTGGCGACTGCCATTTGGTAATATCACCCATGGACTTTAGGCCTTGGCTGCCCTTATTATTATGACTTCACAATATTTTGGAAGGTCATTCTCATACATACAAGCGGCTGCCAGATGTTTTTGTACCATGACTTGAATAATAATGTGCCCTCTAGAATGAGAGGTTGATGGAGCATCATTCATTCTTCATTAGTGGGGCATGACCTAGATCTCATGAACAATAATAATAATAATAATAATAATAATAATAATAATAATAATAATAATAATAATAATAATAATAATTAATCCTCCACTCCACATATTATAAACCTAAGCATTTGGGGGAATACTAAAAGTTTATATGTAAGACCATTACAGAACTATGATTGGCAGGCTTCCTTTAACTGGCCAGTTAGTTGATGGTGGTTGGTCTCCAAAACTATGTAGGGCAAGACCTGGTTAATACTGGATGGGAAACCACCAAGATATTCCAGAGCTGTTGGCTATACAGAGAATTTGACAATATTTCCTGGAGGAAGACAGTGGCAAGCGTCTTCTGAATTGCCACTGGAAAAAATTTTTTGGAGGTGCCAAAGTTCAAGGTTGACTCAAGTAAGACTTGAGTTTTTCTTTAAATAGTTGACATTAACCAATCTCAGAGGGCTGATTTTGGTGATGCTTTAAAAATTATCCGACAGGGCCATCGTTTCCTTCAGACAAAGCCCTGATGGGGCTACTGCCTCTTGTAGCTCTCCCACTGGGCTGAGAAAGGAACGGGGCTAGTCATTCAACTTAGGAGAGGAACTCAGAAATGCTGGATTCTGCCATTTCGCTACTCGAGTCTCATAAACATGGGGGAGGGGCATGTTTATATGGAGGCATTGTCTTTCTAACACTAAGAGCTGCCCTACTCTCCAAGCAGATTACGTTCAACACAGTATCAAGTGGCTTGGTCCCTTCCCCAGCAAAATATTTTGTAAGTTATTTAATTAAAGGGTTATTCCTCACATATATCACATTATTCCCATTCAGTTGTATGAAAAAGTCCAGTTCGGCAGTAATGTTTAAAGGGTCGCTTTAAAACTAAGAGTTTTATACTGATCTGGGATTAGGTGATCTACATATTTGCATTGACGTTTTGGTTCAAATTCAATCAAATTTTATTATGATCTTTGAACAGAATATCTTCTTTTTAGTTTTATATATAGCCATTGTAAGTTCCATACAGAATCCTGAATTATCCTATTTCTCCTTTCATGACTTTCTAAATGGTAAGCTTGGCAGTAAAGACAATTTCTTTTTATTTGTTTGTAAATAATTATGGGAGCCTTTTCATCTGAGGTTTTGGCTGCATATAACACCCATTAGTTTCCCGAGCTTTAATATGGATTAACTGCTGGCAGCTTTCCAAGTATTAATCTCTCTCTCTTTTTTTTTTTTGCTTGCAAACCTTAATGTTACATTAGCAAGTTGGAATATATGCATACACATGCATGCATTCACACAAACACACAGATGTACACATTTATCTATGCTTATATGCTTACTATAGACCTGTAAGTACCAAAAAACAAAGGGAAAAATAATAATTTGTAGCCATTAATTTCGGAAGGCAGAATGTCAATAATCACAGTTTCATCCCCATTAGACAGTTGTCTCATCAAAAGACTGGCTTTCACCCCTGACCTCCTGACTTGGTTTCTGACAATAAAATCAGTTTAGAGGGGAATGGTGCTTGAATCGTGTTACTTTGACTGCAGAATGATGAAAGATTGTTGGCAACCACACCTTTTTTTTGCTAGATACATTGCGGATAAGACAAGTGGAAGTAAATTTTAACGTCTGTTAAAAGCAAAACCGTTCCTGTAAACTTCGTTTAGGGGCTTTGTTTTGGTGTGCATTTCTTGTCTGCTCTCATCTCCTTGACCTTGAACAGACTGCTGATTTCCTTGCCCGGTGTGTGTGTTTGTGTGTCTATAATTGAAACCAGAAGCAGGATAGAACTAGACATTTTGCAATATTTTTGTCAAAACTATTGTTCATTAGTTCTATGGACCTTTCCCTCTGGATAAATCCTTTCCTCTATGGATGCTCACCAGAAACAAAGTAGTCGGTAGTACTCATTGCCGAATACGGTTACATTACACACCGTGCTAGTTCAGTTGTGAAATTTGGAACTAGAGGAGAAAGGATCTTATGGTTGACTATTTCAGCAGCATCTAACAATGTGTGTGGCCTGCAAGCTTCACCAGTCTTTTGGTGATGAGTGCATTTCCGTGGACATTTTGGAATATTTTGTCAAAACTATTGTTCATTAGTTCTATGGACCTCTTCCTCTGGATAAATCCTTTCCTCTATGGATGCTCACCAGAAACAAAGTAGTCGGTAGTACTCATTGCCGAATACGGTTACATTACACACCGTGCTAGTTCAGTTGTGAAATTTGGAACTAGAGCAGAAAGGATCTTATGGTTGACTATTTCAGCAGCATCTAACAATGTGTGTGGCCTGCAAGTTTCACCAGTCTTTTGGTGATGAGTGCATTTCCGTGGACATTTTGGAATATTTTGTCAAAACTATCGTTCATTAGTTCTATGGACCTTTTCCTCTGGATAATACCTTTCTCCCTTAACATAAGTCAGGCGGGTATCTAGGTTTCAGTCTAAAGACAGGAAGACAGGAGAAACGTGTGTGATGCCAAATAACGATGCATTCAAAAAGAAATGGATTCATAAAAAGCAATTCTGTTTTTCTCTATTATCTCTAGTTCTGCTGAGTCAGGAGCTCCTCCTCCTCCTCCTCCTCTGCTGCATTTCCTTTCCAATTGCAGTGGAAACATTTAAAAAAATGTTCCTGCCACGTTTGGCTTCATTAGGCAGATCTTATTGCACTTTATTTGTTGTTGTTTTTTTTGCAAAAGGACAATGAAAGCTAAGATTCTTAAAACCTCCTTTTAAATACATTGTTCTGTGTGATGGGATATCTATTAATGACTGATTGGGATCTTCATGCCACTTCATGCCATTTATTTCCACTAGGAAGCCTGCTTCTAAACCTACTGTAAAAATGCCATGTGGGATTATTAAAGTTTGAATAGGAACAACTGAACGTTACAGAGGATGCATTTCAAATCTCCCTTATGGGCAATTTCAAGGGTAAAACAAAAAAAAATACAACTAATGGTAAGTCATGTAAGCAATTGTTGCCGGTCTGCGCTATGTGAATCATTCAGCAGGTGCACTAGCTAGGCCAAGTGAAATGAGTGGAAGGAGGCAGGTAGAACCAAACCAAACCAAACCCAGAACACCATGGCGTCAATAGGCTGTCTCTTGTCCAGCAGAGATCAACAAAGCATCTCAGCAGTAGGAAGGTGGCACACAAGGTTAGCAGTCTAAGATCAAAGCAGAATGAGACAGAAGCGTGGAGGGAAATGGTCAAGGCATTTCAAGGCTAGATTGTTAGGGGTTGAGAAGTTTTACTTCAGTAGTTGTTCCAACACAAAGACGCTGCATCTTTGCCACTCAAGGCACGGCCCAAAGGAAAAGAGAGTCCTGCTCAATAAGAGTTGGCCTGGATCATTCAAGAGGTCTCACCAGTAAATAACATTAGCAAGACAGAATAGTTCTGATTTACTTGTAGATTTTATTGGAGCTTCTCCTAGCCTCACGAAGGAGACTGGAGCATATTAGATACAGGGTCATTGGGAGTGCATTGTTTCTCTGGAATCCTAAACCCATCTTCTTCATTCCCCATGGATGGGTAGATGGTCTTTGGTTGCGAGAGCTGATATTTGAGGTGATCTAATCTGATCTGTTTTGTTGTGATCTGCTCCTCTTATTTAGCAGGGATGACACATTCAGGGTGGTAGCCTATCCATCAATAGCTATGTCTTGTTTTATTCTAACTCATATTCTGTGAATCACTTAAAAATAGTGGATCCTAGATTGCCTGATAGGGGATTTCATCCATACTCCTCCAGGTTGGCTGGTTCTGTTTCTGCTGAATATATTTGTCCATAAGCAAAGGTAACATTAAAATTGCGAATTATGGAAACGTGCTCTTCTGATCACGAGAATTGCCCTCACTTCCATTTTTGATCTACTGCCGATGAAGTCTTTCTCTCTGTACATGATGTCAACCTGCCTATCATCCTTCCATGCATGTAAGTTATTTCTTTTTCCCTTCTTCTCTTTCTTTCCATCATTCACTCTGCCTGTCTTCCCTTCTCTCCATCCATCCATCTATCCACCCACCCATCTACTGCCTTCCTATTTACTTTTGTCGATCAGTAGGTCAGCAGTTTGGCGGGTCGAATCCCGACTGCCATGTAACACAGTGAGTGCCTGTTATGCCTCCCAGCTTCTGCCAACCTAGCAGTTCGTAAACACGTAAAAAATGCAAGTAGAAAAATAGGGACCACTACGGTGGGAAGGTAACACCGTTCCGTGCGCCTTTGGCATCTAGTCATGCCGGCCACATCACCACGGAGACATCCTCGGACAAACGCTGGCTGTTCGGCTTTGAAACGGAGATGAGCACCGGCCCCTAGAGTCGGAAACGACTAGCACGCATGTGCGGGAGAACCTTTACCTTTACCTTTTTATGCTACTTCAAACACATTTGGCTTTTCAGAGAGCAAAATTAATAAGAGTAAGAAGAGCCAGGAAAAAGCTGCAATACACTGATCAAATCAAATTCAATCACAGTCTGAAAACCAAGATGTAGTTTAACGAAGAGAAGGACGATAGCTGACATGATAGCAGTGTTTCAATATCTCAGGGGCTGCCCCAAAGAAGAGGGAGTCAAGCTATTCTCCAAAGCACCTGAAAGCAGGACAAGAAGATGGAAACTAGTCAAGGAGAGAAGCAACCTAGAACTAAGGAGAAACTTCCTGACAGTTAGAACAATTAACCAGAGGAACAACCTGCCTCCAGAAGCTGTGAATGCTCCAACACTGGAAGCTTTTAAGAAGAGACTGGACAGCCATTTGTATGAAATGGTATAGGGTTTCCTGCCTGAGCAGGGGGTTGGACTAGATGACCTTTAAGGTCCCTTCCAACTTATTATTATTATTATTATTATTATTATTATTATTATTATTATTATTATTATTATTATTGTCGTCGTCGTCGTTGTTGTTGTTGTTGTTGTTGTTGTTATATATGCTAACAGGAAGCACGTCACTTCCCCATTCTTTCTTCCTTGGGGCCTCTTGAAAAAGACAGGCATTTATCTTACAGAATCTAGGGCAATTGATGGCAAACCTTTTAGAGACCGAGTGCCCAAACTTCAACCCAAAATCCACTTCTGGATCATCGGGTGCCGGGTCGATGTGGCCCATTGGGTGGGTCTGGCCAATTGAGTGGCCGTGCTCCATTGGGTGGGCATGGCTGAAGTGGTAACGGCAGACTGGGTGGGACTAAAAAGTTCAATCAATCAATTCCAACTTCGCGAGATCTTTTCCCCCCCCGCAAGAAGTTGAAATTGATTGATTGATTGTACCTTTTTTTTTTTTGCACACGGCGGCGGAGGCCTAAAGCGAAAAGGTTTTATAAAACCCAGATGAAGGCCTAGGATTGGGGCGATGGCACGCGTGTCCACAGAGAGGGCTCTGAGTGACACCTGTGGCACGCATGCCATAGGTTCGCCACCCCACCGTTCTAGGGAAATGCTGCAGGTACACAAGGCGGGTAGAAGATCTCATAGCTCAGAGCCTGCACATCCACATATCAAAAAACTTTAGGATGGCACCTGTAAGAGGAAGGAAACTATTGTGTCAATCTTAACAGAGCATTGCCAAGCCACCCAGTTTGGGGGTACAGAGTGTTTTCAGCGCAGCTGATCATTCTAGTTTCTATAGTTACTGCAAATGCAATTACTCCCAAATCGGCTGTCTGCAAGTTTTATTGTAACCTCAGATCATTACTGACATTTATTCCTTGCTCGGTTCTTTCCCTCCCCACCCTTCAAGTTGCCCTCTCTGCGATCTGGAACAAACAATTATTATTTCTGATTTGAAATTGAATCAATGCTTTTTCCCATCTTAGTTAAGCATTTTATTTCATAACTCGTGGATGTAGACCTTCAGGTTGCATCCGTATATATATATTGCAAATATTATTACCTCCAATTTTCTGAGGGAAGATACTGTATCCTGAGCTGCTTGGAGAAAGTTTTCCTCTCTCCAATTTTTTATGCTGTCTGCTGGATGCCAAATTTGGCATGAAATCGCAGCAGTTGATCATTCGTATTATCCTCGCATTTCTTATATACCTCGGAGAACCAGAATATTATCTCTTGGAATAAACACCGTGAAAATACAGACTTGGCAAAGTAGAGCTCTGTGTACAGTTTTGTTATTGACAAAAAGAAAGCTTAGGCAAAAAAAAAGCAAATTTTTCCCCCTTTTGTCTGCAAAATGATGTTCCCCTTGGCTGCTTTGTGATTGTTCTGCGGTTAAAAGAGGAGGAAAAAAGGACTTTTATTTGAGGTGGGAGGGCCCTGAATGCCTTTTTGGGGGTAAGAGAAGTAGTGGGTGAATGAATCTCAGCTATGTACCTAGAAGCATCTAGAAAAATCTCAGTCGAAGAATGAAAGGAGGAGCTGCTGGATCACGAAATGATTTGTGTGATTGAAATTACCAAGGAATTAGGATGCAGATGGTTTTCAGTTTATTGATTCAAACAAATTCAGTTTACTGATTCTTGTGTCACTTTAAGCCAGCAATCCTGGCTTATGATAAAGAATGCTGTAGTGATATCCCCGCTGCACTGTTCTATTCCTCACTCTTAATAAAGGGAAAAAATCCAGGCTGGGCTCAGAAAGTTTACAACCCAGTGTAACCGTTTACTTTAAAGATGCCTTGTCTAAGTCATAATTCTGGGTTTAGCTGTAATGCAAAGTTATTAATTTGGTTTCCTTAGTTGTGAAAGGAATGAACAAAATCTGGGCTTAAGGAGGTTCAATAAACTGGGGTTCCTGATATAAAGTGGTTCCTGAAGGAAATTTTGGGGGGTTAAAAGGAAACAGGAACATTTTAGCGCATTTTTGGATGGACTGAGGATCAGAGGAAACAACCATGAGAAAATATGTTCCTTTTTTAAACACCACACATGGGGCTAGCTAAAGCTATTCAATCAGTACATGAGCAAACCTGATGTAGCCAGGAATCATCTAGATTTCTGCCTTTACCCAGTCAACAAAACATTCCTCCATCCTTACTCAGGCTGATGTTCTCCAGTTCTACTGGACCAAGTTCTCATCTGGGGAACTGTCATCTCAATTCAGTTGGAAAGTTTTAGTTTAGTCTCTTCGCTGTATGCTTAATCCAGGTTCCTTCAAGTCACCCAACTTGAGAATACTGAGATAGAAGTCTGGATTGAAGTATAATTTGCCATTTTGGGGCCGGCTCAATAAACAGCTTTCTCTATGGACCACCTCCATTTTAGATCACATTATTTGCTTCGCCACTATCTTAGGAAACCTCCTAATTGTTTGAAGTTTTCCCATTAGAAGGCTCATCCATGATCAAATTGTAGATGAAGCTGATTGTGTTACAGATAGACCTAGCTTTCTGTCTAGTGCAGGGGCGTCAGACTCACAATGTCACGTGACGTGTCATGACGTATCATGACTTTTTCCCCATTGCTGGAGCTGGGATGGATGTGGTCTTGGCATGACGCATCCGGCCCGTGGGCTGGCAGTTTGACACCCCTGGTCTAGTGTGTGTGTGCGTGCGTGTGTGTGCGCGTGTGTGCGCGCGTGTGTGTGTGGTGTAGAAAATAATGCATATTACATTCTACAATACAGGGCGTATGTCTCTATCATGTATGTTATAGCATGTACAGTGCATTTGTGTGCAAAGGTGAGAGATGGAAAAAAAAAGATCTAGCTACTTCTCTATTAAATTATTCAAATGATGAATTTTTTTCTCTCCCTGAATTTATGGCCCTCTTTGGCTCTGGAAGTGCACCTGTGTGTGTCTGTCGGATTCAGACTCCAGCCTAAAATGGTCCACAGTTGATTTGTCAAATCTGAGTTACTGTCTGCAAGCAACGGAGGGGGAGCAGCGTGATGGACTGTGCACCTGCAGTACAGGTGGAGGTGGATTTTGCTGACTCAGAGCTTTCCCAGAAAGAGACCAAGATTAAGGGTCTGAGCAATCATGAGCTGGATAGAGGCACTGGGAAAAAGGTTCAGGGCAGCTACATTTTCTAGAAAAGATTGAACAAGCATTTGCCCAGGATGGGATGAGGATTCCTGCTTTGGGTAGAGGGTTGAACTAGAAGACCTATGTTCTACATCCTAGAACAGTGATGGCGAACCTTTTACAGACTGAGTGCCCAAACTGCAACCCAAAACCCACTTATGTATCGTCAGGTGCTGGGGGGGCATGGCCCATTGGGTGGGTGTGGCCAATTGGGTGGGCGTGGCTGTGGTGGTAATGGTAGACTGGGTGGGACTAAAAAATTCAATCAATCAATTCCAAATTTGCGAGATCTTTTTTTTCTCCCCGCAAGAAGTTGAAATTGATTGATTTCAACCTTTTTTCCCCCCACATGGCAGCGGAGGCCTAAAGCGAAAAGGTTTTATAAAACCCAGCTGAAGGCCTAGGAATGGGGCAACGGCACGCATGCTCACAGAGAGGGTTCTGCGTGCCACCTGTGGCACACGTGCCATAGGTTCGCCACCGCGGTCGTAGAATCTCTCAGGAAATATTTAGTAGGTAAGAAAGTTATAGTTTTAGCTTAGCACGATTTTATCCATTAGAAGCAGGGCTTTTTTTATGTTAAAGGCGGGTTAAAGTGTATTATGTATTTGGTTTTTTATATAGTTGATTAATGTTAGTTAGATTATGATTACTATATATTTGTAACCCTGTAACCAGCTTTGGGAAGCGGGGGAGGGGGGGTTTAGGGGAGGGTTTGGGGAGGGGGATAATTTTGTAACTTTTTATAAAACTTTTTAATAAAAAGAAAAAAGAAGAAGCAGGGCTTTTTTTGTCATAGAACACCCAGAATGGAGTTCCGGCACCTTTTTTGAATGGAACCTTGTAGGGTAGGCAAGACGGGATGTATGACATGTGTGAGTTCCGTCACCTTTTTATTTTACAAAAAAAAAGCACTGATTAGAAGTAAGCAAATAAAGGATTGAACAAGATCGGATCTCACTGTCTTTTCTCTGGGCTGGGCCTAACAATTATTTCAGCAGCACCTATATGCTAGGCTCTCGTTGAAATCAAGAGCTCAAAGGGACAACATTCAAATGTAGCCCTTGATATTTTCAGGAGGAAAAAAAAATCAACCTGAAGGGCCATAGCAAAGAAATGATACAGCAGGGGGTCTTCAAACTTGGCCCTTTTATGACTGGTGGACTTCAACTCCCAGAATTCCTCAGCCAGGCGCGCTGGCTGAGGAATTCTAGGAGTTGAAGTCCACCAGTCATAAAAGGGCCAAGTTTGAAGATCCCTGCGATACAGTAGATACTAGTGATTCCTACATGCTAAAGCAGTGTATCTCAACCTGGGCAACTTTAAGATGGGTGGATCTCAACTTCCAGAATTTCCCAGCTAACATGATTAAGAGATTGCACAGTTTTGAGTTGTATTGGGAGGGGGAGAGATTCAGGTGACCCACAACCTAGAACAGGGGTCTTCAAACTTGACCCTTTTATGACTTGTGGACTTCAACTCCCAGAATTCCTCAGCCAGGCACGCTGGCTGAGGAATTCTGGGAGTTGAAGTCCACAAGTCATAAAAGGGCTAAGTCTGAAGACCCCTGACCTAGAATATCTCAGGACATATCTAGTCAATTAGAAAGTTATAGGTTTAGTCTGGTAAGATTCTGTCCATCAGGAGCAAGCAAATGAAGGATCAAACTTGACTGGGTTTTGCTACTTCGCTTCTGCACTTGGGCTTGACAAGCAACTTCTAATTTCATACTTCCTTTGAATCAGTGTGATTTCCTACTCCCTCCTTTTTGCACACAACTGCAGTCTTCTTCAAACTGAAGCATGGAGGATGCTTTTTTCCCCTTCTCCCCAGTAGGTTGACCAAAATAGAAAAAAAAAGCTCTACTTTAGAAGCAGCAACAGCTGACTCTAATGTTTATTTGAGTGGGTTTTCCCCTTTAAATATTACCTCTGCTCAGATTGTTTTTAATGCTTAGGGACATTAATGTAGCTGATTCACGAGGTCACCTTGTCTGACAGGTTGTCCTAACAAGGCAGGGTGATTTCACTATGTGGAATGGTGCCTTCCAATTGTGTGCATGTAATGTGTGCAGTGGTGGGATTCAAAAACCTGAACAACCAGTTCTATTATGTGATGCAGGCCTGGGCCTCTGATGCCTAGAACGGACTTCCTGAAGTATTATCCATGCACTTCTGGTAGGCTGTTCTAGGCCTGGGAGGCTTCCTCCAAGCCTCCGATGCCTAGAACAGACTTCTGGAAGTGGCATCAACATACTTCCAGTGGGCCGTTCTAGGCCTGGGAGGCCTCCTCCAGGCCTCCAAAGCCTAGAACAGACTTCTGGAAGTGGTATCCATGCACTTCCAGTGGGCCGTTCTAGGCCTGGGGGGGCATCCTCCAGGCCTCTGATGCCTAGAACGGACTTCTGAAAGTGGTATCCATACACTTCCGGTGGGCTGTTCTAGGACTGGGAGGCCTCCTCCAGGCCTCCAACTCCTAGAACAGGGGTCTTCAAACTCGGCCCTTTTATGACTCATGGACTTCAACTCCCAGAATTCCTCAGCCAGCATGCCTGGCTGAGAAATTCTGGGAGTTGAAGTCCATGAGTCATAAAAGGGCCGAGTTTGAAGACCCCTGACCTAGAACATACTTCCGCAAGTGGCATCAATGCACTTCCAGTTGGCTATTCTAAGCCTGGGGGTTCTCCTCCAGGACTCCAATGCCTAGAACGGACTTCCGGAAGTGGTATCCATGCACTTCTGGTGGGTTGTTCTAGGTCTGGGAGGCCTATGAGGCCTAGACTGGACTTCCAGAAGCCAGCCAGTTCTCCGAATTCAGGTAAATTTAGCTACCAGTTCTCCTGAACCAGTGCGAACCAGCTGAATCCCACCCCTGGATGTGTGGACTGATTTTTTTTCACTGCTGGAAGGATGAAATGTCTTCTCATAAAGCACGATATCTCACTTCAACTCCAGGAGCTTTCTCTGCTAAGTACAGTCCTTTGTTGTTGAGTCAGTTCAGATGTTTCATAATCTGCTGATGATGGTTTCATCTGGACTGTCATTCATTGGCTGCCTTGTTGAGAGTGTTTGTAAGCTCCTGATTCTGCTATCTCTAGTGCAGGGGTTGGCAACCTCGGCTCTTTTATGACTCATGGACTTCAACTCCCAGAATTCCTGAGTCAGCTATGCTGACTCAGGAATTCTGGGAGTTGAAGTCCATGAGTCATAAAAGAGCCAGGGTTGCCTACCCCTGCTCTAGTGGAATCTACCTTGTCACTTCTCCAAAATGTTTAAGATTAGTTTTGTTATTACTATTTCTGCTAATTGCACAGTGTGCCTTCATAATTTGAAAATAAAACCTCAATTTAGTTGTCCCATTTGGGTAGGAAAGAAGATTTGAGCCAGCTCTGAATTCTACAGAGACCAGCTATAAGAACATGAAAGCCTGGAAAAATGTCCAAAGGCTAGGAGAAAGTTTTCTTGACAGTAAAAAGACTTTCCTTATGAACAAGCTTCTCAAGAACCTCACCTTTGAGCCTTGGATAGAGTCACATAGAATGCTCTGCAAACAATCAGTTGAATGAGTGAAGGCAAATATAGGTGTCCCAAAATAATGTTGCAGGATCCAATCTGGGTCAGTCACCGGGATGAGAGGTTTAGTTTCCCAAGGTTTGGGAACTTCTTTCTACCAGAATGTGTAGCTAAATAGAATGAATAGAATTAATAAATAGAATATCTTGGAACCGACTCTTAGATTGTCAGTTTTTCAATGCCTGGATACCCATGGCCCATTCCTTGACCCTGGTAAATCTTATTTCCTTGAAATTCCTCAAGAACGGCTTATTTCTTTGCCACTTCTGCTGACTTGATCCTGATCTTGACCCACTTCCAAGGACTTTCAGCCAGCCAGAACGCACACTGAGCACGGCAGTAAACAAAACACAAGAAGGCCACCCCTTTAAGCTCACATTGCTTCTGCTTGCTGTGATTGTTAGTGAGATTGTTACCCGGCATGGATTTGTTTAATCCTTTCAAAAGCTGCCTAAGCTAAAGGTGAATGTATCAGCTCTTGTCACCTTATGGTGACAAATTAGTGTGTTTAGAATGCCTGGTGTGAAGCAGTAATTTCTTTTGTCTGTCCCTAAGCGTATATCAGTCAGTTTAATTAAATGGCCTAAAGTTCTAATCTTATATGGAGAAGATAATGAAGCATTTTTTTTCTCCTCTTGGTCTCAACACTGATGGCTTTCAAAGGGAAAAAAGTATACTTAATGTCATGTAAAATTAATGTTCTCTCTCTCCCTTTTCTAATTTTTCCCTTCCTCTCTCTCTTATTTGTCCAGTCACTTCTCCTTTGGTGCAATCAAAATCCTATTCAGAAAAGGGAGAGAGGATGAGTTACTGGCTGACCTGGGTCATCTGAACCGAAATGTCCCGTTTCCAGCAGACCAACCAGTCAAATGCTGCGCAAATGAGCTTCATTGCTTCTCCGCGAAAAGCAATGTTTTAAAATAGCAAAGCAATTGCTTCGCCCTAAACGTATATGAAATAAAAGTAAGATAAACCCTCTGGGATGTATTGATGAGAGATTGAAAGGTTTTAAAATTCAGTTTAGATTCAGAGATAGGCTAAAGTGAACGAAGCCTCTTCCAGAACTGTTTCCAGCTCATGACACATAAGTCAAGTGAGGGAAAACCCATGCAAAGGGACGATATACTTCTCATAAAAAAAAAAATGGAAGCAGAGTTATGCCCTAAGGCTATACGTTGGGGACTCACAAAACTTAAATAAATCAATATCAATTGTTACAGTTCATGAAACCTTTCACAGGGACTGGTTGGCTGTAATAAGTCATGTGACAATTCATAATGCTGCAGTGTTCACCTTAAAAAGTTCAGTTATTTTGGTGTGAAGGAGATCAATAGCTAGGCAGCCGTTACTGGCTGATGAAACAACCTAAAAGAGGCAGAAGCTGCTCTATTTGAGGCCAGGTTTTCTCTAATGTTGAATGGCTTTTGGAAGGTAAATCTAAAAATAGTGTTGATAATAATTTATAGGCATGTGCAAAACAGGTGGATGTCCACAAGGAATCCTCCTTGGAGCATTTCAGTTAGGCTGACCTCGCATGGAAGGCTCAGCTCAGCTCCTTTGAAGAGCTTTCTGGTGGCCTGTGATTGGGTGTGCAGGTGTGGCCACGTCCACGTGGGAAGCAGCTCTGCAAGCACACTTCCAGAGACACAAAAAAAGGGGGAAAACCCCTTGAGGTACTCCTGGAGAATGTAGTTGTGTAATACTTTGAGACGAGCTGCTTCAAACCCCCACTGTTTTCAGCTTTGGAGGTATCTTTTGGCCAAGCTGAAGAACAGCATGCAAACGTTTTCACGGAGGACTGCAGATCCAGCCCGATGTCTTGGCTGCCCATTTTACCAATGCAAAATGGAGGTTTGGCCTATATTTCATCCTGAGTATACTTTCTGAGGAACGGGGATCAGGCTGGATCCTTTGAAATAGATTTTGAGGACTTGAAGGGACATTTCTGGTCACACAAATGTGTACGCCTGTTGTTGCGAGTATCAACATATGATGCTCACATGAGAATTTGATTCCAGTCAGTCCAATATAAAGGTTTGAGGTGTGTGTGTGTGTGTGTGTGTGTGTGAGAGAGAGAGAGAGAGAGAAGGGGGGAGGGAGGGAGAGAGAGAGGGGGGAGGATGTCAAGAAAGGAGAGATTTGCATTTGAAGAGCTATTCCAGACAAAACCGGAATTTACCAATAGCAATCCCACTTAGACTTATATAGCACTTCATAGTGTTTTACCGCCTTCTCTAAGTGGCTTAGAGAATCAGCATATTACCCCCAACAATCTGGGTCCTCATTTTACCAACCTCAGAAGGATGAGTCAACCTTGATCCATTCAGAATCAAACTCTAGGTTTTGGGGCAGAGTTAGCCTGAAATACTGCATTCTAACCACTGGACCACCACGGTTCCTGCACATTTTTTTTGTGCATTAAGTGAAATAAAACATTGAATTAGGACCCTAATTAAATAAGCAAGAGTCTTTTCCTGTGGATGAAATCTCTATTTTTTAGCGTTGTTGCCGTTCTTCCATTTCGTATGCACTTAAAATGCATACTGTACCAAATAATGGAAGTGAAATAATATTTTGCTTGGATTACATTATAAATTCATTTAACTTTATTTCTGCAGAATTGGAAATATGCATGCCTGGCTATATCATTAGCTCAACCCATATAATTTACTATTCTCTCACAGCTCTCTAAAAATAATGTTAAAAGAACTATAACTGAGATTATGAAGATATATTGGAATAAGGAAATGGGATGTTCTGCTTCAGTTTTCAGCTTTTTTCTATATACGGTGTTGTCTATACAGTATTTCTGAGAAGTAATTTTTTTCTAATCTTTGCCCATTTTCTTCTGAGTCGCTATGTTTAGAAGTTGTTGTGATTCAGGGTCAGCCTGTGGGGTCGGCAGTTGGGTCGGACGACTCAGAGGAGGAGGAGGGGGGTGTTGAAGAGCTTGCTGATGAGAGCCCTCAGCCAGGCCCCTCCCACCTGGTCACGACGGAGACCCAGCTGTGTGAGCCTGACAGCGTGGATGAAGATGACCCACAGCTGGCCCTGTTCAAGGACGCCCGATGCAGGAGGCAGTCAATCAGGAGTAAACAGAGGAAAGCAATGGGGCACCTCGGAAGGAGGCAGAGAGAAGCCACGCCCTAAACTGTATAAAAGGGGAATGCGTGGGAGGGCTGGTTTGCTGAAGGCAACCGCTTGAAAAGCTCCTGTTTCTTGGTTCGTGTCTTGTTTGTTTTTGTATCAATAAATTTGGCAGGCTTAATTCCAGCCTCTTGCCTTCTTGTAAAAGGGGTTGTCCCTGCCTTTTCTGCAGGGCCGGTAGCAGGCTGGTACAGAACAGAAGTAAATCTTGTTACTCTCTAACAGAACTCTAACCATTTAGATCAGGGGTGTCAAGCTGGCTCAGGAATTCTGGGAGTTGAAGTCCATGAATCATAAAAGAGCCAAGGTTGCCTACCCCTGACCTAGTGGGAATGTCAGATACAGTTACTAGAGTGAGTTGTGAATCCTCTTTCCATTCACGACAATTCACAAGTTTTTTCTCTTTCACACGAGGAGCTTTCATTTCCGATTCGAACCTCATCCAGCAATGCTCTACGGGAGCTTTCTCTGATTCAGTCACATTTTACTACCACACTGGTATGTTACGCTGGCTTCTCTGACATCATGCAAATGTGGTGGTAGCCTTTTATTCTGTTCTGTTCTAACTTTCACGGTACAATAAAGCTACTGTGCTGAATGAACAGGTTTTGGGGATTCGGAGCTTTTTTGAGATGAAAATTACTCCTGTATATTCGTAAGCCTTTGCCTATGAACAATAATCTACATTTCGAGTTATTTAGATTAAAGGGGATGAGGCGAGAACAGTCTTCAGATGTTTAATGTGCTGCTTTTTAAAGGTCTTGCAGCAGTAAAACTCATTCGAAAGCTCAATATAGATTGCTTCCTGGCAGCAGAAAGAGTAGACTCAGTGTTGCAAACAATATCCTCCAGTTCCTGCATTCTGATATCGCTTAGAACCAGTTTGGTCTACTGGTGAAGGCAGCAGCCTAGGAAGCAGAAGATGGTGAATTCCAGTTCTGCCTTAGGTCAGAAAAAATGGCTGGACGACTTTGGGTCAAGGCCTCTCTCTCAGCCCAGTGTCCAACCGTCCATCCGTCCATGTCTGCCTGTGTCTGTCTGTCTGTCTGTCTGTCTGTCTGTCTACCTCTGTCTGTCTGTCTGTCTGTCTGTCTGTCTGTCTGTCTATCTATCTATCTATCTATCTATCTATCTATCTATCTATCTATCTATCATCTTCAGGCCAGCAGATGCATGAGCACCAGGGCCCAGAAGATCTTTTGTTTCTGGACTCTCCTTTGTCCAAGCTAAATCTGTAGCCTTCCCACCACTCCAGACATGGCTGCCCTATCCTCATGGTCATTTGGCTCTGACTGGCATAGCATTGCCAACCATCTTCCATCTTCCTAAATGATCAGTGCCAAGGATTGCAAATTGTGTAATCAAATTGGACTCTGTCTGTCTGTCTGTCTATCTGTCTGTCTGTCTGTCCATCTGTCCACCCACTCATCTCTCTCTGTCTCTCTCTGTCTCTCTCTGTCTCTCTCTGTCTCTCTCTGTCTCTCTCTCTGTATATATATATATATATATATATATATATATATATATATATATATATATATATATGTGTGTGTGTGTGTGTGTGTGTGTGTGTGTGTGTGTGTGTGTGTGTAACCATTCATCAATCATCTATTTATTTTTCCTACTTCTTAACCACCAATCTCTCTTTTGGCAAAAAGAGTCATCTGTCTTTGGGTGAAGACCCACATCTTAGAGAATGTCATGACAGATGGTAAATTGTTTAAATGGGTACTAGAGAAATGGGTAAAACAAATATTACTTAACCACATCAGTGCTGAGATGCTGGGCAGTCCTAGGACCAGCTCTGATAAAATTTCAAAATCTTAATCTTAGCATTCAGAACCAGTCCTAAAACAGAAATTCTAGAGTAAATACAGATATTTTCCCCTTCTGAAAAATATTCCTCTTTCTGCTAAATATCAACTAATTTATAACCTTTGCCTTTGAAGATAAAGGAATATAGTATATTTTTTCCTGCAATTCAATCATTTTAGTCTGTGCCCATGCACTGGATTCCCCCCTTAGACATGATTTGAAGACTAATACATATCGCCATCAAACCCAGACTTCTAAGTATCTGGATGAGAAACATCTGATCCTTTGCCAATTTTCCTTTCAGTATGTTAATGAAATAGAACTTGGCTTATGCTACCATTCTCTTTAAAGATTATCTTCCTTTTTTAAAAAAAAATGTACACGATCATGTTTGAGTGTTATTTTACTTTCATTATCCATCTCACTCTGATTTTGTTTTTTGTTTTTAAATAACTAAGGTTGTAGACAGGATGATTGAAAGAAACAGTCCTGATTTAACAGTATTTGAGTTGTCCTTGGGAAAGATGGACATTATGCTGCTGCAGCACAACGATGTTGACTGTAGACTTCATGATGTATCTTTGCACCTGGCTCAGATGCAATAATAAATCAGGATTGGTGATTGCAAGTCTAAGCCATGAGTTTGTGGCTTTCTCCCTCTTCACACATCAGAGGGATGAGATTTAACATTTTTGTTTTGCTGGAAACAAGTTGCAGATTGTGGCTACATCCAACTCTAGCATCTGGTGGTGTGAATCAGGTCAGTATAAACTGTGCATTCTATGCATGTACTACCAGGCCTGTAAATCTGAACTAGAAGTTAACTGTCCAAAGCGCCTCTTAAGTAATAGATAAAGCTGAGAGTTAGAACCATCCTTGCCTGTTTTGTAAGCCTTCTGCATTATTATATTAGAAAAGGTAAATATTTCTTTGTAGGAATAAAACTATTATTGGATAACTGTAAGCTACTTTCTTTTCTCCAATATTTCTCCAGTATTACCTTAACACTATTTTAAAATTTCAAAAATGACCATACTTAAATGTAATCTGCAAATATGTACACTATTTTATGTAGGCAATTGAGTAAACGGTGGATAACTAAAGACCCAAAAAATATTTGAACTGGTTGACCTGAAAGATACTCTTTTTACAAACAGATATGTTCTTTGTTTTCTCTAAGATAAGACAGGTAAATTTGGTTCTAGATTTTCGGAAAAATTAAGTTATTCATTGAAATGCACCTTTCACCAATAAATAAATAATCGGTGACTAAGGAGAATTCATTAGAAATTTTACCATTCATGGGTGCAGGGTTATAAATAGATTATTACATATTAAGGCTGTGGGGGTACTTTTATTTTTGAAAGCAAAAGAGTTTTGCAACTTGAGGAACATTCAGGTAGCATCTGTCTGCCGCTCTTTAAAGCAGCTATATCTCACATGGCTACCCCTTCTGCTGCAGTATGATCCAAGGAAAATCTAGTTTGCATGTGAAAACACATATGTGAACATGTATACACTTTGAATAACTTCATTGCCTTAAAAAAATCTTTTAAAAAATGCATCAGACTTTGGTTGTGCTTGTATACTAGGTTAATTATGACACAACCCTATCCTTATTGTTAGTAAGAAATGCTGCATGTGACCTAGGCTTAAATATGAGCCAGCCGTGTGCTGCAGCTGCCAAAAAAGCCAACACAGTGCTAGGCTGCATTAACAGAGGGATAGAATCAAGATCACGTGAAGTACTAATACCACTTTACAGTGCCTTGGTAAGGCCACACCTGGAATACTGCATCCAATTTTGGTCACCACGATGTAAAAAAGATGTCGAGACTCTAGAAAGGGTTCAGAGAAGGGCAACAAAGATGATTGGGGGACTGGAGGCTAAAACATATAGGGAACGGTTGCTGGAATTGGGTATGTGTAGTTTAATGAAGAGAAGGATGAGGGGTGACATGATAGCAGTCTTCCAATATCTCAGGGGCTGCCCCAAAGAAGAGGGAGTCAAGCTATTCTCCAAAGCGCCCGAAGGCAGGAGAAGAAGCAACGGATGGAAACTAATCAAGGAGAGAAGCAACCTAGAGCTAAGGAGAAATTTCCTGACAGTTAGAACAATTAATCAGTGAAACAACCTGCCTCCAGAAGTGGCGAACGCTCCAACACTGGAGGTTTTTAAGAAGAGAGTGGACAGCCATTTGTCTGAAATGGTAGAGGGTTTCCTGCCTTAGCAGGGGTTTGGACTAGATGACCTCCAAGGTCCCTTCCAACTTATTATTATTATTATTATTATTATTATTATTATTATTATTATTATTATTATTATTATTATTATTATTATTATTATTATTATTATTATTATTATTATCTCTTAACCTGGCAGGCTAGGTAATTTATCCAGTTCACATTAACCAAGTTAATATGACATCTTCTTCAGCAACGTGACCTGTAGAATTTGAAATATAAAATATCCTTTTCTCTGCATTTCTGGCCTGTTTTTATACTCTGTATATAAAGTATGTACATACCACTTTGTGGGGGCACTCAGTCATTTTCCTCCTTTCTGACTACAATGTTTTGGTCTTGTGCTGAATCATCTCATCCCTAAAAAAAAATCTCCATGATATTAGCAAAGACTTACCCACTTCAATCAGCTGGACACTTCAACCTGTCATAGAAAGGAAAGAAACTATATATTTAGAATACCAATAAAGCTACTGAACTCTGGGATACAAAAGAGACTTTTAATCACTGAGCTTTGGTCAACCTTCTGTTGACATCATCAGAGTAAGGGCTAAAGGTGGGAAGAACCTACATATATACTGTACCTGTGTGACAGTTTAACTGTCAGGATAGATAGATAGATAGATAGATAGATAGATAGATAGATAGATAGATAGATAGATAGACAGACAGACAGACAGACAGACAGACAGACAGACAGACAGACAGACAGATAGATAGATAGATAGATAGATAGATAGGTGAGTGGTGGTGGATGGATGGATGGATGGATAGATGGGTGGATGGATAGATGGGTGAATGGATATACAGTAGATAGAGATATAGATAGATATAAAGGTAAAGGTAAAGGTTCCCCCGCACATGCGTGCTAGTCGTTTCCAACTCTAGGGGCCGGTGCTCATCTCCGTTTCAAAGCTGAAGAGCCAGCGCTTGTCCGAGGACATCTCCGTGGTCATGTGGCCGCCATGACTAGACGCCAAAGGCGCACAGAACGCTGTTACCTTCCCATCATAGTGGTCCCTATTTTTCTACTTGCATTTTTATGTTCTTTTGAACTGCAGAAGCAGAAGCAGGGACGAGTAACAGGTGCTCACTCTGTTACCCGGTACTCGGGATTTGATCCGCCAAACTGCTGACCTTCTGATCGACAAGTTCAGCATCCTAACCTACTGAGCCACTGCATCCCTTATAGATAGATATAGATAAAGATAAAGATATAGATATAGAGATGGATGGATGGATAGATAGATGATAGATAGATAGATAGATAGATAGATAGATAGATAGATAGATAGATAGATAGATAGATAGATAGATAGGTAGGTAGGTAGGTAGATAGATAGATAGATAGATAGATAGATAGATAGATAGATAGATAGATAGATAGATAGATAGATAGATAAGATAGATAGATAGATAGATAGATAGATAGATAGAGTTAGATAGATAGATAGATAGATAGATAGATAGATAGATAGATAGATAGATAGATAGATATAGAGATAGATAGATAGATAGATAGATAGATAGATAGATAGATAGATAGATAGATAGATATAGAGAGATGGATGGATGGATAGATAGATAGATAGATAGATAGATAGATAGATAGATAGATCGCTATCTATCTATCCATCCCTCCATCTGTCTTTGTTGCTTTCAGCAACAAAGCCAGCACCCCCCACCCCCCCACCAATATTTATAGAGACAGCAGCTCCGATCACGCTTTGCTCGCACAAGCACAAAGCCAAAGACAAAAGCCTGAAGATGACGAGTGGGACCTCATTGAAACATCACCAAGACACCCTCAATCTTACACGGGAAAAGATCCGAATAATACGCCAAGACCTACATACATACATACATACTGTACATAGATAGATAGATAGATAGATAGATAGATAGATAGATAGATAGATAGATAGATATAGATATAGATATAGATATAGATATATGTTTTTTTTTGTGTGTGTGTGTATGTATGTGTGTATATATATATATATATATATGGAGGAGGAAGAGGAAATAGGAAGAGGAATATTCTTTATTGGCCAAGTGTGATTGGACACACAAGGAATTTGTCTCCGGTCTCTCAATGTACAAACCAAGAACAAAATGATAAGTCATAGATCATAAATCATAAGATACAGACATAGACTATAAGATACAAACAACAAATGATAAATCATAAGATACCAATAGGAAAAGGTGGTAGGAAAGCCGATGAGATGAGAAGGATAATAGCAATGCCGCCCTAGAAGGAAGCAATAAAAAGGATGCTTGGAAAGGATGATGAAGCAAAAGAGGCTGTGGAAGAAGAAAAATATGCATAAGAGAATGCTGCAAAAATGAGGACAGGACCAAGCTAGTGAATAATTTGCATACAGAGAACAGGCTAGATGCAAATAAAGTTTTCAAAAAGCAAGGTTTGGTTAAGATTAAAAGAGGCGAAGAAAATTCGGAACAATTTTGATAGAAATAAACATTCATTTTGGAAGTGGGTGAAGAGAGTTCAATTGACCCTTCCCAGAAGATTATGTTGATTTGATTTGTGTGTGTGTGTGTGTGTCAAAGGGGAGTGGGAATTTTACTGAATCCAAATCATATTTATGTTTCATAAATATAAATATTTCAGATTTCAGATTGGCCCTTCCCAGTTTAGAATCTACAGAAGGGTTGGACTACAACTCTCATAATCCCCAACAAACATGGTTAATTTTCTGTTGGTGGAAGGATTGAGACACTCAGTTCCTCTGGCTTCAAAAAAACTGTTCAATATGTTACTGCAATTACTGATGATGATAATAAGTAAAGATTCAGTCCCAACTCTGGGACTCCAGTGCTGTACTTCTAGTAATCTGCGGTCATTATGAGACCCTTTAAAACTAATAGCTTGTAATCTTTGTTTTTGCTTCTTGCACTCTGCATCCAAGAATTTAAAAAAAATATCATAATGCCATGCACAACCTTAAATGATGCTTCCCAGAATCGTAGCATTTAGCTGATGAATATTATGTGTTTAATTTTACTGTTAGCATCTTTAAAATAGCCGGAACGGGAGAACAGTTAATTGTATATTAGAAAAATCCTTTCCCGCTAAGACACCCATATATCACGCTCCACTTTAATTACTTTCAGATTATACCTGTGCTTACAAATATTATTAAGCATAATAGAAATGTGTTCATAAAAAAAAACTAACTTACCTTTCTTTGGGCCTGGATTATCAAACCAAACAAGCAACTTAGGAATTAGGTTTTGAGACAATTCAGGGAAGATATTGTTCATGTCAAATAAGTTCCTTCTTTAGCCTCTCTCCTCTTAGATTGGGGGAGGAGGGGAATTAGAACAGAAACAGGCAGTTGAATCCTTGGCATGTGGACCTGGTTGTTCAACACATGATATTCAGCATACACGAAAATTTGAGAGTCTCTGGATGTGTGTCAGTTGTTGCTTGCACCTCTCTTGGTGCACCTTAAAGGCAAAACTGGAAAGCACCATTTAGCAGACATCTTTGACACTTCTTGCAAAGCCATGATTGATTGGGAAGGAAAAAAAGAGCAGAGCAAGATGGCTCTTGCGCCTGCATTTTTTCAGACCAGCTAACAATTAGGAGCAAGTCTTTACAGCACCCTGTGGCAGGATTTAAGAGCACATGTTTTCTTTGGTGGCTGAATGACCTGGTTAGTGGCAATATGAGTGGCCAGCATATGGTTGAGGAGCCCCCTGCCCAGTCAGTTCTACTTGGTGCTTGAGAACAAAATTTGTACAAGTGTAAGCAGTGCTTTTTTTTGTAAAAGAAAAAGGTGCCGGAACTCACACATGTCATACAGCCCACCTTGCCTACCCTACAAGGTTCCATCCCAAAAAGGTGCCGGAACTCCGTTCTGAGCGTTCTATGAGAAAAAAAAGCCCTGAGTGTAAGCAACATTCTGCAAAGTTCAGACAAACTATGAGAGATAAAATTCTAGTGGGAGAGAAGAGAAAAAGGAATGTATTAGTTGCTTGTACCAACACTATTTTCTATAAGTCTTTGCACCTTTCCATTCTTGCTTCCAACATATCCATACACCCACTTTACCTTTACCTTAAATTCTCACTTTTTTTTCTTTTTGAGGACCTTGTCAACTCCATGTAACCACAGCTTTCTTGTCTTCCTTGTCTTCTCATTCATCTCATACACCTTCCCTTCCTCTCTTCTAGCATCGTTCATTCTGTCCACGTGATAAGACCAGTGGTGGGATTCAGCCAGTTCGCACCATTTTGGCAGAACTGGTAACTAATTTTTTGTTGCCCAGGCCCAAAACGGACTTCTTGGCTATTCACATATTTGAATCCCACTACTGGATAAAGCCATCTCAACTTGCTATTGAGAGCAGGAGAAACATTTCTTGTTGTCCATGTTCCCCATGCCACTCATGATTTTATACACCTGTTATGTCATTTGCTTTCTTTCTGAACTAAAGAGTCCCAAATATTTTAGCGTGCATTCTAAACAACGGTTTTGAGTTGCCTTCTTCTTCACTTTTCCAGCTATATTGCATTTTTTTTCTAGAGAAGGGTCTAGAGAAGACGGCTGCAGTGCTTCAGTTGGGCAGTAGTCACTTCTGAAGCCAAGTTGCTTCTTTTTTAAAAAAAAATGCCATATTTGTTCTCAATCTAGATTCTGTTGGAAACCTCCATTCTGCCTTTTAATGTGGAGATAGGTAGGTAGATAAGTGGATGGGGAGGGTGGAGAGAATGAGGATTTCATGGTATAAGCTGAAATTGAAATTGAGATTAAGAAGAGAGTCAAGTAACCATTTGATTAGGAGCCTCATTTTTTCCACGGTTGAGCAAAAGCTAAAGCCAGAATTCCCAAAAGAAATTCTTTGTCTCTCTCTCTAGATCGTATTCATCCGTCTGTTTGTATCTGTCTGTCACTCTCCTGTCTCTCTGCCTGTCTGTCTGTCTGTCTGTCTACCTACCTATCATAGAATAGAATAGAATAGAATAGAATAGAATAGAATAGAATAGAATAGAATAGAATAGAATAGAATAGAATAGAATAGAATAGAATAGAATAGAATAGAATAGAATATATGGAATGGAATGGAATGGAATGGAATAATAACTTTATTGTCACTTTGAATGTACACTAATCGGCGTACATTAAAATGAAATTTTGTTGCCTTCAGCTCTCAAAGGGTCACCATCTCCAATGTAAACTACATACATACGACATAAATAAATAAATAAATGCAGAATTATGCATAATACCCACGTGTATTATCATCTGTCTATCATCCATCTAAGAAAGGGGAACACCTGTTTAGAAAACCGTCGTTTATCTCTCATTTGACTGACGCTCCTGACAGACTATATCAGTCAGACGTGGTGTCCTTTGCCCAAGTGCCCCTTTCCCAAGTAACCTTGCAAACTCTGGCTTCTTACAGTGAATCTGAATCCTCAGGAGCACTCAAGGCCTCATGCCCTTTAGTAAATTAGATACAAGTGTGGAAGCTTCTGTCACTTTATCAACTGCAAATTTACTAGAGAATGGCTGTTCCCCCCACTGTTCTGGTGCTCTTCTTGCTAGATAACGTGCAGTAGGTGGGATTCAGCCGGTTTGCACCACTTCAGCAGAACCGGTAGCTAATTTTTTTGGTTACCCAGGCCCAAGAATGGACTTCCGGAAGCAGCATCCACACAGAGAACCGGTTGTTCGCCTATTTGAATCCCACCCCTGGATACGCGGATAGGCTCTGCGTTGTTTTCAGCAAATCACTTCCATAAGGAATAAAACCTACCGTGGGCAAGTTCGTTTGGGAGGAAGGAATCTTGTTTCTTTTTTGAAATTCAAGTGTTTAAAGTGATGAGGTGAGGAACAGAAGTAAATATTCAGATCCTGCTAGCCAGTGCCCGTTTTTCTTTCTTTTTCTTTTTTTTTTTTTTTGACTTTTTAAATTGGGCTGCCATCAGTAATTTACAATTAAATTCTCAAAAGTTGAATTTCAGGTTTTTTTTGGATCCATACTACCTATGGGAAGCCGAGACTGAATTAATGCCTCAGCTGCCTGTAGAAATATGTTAAATGAAGTCTCCAAAGAAAAGCAGAAAGCTTCTTTACATTCTGGACAGAAAATATGATAAAGGAGGACCAGATAAGGTTACCAAGAGGGCGAAAGTCCTGGAGGGACACATAAAAGATCTGCAGAAAACATGGTTGAGGAGACACATATAAGGCAGACTTTAAAAAGCTGAAGGGAAGTTACACAGAAGAGGGAATGAACTGTGTTGCCCAGACTTAGGATGACAACCAGTGGCTTAAAGTTACAATGAAGGAGGTTCAAAGCAAAAAATCAGGAGGAACCTGGGTCTACAAAATGGGTGTCCTTGGAAAAAGTTGCCACATGATGTGGTGAGATCTCCATTTTTTTTTTAATTTATTAAATTTATTATTTAAAAACATTGGACACAGTACCAGCGAGCTGACAAACCTTTTTGTCTACAATGTTTAAATATATATATATATACATGTATATATGTACATCAAAAATACACTTAAATACACTTAGATTACAAATCGGTGAAATACCACAATATTTAAAACAGTGAGCTAGTCTGTAAAACCTAATAGAGACCTTTCTTTTTATCCATCCAAAGATACAATTTGTTCCAAATTCTATAATAGTCTGATTGATCTTTATTCTTTAATTCCAAAGTTAATTTGTCCATTTCAGCGCAATCCCAAATTTTCCTAATAACCTCTTTTTGTCCTGGGATCTCATTCTTTTTCCATTTTTGCGCAAATGATATTCTAGCTGCTGTGATAATATGGATCGTTAAGTATAGCACATCTTTAGGATATTTCTCTTTCGTGATTCCCAACAAGAAAAGTTCTGGACTAAACTCCAGATCTTGTTTCAATATTTCTTTCAGCCAAATCCAAATCATTCTCCAAAATTTTTGTGTTTTACTGCAAGACCACCACGTGTGGAAGTATGTGCCTATCTCTTCAGAACACTTCCAACATTTGGGAGATGCTGTTGTATACATTTTTGCTAAGCGGGCTGGGGGAAGATGCCATCGGTAAAACATTTTAAATAAATTTTCTTTATACGATGAGGCCAGTGTTATCCTTTTATTCCTATCCCAAATTGTTTGCCAAGTATCTAGGTCGATGTTATGTCCTAAATTGTTAGCCCAGGTCAACATGGGGTCTTTCACTTGCTCTTCAAACAGCTTATATCCCAAAAGTAATTTATAAAAATTCCTTATTTGTTTAGAGTCCGGTCCCAATAATATTTTGTCCAATGCTGTTTCAGAGGTATATATCCCCCATTCATTTTTATCCTTCCTAAATCTCGATTGGATTTGTAAGTAGGCCCACCAATCGAGTTTTATACCTTGTAATTCTAGTTCATTCCTAAGTTTCAATTCCCCCTCCTCATTCAGAATATCCTTGTATGAGATTATGTCATCCTGAGATCTCCATTATTGGAGCACTACAAGCAGAGTCTGGTTGATCATCTCTCAGAGATTGAGGGCTGGCTTTTATTATATCTTCTAGCAGTCGGTAGCTATTGGGACCCCAATTCCCAAGTCTGGAATTGGAGCTTCAATTTCTATGGAAAGGGGAGGCTGGATTCAAGTTAAGGACTCCAATTCTGGTTTTGTGGACTCTCCCCATGCGCTATAAGTTCTGCTTCTCTGCCAAATCTTCTCATATAATCTTTTCCTTTGGAATTAGGGGAGTTTTGAACAATGTACATTCACACATAGTTTATGTGAGGACTTTTCATTTAATGCAGGGTAGTGAAGATAGATTTCCTAACGGATAACATGAGGGCAGAGAACCCAAGCTATTTTTGGTTAAAGTTTCTCATTTTTTTTTTATTTTTGTACATTTATTAGACAGACTAAAAATAAAAAAAGATTAACAGCCCTTGTCAGATTGTATCCAATTTCAGTTCCTCACACTGAATAGTAATAGTAAAGAGCCGACAAAGAATAGCATGAAATTTTGAGTTGTATTGCATCTGCTGAAGGATTCTGAAATGTATATTGTCTTTTGTCTAGCATCATTCATCACACTAAGGGCAGTGGAATCTCTATTTCTTTTTCTTTACTCAGGCAATACAGACAACGGCAACTCTATCACTTTCATTATTTAATCTCCTGGACAAAAAGCTTCACTCATTCATAGGTTTGCATATCCTGTTCACTGTTTAACTGGCCAAAGTTACATTTGAGTTTCAGAAGAATTAAGCCAGGATGATCTGCATACATGATTCAAGCAAGGATTTATCATTCCAACAAAGCTTGGTCACTCTCCCCCTAGCCTTTTCCTGTTTCCATCTACTACTTTTCCACTGCAGAGCCACGCCTTGCTGAATCCAGCTCTCTGTGGCCTCAGAAACCATCTTTTATCAGTGTCAACTCTACAAATGAGCATGGCTGCAGCAATGATTTCTTTTCATTCTCAGTTGCCACATAGAACGGAGGGAGGAGGGTGGCCTAGGTGCTTAGCTAATCATAATAACCTTCAGTCCATGGGAACCAAGGTCATCAGCTGCTCCCGGGACTAGAGACTGGGCACTGTGTCAAAAGCCCACCAAATAATCATATTGGGGAACGTAGTTGCTTGCATAGTAAATTGGTAGGGACTGTTGTGATTCCTCACCAGCCAGTGGATCCAGCAGCTGAGTCTGAGGAATCAGATGATGAGGAGGAGGAGGGGCCTGGAGTGACATCAGAGTCAGAGGTAGAGCCTGGCCCCTCTACTCGCGCTCAGGCTGAGACACAGCTATGCTGGGAGTCTGAGTTGGACAGTGATGAATAGCTGGGAGATATCCAGGATGCGCAAAAACACCAGCAAGAAAAGAGAGTAGGACAAAGGAATGCAATGGGGTGGCTCCAAAGGCAAAGGAGAAGGCATTAGGAAGCCACACCTTGGTTGAATTATAAAAGGGAAGGTGTGGGAGGGGCTGGTTGCCGAAGACAACCATTCGTGTTGAGATCGAGTGTCTGTGAACTGGGTTTGTTTGCCTTGGATATTGACTCAGGCCTGTGAATAATACAAGGTTTTGGTTTTTCCCTGTGGCTTCTGCCTGCTTGATTGGAAGAGGGGTTTCTCCTTGTGAGCATAACAAGGACTCACGTGGGCTGGGATAGAACAGGGATATTTGGCTTTGTATTGGGGAATTGTTACTTGTGTATCAAGACCTGGTTTCACTTTTGACCATGCTGATACTTTCTAACTAATAAACATGTTCTTTGAGGAATTTTCAAGCTTCTGAGTTCTGCTTTATTCGTTTCTGTCTCTCGGAACCGTGACAGTCAGATCTATCAATTCCTGTAATGTCTTCTCCAAAGTTACATTTTTTTCTCAACTTTACTTGAAATCTTGCTTGGCCGATTAATTTCCCTTGCCATTAAGATTCTACTGCTCTCTACATGTTTTGAAGTTCAACCTGAAAAAGGGGGAGCTGTGGTTTACAAGCTCTGCTAAGTCCTGACTGGGATGTCCCAAGTTAGATTGTAAAAAAAAGGGGGGGGTTAACTTAAGGAAGAAAAGTAACAGTGTCTCTCCCCACCCCTTGTCCTCAGTGTGTTTGATCCAAGTCAAGGTGAACTCAACTTCATATTTTGTTGAACATTCAGATTGGCACTGTGTGTTGGTGGTAATGAATTGACATCAGAGCAGTGTTGATTTTAGTCACTTAAATAGCCCTTATTCAGGATTATTTGCCCCTACTAGATACCCAGTTCCATCTTCTGTGCATATATTCAGCAACAGATATCCTACACATAAACACACACACACACACACACACATTGAGAGAGACACATTCCTTCCTGTGAAGCTGTGAACTGTTATTGGCAATGGCTGTTTGAACTCAAACAAGAAAGATGGAGATAACGGTTCTTAGCAGCTTCCAAGGGAGGTGCAACAAATTCTGGCATTTTGGAGGGCGGTGTCCCTTTGTTTTGCACTGACTGGTCCAGGTGAACCATTGCTTTTACATCTGGAGATTCTGATTAGGTCCAGCCAGTTGGCAGCAGAGGAACCTTTGTGGGCCAACAAATCTATCTGAGCATGAACATGGAGCCTACATTTGCTGACTTGGCAGTCGAGAGTCACGGTGTGCATGCTTGTCATCTTAAGACTGCAACTGGTTTGGCATGGAGCATTGGGAAGACTCCTACAGTCTCTCTGTGCCAACAGTGTTAATGCAAAACATCTTCTTTGGAAGCCAGATAAACCCAGGACTTTTTCCAAGTTAAAAATATAGCTAGTATTTTAGCATGCCTCAAGTCCACTCCAGAAAAAGATCCCTAAATAAAAAGTTGAAGTCCACGAGTCATAAAAGAGCCAAGGTTGCCTACCCCTGGCCTAGGCCTAGGCCCCTTCATGACTTGTGGACTTCAATTCCCGGAATTCCTGAGCCAGCCACACTGAGGGCAAAGGGAGCAGTTTCCATGCTTAGCCATGCTGGCTCAGGAATTCTGGGAGTTGAAGTCCACGAGTCATAAAAGAGCCAAGGTTGCCTACCCCTGGCCTAGGCCTAGGCCCCTTCATGACTTGTGGACTTCAATTCCCGGAATTCCTGAGCCAGCCACACTGAGGGCAAAGGGAGCAGTTTCCATGCTTAGCCATGCTGGCTCAGGAATTCTGGGAGTTGAAGTCCACGAATCATAAAAGAGCCAAGGTTGCCTATCCCTGGACTAGACATACCCAATTACTTCTTCAGTTCCTAGTCAGCTTGTTTCAGTCCACATGTCTTAAGGTTGCCAAGTTGGAGAAACACTGTCCGGATGAAAATATGAGAAAATATTTCTAGGGTATGATAAATGAATAATAAGAAAATTAAGATCAGGGATTGTAGAAGAAACCAGGCTTCCATCATAAAAGTTATCTTTATCCACCCACTTCTTCAATTGCATGTTTCAAGTCTTTAGCATTTGTTCAGCTATTGATTTTCTTAGTTCTTAAAACATTAAAGCTGATTTGATTAACCATATTTGTTACCATCATTGTATAGCTTTACTATTCATTAAGAAACACAGTAGGGTCCTGGATCTCAGTAACTATTTCTTTAATCCCAGTTAACATTGCTTGACAAATAGAGGATTTTAGGTATTCATAGCCAGTCCTAAATTCCATTATTGCGATAGTTCATTTTATTCTCTGCTGCTTGCTTTAGTATTCAAAAGGGTGGGGGGACGTTGGATGGAAGCTGTCTAAATATTTATGGAATACAACTGAGGTTTGAGTTCCACAGGCAGCAAATGAAATTAAGAAGATTTACCCTAGGAATTATACCAGGGGGGAAAAACAAACCAACAACCAGCATATTAGTTGTGCTTCAATTTTTATTTTTTTATTTTTTTGTAAAAAGCTACAGTTCTGCTCCAAGCAAAAGAAAGCCACTTTTCTGTATGCATTTGGGACAGTTTTAGTCATCTACAGCATGTAAATTATATCTCCACAGTTCCATGCACTAGCAAAGAGATTGAAACACATTCCATTGCTAGGAAATAAATGTAGGTTTGGAATTTCTGTAGGATTCTGCTGAACCCCACAAGTTTTGGGGAAAATGGCCAATTCAATTTCTACCTTGCAAAAAAAAAGAAGAAGTTATTTCCATGTTTCAGATCACATTAGCTTTATTTACAGAGTTTAGCCTGCTTGCTTGCTTTCCTACTTTTCTTTCTTGGGAAAAAAATAATAATCTTCGTACAAATTAACACCTTGTGATTTCATGCCCAAAAGATTCTCCTTGGTGGAGATGCTGTTTATGGAGCTCTGATATAAATAAGATGTAACTTTTTTAAAATATCCTAACAAAGTCTTCTCTAGTCTAGTTCCTGCTGTCTCAAGAGTACTAACTTGAGGATGACTGATACGATCTATAATTTTGATTCTGTCTTCACCCTTGGAACGCTTCCTTTGATGTCTTTAGCTTTAGAAATCTAGCTTTCTTGATCAGCTGATTTTAGCTTTCCAGGAAATGCACAATGTTCTACCTATACATTTATGAAATGTGATATAAATGGATTCTGAATGTGTAATCCTATGGATCTTTATCAGTACAGACCTCACTGTACCTAAGCCAGCACTAAGCCAGTTTCACCTCTTTGAAACTGAATTCATGGCTTAAATTTTTATGTCTCTTCCCCCGCCCCCACCAATCCAGTGAAGGAATTTTCTCAGTCTTTAAATCCACCTTCTAGAGAAGAAACTGTGGTTTTAATGAGCCACGCTTTGGGACTGACAACATTACCAGTTTGGGTGAATTGACTTTGTAAAATGAAATAAAAACTGATTTTAGGAAGAAGATATTTCATATGGTTGGGGAATGGACACTGTAAGGAAAGGGGTTATCTTTTAAATAGCATGTGGATTAGGAATGTATCAGCGCTGCATACATTTATTTTGCAACACTAAAAACGTATTTAGTGGATAATCCACCTGGGCAATGAAGTTCCAGATAGTTCAACTTTGATCATTCAGACCATGAACTGCTTGTTTCCATAAGCTGATCTGAGTATTTCCTGCATGGGTAGTTTGATTGCAGGACTATGGTCTTCAAGGTCTTCTGAGTCTATATCCTGACATGATTATTCAGTTTATGCTGGAACATTATCAAATTCAAATATTTTGGTTCTGTGTCAGACTTGGGAGAGAGTTGCCTAGCAATAAGCCCACACATTCTCCTATGGTTTCCAGAAATAACAGGATCATCTAGAGAGGGGGGGGTGTTATCTACTGGAGAAGAATAAAGAGTGAGAGAGAAAAGAAGGAAGGAAGGAAAGGAAAGATGAAGGAAGGAAGGAAAGAAGGAAGGAAGGAAGGAAGGAAGGAAAAGAAAGGTGAAAGAAGGAAGGAAGGAAGGAAGGAAGGAAGGAAAAGAAAGATGAAGGAAGGAAGGTGAAAGAAGGAAAGAAGGAAGGAAGGAAGGAAGGAAGGAAGGAAGGAAGGAAGGAAGGAAGGAAAAGAAAGGTGAAGGAAGGAAAGAAGGAAGGAAGGAAGGAAAAGAAAGGTGAAGGAAGGAAGGTGAAAAGGAAAGAAGGAAGGAAGGAAGGAAAAGAAAGGTGAAGGAAGGAAGGAAGGAGGGAGGGAGGGAAGGAAGGTAGGTCAAGGAAGGAAGGTGAAAGAAGGAAGGAAGGAAGGAAAATAAAGGAAGGTGGGAATGAAAAGGAAGGAATGCCAAGGAAGGTGAGGGAAAGAAGAGGAAGGTGAAAGAAAGAAGGAAGGAAGGAAGAAATGTCAAGAAAGTTGAAGGAAGGAAAGTCAAAGAAAGTCAATGATGGTCAAGGAAGGAAGGTCAAAGGAAGTCAAAGTAGGTCAAGGAAGGTCAAAGAAAGATGATCAAGAAAGTTGAAGGAAGGAAAGTCAAAGAAAGTCAATGATGGTCAAGGAAGGAAGGTCAAAGGAAGTCAAAGTAGGTCAAGGAAGGTCAAAGAAAGATGATCAAGAAAGTTGAAGGAAGGAAGGAAGGGAGAGAGGCAGGAAGGGAAGGAAGAAAAGGTCTTCCTTTTATCTTTTCCCATACTTCCTTTTATTCTTATTTATCTCATGGGTTTCCTATTGCCTTTCCAGTCAAGGAAGTGTAGGAAATGTGAAGGGAGAGTATCTTCAAGTGAGGAAAAAATTAACCTGTTGACCTTTTCCAATCAGTTAATTGATGGAATGGTCTGGTCCAATCTGTGGCATTGGCAACAGGGGTTGGGTGATTTTAAGCAAGGTTTAGAGAAAACCATGAAGGTATGGTCTCCCAAGCGCTCTGAGTGAAGATGGTTCAGCTTTTGTCTAGCTTCCTTTAATTTATTTTAATTATTGGTTAGTTTTTAATCCCACCTTCATTGCTTTCTAAGGATCAGTTGTTACAGGTAAAGTGAATCTTTATGTTTTAGGTCCTTAACTTGCTAGAAGCATCTGGATTGCTGTCCTGAAGACCTAGTGCTGAGCTTGATGGGCACTAGTGCATTTTTCATAGTTCTGTCCTATATAAACAAGCATTTCCCATCCTATTCGGAGACATTTTACCCTGGAACTATATTATGAAGAGATGAAGCTGTATACGTGAACCAATGAAGATCAACTTGGCATTCTCCTTTCAATGAAAACATGACAAATTCTGCCAAGGGAAGTTAAACCGGTGAAAGGAACAAACAGCCTATGCCAAATATTGGGCTTTTATGGGAACTTGGCAAGACATCGATGGAGAATTTACTCATAAATGTGTGCACAGCCTATTTTGAAGGGCCCCTTGACTTTAGCTTGCTTTATCTTGAGTTGTAACCCTGGTGAATGGCTCTTTATTCTGTCCTATTGAAAATAGGGGTGAAGAATAAGGCCTGTTTAGAAAAGGCTACTCAAGGAACAGGGTATTTTTTTTTTAAAAAAAAACAACAAAAACAGCTCAGTTTATAACTGGGAAATGCAAATTCTAACAATACAGAATCAGCGAGAAAGCATCTTTGATAGCTTTTCCCAACCCACTGCAACTGAGAATGGTTGGCATTATAATCCCCTTGTCGAGCCTGGGCCAAGAATCTGAGTGCAGTACACTTTTTTTGGTTTTCAAGTGTAACAGCCCTACCTTAACACCTCCACTGACTTGCTAATCCTCTTCCTTGTAAAGAGAGGTTTAGTAGGTGGGAGGCTTCCTGGTTGCAAAGCCGAAGTCCAGACTGACTCTGGATATTGTCATTTTCAGCAAAAGCAGCCTGGAGTCTACATCTGTTGTAGAAATGTAACAATTGGGAAGAAATGACATTTTGTCGTTGAGATGGTTGAAAATACTTTTTAAAAAAGATGAAATTCTTGTATGTTACCAGTGTGTGGGCAAAAGCGTCCAAATGGTTTTGATGAAAGCTCTTCCTCTTTCTATCTGTGACCATCGTGGCTCGACATTTTTGACCATACCCATGGTCCCTGTGCCTGATCAATTTTGTTGGCCTGGTTTGATTAACCCAACCAAGGAGATACGCTAAAGAGGAGGTGATCTTCAAATGCATGCCACTCTAAATGACAAATGGACCTCTTGTAAAGATGGTTGACCTATTAAAATTGGTTTTGATATAGTGCTGGTGGTTTCCATTAAAGAGTCATTTCCTTTACCTAAGCGAAAGAAGAAGTTGTTGGGGAATCTAATTATAGATCTCACATTTTAAGTGTGGTTTTGCAAGCTCCTCTTGGGATTTCTGAGACTATAGAAAATATTGTGGCTGCCTTAACTTGTGCATGTGGACTAGTGCAGCGTTCCCCAACTTTTGGGGTTGGCAGCCCAGAGCGGGAGGAGGGGGGAAGGAAGGGATGGTTTTGTGTGTGTGTGTGTGTGAATGCATGCTTGCCCATGCACTCATGCACAAACACCTGTTGCTCACACAGATGTGGCTGCAGACGCCCATGGCGCTCATGGTGCCACCCGCACAAGTGGGGCCGCAAACGCCTGTGACACTCATGGTGACGTTCATGCAAGTGGGGCTGTGCGCATGCACACATTTGCGTGCATAAGCCAGCCATTCATGCGGCCTAGTGGCCAATAGGCCATGGCCCAGTGCTGAGCTATGACCCACAGGTTGGGGACTTGGCTAGTAGACTCCCTCAGGTCAATGCAAATAAGAGACTTTCAAAACAGTTGTGTAGTTTCGCTTAATAACCCACATTTGCAGCACACAGTGGTTGTTGTTTTTTTCTCCAATTGGAGATGAAAGCACAAGATGTAATTCAAAGAGCAGTTAGCGGTTTCTTTGAAAACATAGATTATGCGTTAAGGCTCTGTTTGTTTTTAATCACTGAAAATGCACACCGTTGTGTTGAACTAAGGGATCACTTTGAAAGACTGTGTTTCTGGAACATAATTTTATGCTGCTCTTAGACCGTGGTTTAGTCAGATGTACTGATTGTCAGAAAATATTTTCCTGAACAAATGCCCTGAGTCTTTAGTAACATGTCTGTGACAATAATACTCCTGTGGCATTGTATCGAAACAAGACGGTTAAGGAGTAATTAATTCATAGTTATTGTGGCTGACTTTTTTTTTTGATGTTGGACAATCTTCTCTCTGGGCTTCAAGCAATGGGAGTAGATTGGAATAGGTTTTCCCACAGGACTCGCGCAATTTTTCCACATCTCCGTCAACTCCTGGACTCTCCTGTATTCTGCATAAAATGCTCCCTTATGCTTCTAGAGATGGTCACGTCCAGCTATAGAAGTTTGTGAAGTTGGGAGAGGCCCTATAAACCAGGGCTTTTCAACCAGTGGTACGGTTACCACCTGTGGTACATTGGCACTTGGCAGGTGGTACGTGACCATCCTAGAAAAGTGGTAGTGGGGGAGGGGAATGAGCTGAAGCCTGAGCGAGAGACGGCTGGAGCTGCAGGGCTGTCAGGGCTCAGCGGAAGCTGCAGGATCAATGCCGCTTTCCAGCTGATCGGCGCTTCTTCGGGGCTGTCAGGGCTCAGCGGAAGTGCCAGGATCAGCGCCAGGCTCCAGCTGGAGGTCGGCGCTGATCCTGGTGCTTCTGCTGAGCCTAGAAGAAGCGCCGATCAGCTGGAATGTTGCAGCATCTCCAGGGTCTTGTGATTTACATTCAGATGCTTGGCAACTGATTCATATTTATGACGGTCACAGTGTCCAAGGGTCATGTGAAGTGACCAAAACCTGCTGCAACCACCCAGCGGGGGGGAAAATAAAAACCAAACACCCCCCACCCCACCCCCACTGCCAATCCTCAACAGAAATGCTCATAACAATGGAAACCTCGGACAGGAGGAAGAGCACCGCCGGGAGGGCAGGCAGGTGTCTTGCTCGGCTGTGGTTTGGGGGGCACTTTTTTCAGTACCATTGTAACTTTGAACAGTCACTAAGCAAACAGTTGTAAGTCGAGGAATACCTGTACTTCATCACTTTTTTCCTTTTTTTTTTTTGGTTATCAAGTTTTTGACACCTTGCTAGGCGACTGGTGGTACTCGGATGTTGCCACATCCTAAAAGTGGTACAATGGGTGAAAAGGTTGAAAAGTCCTGCTATAAACCATCAGATCCAGCTCTGTTCTTAGGGATTGATTTGGCAAACTGCTTTTGCAAAGAGAAGCTCTCCAGTCTGGTTGACCATCTATTATCTCTATGTACGGATATCTAAGTACTCCAAGCTAACTAATTAAATAAAAAAAAACATGCACATAATCAATAAAGAACATCCAAAGGAGAAGATTGCTTCTGCTTCGCATTATGTACTTAATGACTTCAGCAAAAGCTGCACGTAGCTCTGCCGCGACGTATACAGATGGGGAACGGAGAAATGTCGTTTTCTGTCTTGGAAGTCTACGTTATGGGTCAGAGAATGGGTAAGGGTCAATAAAGGTAAAGGTAAAGGTTCCCCCGCACATGCGTGCTAGTCGTTTCCGACTCTAGGGGCCGGTGCTCATCTCCGTTTCAAAGCCGAAGAGCCAGCGCTTGTCCGAGGACGTCTCCGTGGTCATGTGGCCGGCATGACTAGACGCCAAAGGCGCACGGAACGCTGTTACCTTCCCACCGGAGTGGTCCCTGTTTTTCTACTTGCATTTTTTACGTGCTTTCGAACTGCTAGGTTGGCAGAAGCTGGGGCGAGTAACAGGCGCTCACTCTGTTACGCGGCACTCGGGATTCGACCCGCCAAACTGCCGACCTTCCGATCGACAAGCTCAGCGTCCTAACCCACTGAGCCACCGCGTCCCCTTTAAGGGTCAATACAAGCATACAATCTCCTGCGAAGGTCTTTGTGAATTTAATTTCCATCCAAGCTTATAAGCCAAGTCTATGCAAAGAAAGGTGTGCAAGCCTGGGATACACTCTGCCAGTTAGCCTGTTGGCCATTCCCGTTTTTTTTGTGTTTTTTGGGGGGTTGGGGTAAAGTACATATTAGGCAGAGCTGAAAGCTGGGCATTGCAGATCTGCATTAATGTACCCCTTCAGCAAAAGCCAACGTATCAAGTGGGTCTTCTTTGTTAGCTGCTTCAAAGGAATGGATAGATCTGCAGGAACATAATCTATCGCCAATCCTTGAAATGGGAAAGCCAATGCATCTAAATTCACACATGGACATTAGGAGTCACCGCTTTCAGTTGGTGTTCTGTCCAGGCTCTTGGCTAGGAGATGCCGTGGATAGTGTGGCCATCAGCATAGCAGGAGAAAGGAAAATAGTGGATGAGGGAAGAGAAAAATAAGAGAAAGGATTGTCCCAAAGGTTAGGCTTTTTCCCCGAAAGACAACTGGATTTTCTTGGGTGTTTTTTTTTTCCCCTTGAAAACATTTTGCTTCTCATCTAAGGAACTTCTTCAGTTCTGACTAAATGGTGGGGAATGGAAGGATTTGTATTCTTTGCAGTCCTTCCATTCCCTACATTCAGCCAGAACTGAAGAAGCTTCTTAAATAAGAAGTGAAATGTTTTCAAGGACAAAAAAAAAGCAAGCGAGTCCAGTTGCCTTTTGCAAAAAGCACCTTTGGGGCAACCATGAACTGGATGATGGAGAGTCTCCATAGAGAAAAGAAAGGGTGCTTGATGCAAGCAAACAAACGAAGGAAAGTTGTGGTTCTGCCCAGGTTTGCTGTGATTTCCCATTCGGCTGATTCCATCTCTACCTGTCCTCCACAGATGGCCTCTGAGTGGCCCACATTATCCTTCAGAGAAGAAAGCTGTTTCAACCTTGATTTGAACAAAGGCTGGAAACTTGCTAGCGGCATCATTCCGGCTTCCTAAACATCCTTACTGAGAATGGGGCCAGGTCTGCAATTCACAGGTTTTTTGTGACTGAAACAGACAAAAGCCCATTATTTATGTATTTAATATCATTCTGTTCCATTTCCCATGGAAATACATCTGAAAGCATCTCTGCAATAAAATTATACAATACAGTAATAAAAGCAATGTGTTACGACGGTGTCAAAAGACATCGATTAGAAGGGAAGGGAAAAGAAAAATCAAAGGAGATCCTAACCCTCAGAGGGGTTGGAAGAGACGTCCCTTTGTCGAGGTAGCCCTGCCAAAAAAGTTCCATTTGTGGCGAGATCTGCTTCTCTCAGGTTTGATTCATTTGGTTTGTGCAGAACTGTGTTTCTTTTCTGGACTTTGTTTTCATACACACACACACACACACAAAACGCCCTCTTAGGGCTGTCTTACACAATCCATTGTTAAATGCAACATTGTAAGATTTTCCTAACAATGAGGACAATTAACCAGTGGAACAGCTTGCCTCCAGAAATCGTGGGCGCTCCATCACTGGAGATTTTTAAGAAGAGATTGGACAGTCACTTGTCTGAGATGTTATAGGTTCTCCTGCTTGAGCGAGAGCTGGACTAGAAGACCTCAAAGGTCCCTTCCAGCTTCTATTCTATTCTATTCTATTCTATTCTATTCTATTCTATTCTATTCTATTCTATTCCGCTCCGCTCCGCTCCGCTCCGCTCCGTTCCGTTCCACTCCACTCCACTCCACTCCACTCCACTCCACTCCACTCCACTCCACTCCACTCTATTCTATTCTATTCTATTCTATTCTGTTCTGTTCTGTTCTGTTCTGTTCTGTTCTGTTCTGTTCTGTTCTGTTCTGCTCTGCTCCGTTCCGTTCCACTCCACTCCACTCCACTCCACTCCACTCCACTCCACTCCATTCTATTCTATTCTATTCTGTTCTGTTCTGTTCTGTTCTGTTCTGTTCTGTTCTGCTCTGCTCCGTTCCGTTCCACTCCACTCCACTCCACTCCACTCCACTCCACTCCACTCCACTCCACTCCACTCCACTCCATTCCATTCCATTCCATTCTATTCTACTCCACTCCACTCCACTCCGTTCCACTCCGTTCCACTCCACTCCACTCCACTCCACTCCACTCCACTCCACTCCATTCCATTCCATTCCTTTCCATTCCATTCCATTCCATTCCATTCCATTCCATTCCATTCTATTCTACTCCACTCCACTCCACTCCGTTCCACTCCGTTCCACTCCACTCCACTCCACTCCACTCCATTCCATTGTATATTCTCTCCAGCTTTTCTCTGCAAACTACTGCCTCTTGGGGCATCTTTTCCACAGAGAATCCCACTTTCTCAAGCAGTTCCCATATCAAAGCTGGATCTACAGGGTGCATACAGTGTGTGTTGTCCATCAAATGCAAATTACTTGATCAAGGGGAGATCCAACCTAGAAATAAGGAGAAATCAGCTGACACACCCACACCTGCAAAACACTGGCACTGACATCCTCCAAACTCTGCTCGAAGATGTTACCTAGCCTGGTAATGAAACATTTGGAAACTAACCCACAAACTCGGAGAACGAACCTGCACTTTCACAAGGTGACATTTCCTGACAGTGAGCACAATTAACCAGTGGAGCAGCTTTATCTCCAGAGGTTCACTGGAGGTTTTTAAGAAGAGACTGGACAACCATTTGTCTGGAATGGTATAGGGTTTCTTGCTTGAGCAGGGGGTTGGGATAGATGACCTCCATGGTCCCTTCCAACTCTGTTATTCAGTTCCTTTGCATTTTTCATGGTGAAAATATCTGGATAAGGCAAACGTTAGATTGTCCCACATCCAAAAAGTTTAATGCGTTAGATATGATCGTGTGTTGATAATCTCTTATATTTAGCATTTACTGGCATTGCAAGTAAATTGTTTATATCCGAGATTATTACTGCTCAGCTGTCTCTTTTCCTGTGAGAATTCTGGACCTGTTTTTTTTTTTCTTTTCTTCTTATTTTAGCTTATTTATAAATGAGAATTTTCTTAGGTGCTCCAAGATTATAGTTAGTATCTTCTAAAATAAATTTTGTTTTCTTTACCAAACTTGGCTGTGACTCTTCTCTAAGTCTTTGAATACTTCCATGGACTTTAAGTCAGAATGCAGGATGAGTGGCACATGAGATACATGTTGGTTAGCCTTGGTGAATTCTGTTATTTTTGCTATTTCCATTATTCTGCTTCTCTGCTGTTCTTTTTTTTTCCCTGTGCTGGTTGTTTACTGCAGTTCATTTTCTACTTCCTTGGGTTTTTATGCTGCTACAAATCCTATGTCATCCAGAGTTTCTTTTTGCAACTTGGGTGGCCCTGTAAATCTAATAATTAATTAAATCAATAACTTTTTCCTGCAATTTTACTGCTGGCGGTGATGATCAGTCATTTTGATTTCAGATAGAGCTTAGCTGCTTAATTTTCCCTTGTTAGACTTAACAAAAACATGGGTGATTCTATAGTTTTCTGACAAAAAAAGATGTGGTTAGATGGTTTAGATGTGTAAAGATGGGTTTAGATGTGTTTTCCAGTGTGTTTAGATGGTCCATTCACTGCTAATGATTGTAGTGATCCATCGGTGAAGCTGCTCTCATGCATAAAGTACGGAAGCACCACAGGTAGTCCTTGACCTATCACCACAAATCGGACCAGTATTTCCATTGCTCAACAAGACAGTTTGTTAACAGAGTCAAACCTGGTTTTACGAGCTATTTGGCCACAATTCTTTAGCAAAGCCCTGCGGTTGTTCAGGGAATCCTCTGATTGTTAAGGAGAATCTGGCTTCCCCCACTGAAGCCAGTTCAGAAGGTCACAGGTGGAGATCACATGACCCCAGAGCACAGCAACCGTTGTAAGCCCATGCCTGTTGCCTGTTCTGTACCAGCCTGCTACCGGCCCTGCAGAAAAGGCAGGGACAACCCCTTTTACAAGAAGGCAAGAGGCTGGAATTAAGCCTGCCAAATTTATTGATACCAAAACAAACAAGACACGAACCAAGAAACAGGAGCTTTTCAAGCAGTTGCCTTTAGCAAACCAGCCCTCCCACGCATTCCCCTTTTATACAGTTTAGGGCGTGGCTTCTCTCTGCCTCCTTCCAAGGTGCCCCATTGCCTTCCTCTGTTTACTCCTGATTGACTGCCTCCTGCGTCGGGCGTCCTTGAACAGGGCCAGCTGTGGGTCATCTTCATCCACGCTGTCAGGCTCACACAGCTGGGTCTCCGTCGTGACCAGGTGGGAGGGGCCTGGCTGAGGGCTCTCATCAGCAAGCTCTTCAACACCCCCCTCCTCCTCCTCTGAGTCGTCCGACCCAACTGCCGAACCCACAGGCTGACCTTGAATCACAACATTGCCAAGCACTCAAATTTTGATCATGTGACCATGGGGATTCTGCGAGGACAGGTGTTAAGTCACCTTTTGCAGTTCCATTAGCCACTTCAAGCAGTTGCTAAATGAATGGTTGAAAGTTGAGGAGTACCTGTAAATGATCAACGTATCTGGTTAGATTCAAACAATGATTTTGCCCAATGAACAATGATACTTATAGTTCTCATGCAGTGGGATTCTCTATAGATTGATTGTCTGCAGGAATAAAACATGTTTTGTTTGTCTTGAGATTTTTTTTTTCATTCTCCCTCTGCTTAAAATTACCAGGAGAGCCCAGAATAGCTAAACCCCATAAAATAAAACACCTCATTATAATTATTGCGTATGCAAATGGCCAGTAAAAATCCAAAGTGCATTATTCAATTACCATATTTAAAAATAAATTAATAGCAGCAGATTTTTTTAAAAAAATCAAACCCATTTTAATTTCAAATCTAGTATCAGGTTGATTAAAGCTGGGAAATATGTCTTAAAACTATTAACACCACTGTGAGAGGTCATCTGATAAGGAGATTTTGACAAATGGGGAATTCTAGTATTGAAAAAAACCCACCAAGAACATTCTTTTGCTGGCAGCTATAAAAGATTTGTGTATTTATGAAGCTTTCACAGTCCAAGAGATTGGACTCATCTAGCCTTAGAATACATCAGCACACATAGATGGTCATTCCCTTTATTTCTCGCCCATACATACACACATTTTTATATACAAATGTATATGTGGCTGCATCTTTGTCAGACATGAACAACCAGACCCACATACAAAGAGTTCAAATTAGCTACTTTATTGTTCTATACCTATAACACAGGAATCTTCCCAGATTGATAGTTTGCACCTGGGCCAAATTAAATAAGGTTTACCAGCATTAAAAAGGGATGGGACTTTGTTCTCTTGTGCCTACATAATGATTCCAGACTGATTCCCCACTTGACTCTTCCCCTTGGCTTGGTTAGTCTCTCTCCAACCATCTGTTCTAATAAGTGTAGGCGTATATTCCAGTTTCAAGGACAAAAGCCTGGTAAACTTTAGCTGAACCTATAGTTCAATCAACTGCACAATTGATTCCTCTGAATAATTCCCTTACTTAGTGGATGCAAAATTCACCTATGCTTTTGCTGGTGAATTATATCATATCATGAATGTCTTTGGTAAATAAGTCTTCTGAGTTTCAAGAATGCTGGAAAAATAGATTGGTCAATAACTACATAATAAAGTTTTATGGTCCATAATGTTTGGCAAATTAGGAGGAGATCAAGGTATTTTTCCCCAGGAGATGTAGCTTACCTCAATCTCAGGTTCTCCTGACTAATCAACATTGCTTTACCATAGTTCATGAACCTCAGATGTCAACAGTTCTACTTCAGCTTGTTACATCTATAATCAGGCAAGGAGCTTTTAAGCAATGCAAGTCATATTCCTTAGGGAGATAAAGTTTCCAGATCTAGTCTTGGCTGAAATCTATGGATGGCCACTAGATGGCTGCAATGAGATACAGAAGGCCCCAACCCTTTGTCACCATCTAGTGGTCCTTCAATCTTTTGCAACCCAGATCTGATAATCCTAATGACTATCTTTAAGATAAAAGAAACTGGATTCATATAGCTCACTAGGCTTATATCTGGTGGGCTAGTTTAGAGTTCAGTGTTATATGGATACAGTCCTTATGGTCTTCTAAACATTGTTTATTTTAGAACATTGAAGATGAAGGTTGCTTCCTACAATGATTTCATAGCTCAGACAGCAGGTCATAGTGAAAGCTTTCAGAATCCTGATACTGCATAGAAGGACCGATTCTGTCCTTCAATGAACTTTATTACCCTGGATTTTGCTTGGCTTGATGTAACCAGAAGAAGCTACTCTGTTTTAGGCATGTTTCTCTTGTGAATCTCAAGTCCAGAATAAGATACAGTGGTAATTTGTTTGCCATCCTAAAATGTTCAATGTCCTTACATATACCTCACTGAAAACAAACCAAACCAAACCAGGATGACCAGATTTCTCTCTCTCTCACCAATATAGTATACTGATGTTCCTAGCAAACAGAGGACAGCTTCCCCCTTCCTGGTATTCCACCCATGACTGTTTGAGGTTCAGCTGGGAATTCCTCTCTCTAGGAAGTCCAAGGGAGAAAGAACAGGAATCCGGTGCTTTGGTAGCACCACATGAGGTTCTCCTCAAAGTTAAGAGGGTGCCAACATGCTTAAAACATGCTAATTACACGCTAAAAGACTACTGCAATGCTCTCTACATGGGGCTGCCCTTGAGGACCACTCAGAGGCTCCACCTGGTGCAGAATGCAGCCGTGCGAGTTGTGTTGGGGGTCTCCCAATACTCCCATGTTACACCTCTGCTCCGTGAGCTGCATTGGCTTCCAGTTGCCTTCCGGGTGAGATTCAAGGTGCTGGTAATGACCTATAAAGCCCTACATGGCATGGGTCCGGAGTACCTTAGGGAGCACCTGCGGCCAGCGTCAACTTCCCTCTGCCCAGTGTGCTCCCACAGAGAGGGCCTCCTCAGGGTGCCACCGGTCAAAGAATGCCGACTGATGGCCCCCAGGGGGAGGGCGTTCTCTGTGGGTGCGCCTGACCTTTGGAGCCGTTTACCGGTTGAGCTCTGGATGGCTCCCGACCTTCGCTCCTTCTGACCTAAAAACCTATTTGTTTGAACAAGCCGGCCTGGCCTGATGGGTTTGGGGTTTTAATTATTGTTTTTAAGTATTTGGGCACCATGGTTTAATTTGTTTTTAATTTTTGTATTTTGTATTTTGATATTTATTGCCCTGTTTACCGCCCTGAGTCCTTCGGGAGAAGGGCGGTATACAAATTAAATGAAATAAATAAATAAATAAATAAATAAATAAATAAATAAATAAATAAATAAATAAATAAACAAATAAACAAACAAACAAACAAACAAACAAACAAACAAACAAACAAATAAATAAATAAATAAATAAATATAGTTTAGCACCTAAACTGGGATCAGCATCCTTGGAAGAGCTCTGTGTGAAGCCTCCACCCACTTTTCAGTGATGATGATGATGATGATGGCACAGCTGCATTTTCTTGGGTGTTGAGGTTGAGGTGAATCAGTGTGGAAATGCCTGATTATCTCCCAAGGGCTTTTAGGTTGAATGCTTAACATCCAGTGGTTGAAACATGCCTCCTCTTTTGTACCTCTCTGCTTTTCTTACAACTTGTTGTTTTCCTTCTGTTTTGCTGACTTCAGAAGACCAGACAAATTTTGCAGGGTGGTGAGGGAGAGAATATCTATTTTTCTGAACATTTCCCCAATTGTAGCAAGTTTTGTTTCTTTTCTTGTATTATTGATAAGGATAACCTAGTTCCTAATTAATAAAACATTCAAATCTTTAAGTAGCGTAACCGATTAATTATTCATCTATTAAATAACCTTAAAGTTGCCCTGAATCTTCTAGAAACACAGCTTTTCAGTCAAAAAAGCTTGATATTCTTTATTATATGTATATGTGTGCATTTGTGTGTTTTAGTTAACAAATGTCAACACAATTTCAAGTTTTGCTTGTTTTCAAATCTAAATATTGTTTGAGTCATGTTAAGTTCATTAAATGTTTGCTTCTGAGTTCAGAAATGACATTTTAACTTTTATATTTCAACACTTTTTTTCCAAGTGGCATTTTGAATATACTGCCTAGACATAAAAACAAAAAAGTAATAATTATCACTTATTGCCCTCTGCAGATTTAATGCCCTTAAAAAAATATTAAAATGCAACACCCTATCACCGTGGGTGCCCACTAAATTAGTACTCCATGGTTAATTATTCATCAAATAATTAAAAAGTACACTTTCTCATCTGTTTCCTCTTGTGAGTCTAACCATCTCTTGGACGAGTCACTTGTTTTAGCAATCACAGTCCTGTACACTCATGGTTTTAGAGGTAGTTTAATCCTGGTTTTTGTAACTCAGCTTATAGTGCTTTTTAGACTATGGATCAATCAGAATTGTTAACAATGTATTATGGATTGGTGAAATATTTGCTATATCCAATCTCTGTTATTGTTACCTCCACATTAGTTAAATAAGCTTCCAGCATTCTTTTTGATGCAGGAAAAGTCTTCATCATGGTTCAGTCCAAGCTGGGAATAAAGAACATGGCGACTGCTTTAGAAATAAAGGTTGCAGTTTATTGAAGAGGAGAGCCAGACAGGAAGATGGCTTTGGAAGGAAAGAGAGAGAGCACATGTAGGGAGTGGGTTTTTATACCCTCTGGAGCCTTTTGTTTGGAGTTGTTCCTGTGGCATGAACTTTGACCTGAGTCTGAGTGTGCTCTTTGGTATCTGTGGATTAATCCTATTGTGTCCTGTCTTAGAGTTTGGGTGGGTTATGTACATTTTAGGTGTCTTTGTCTTCTTAATCTTCTAGCTGGAGGCCTCCAACCTCCCCGAATGGATTATTTATATCTACATTTCTACAGAGCTTGTTTCTGCTTGGGGGAGAGAGACTTGGGGCTATTAAGAAAACATGCTTTTCTGCCTCTTTAAGATCCTTTGAGGAAATATATTTTTCTGCCTTTTTAATATTTCCTTCTCTGGAGGGCTGACTTCCCGCATTTTCTAGAAAATAATTTTTTGTAATCATTGCAAGCAACATTTCACGTTTGTAAAAAAACAACAACAACAAAACACTTGCTTACAAACCGTGACCCTTTGCAAACTGAAACAAATATTTACAATTAACAGTAAAAAAACAAAACAAAAAAAGTAAGGCAGAGCCTGATTTGGGAAGAAGTGTGAAACTGAATCTTAAATAGATTGCAATATTGGATATGGTAGAAAGTTAAGGGTGTCTGCAGAGAAATGTTACTTGGCTGGCTCAGGAAAGTGGCACCAACCTAAAATTTAGCGTTGTTTTAGGGCGCTCATTTATTTCCAAAACTGGCACACTTTTTCTTGTGAATTGGCTTCACTGTGCAGAGGACAAGATGAAAGGGGACAGACTTTTTTTTTAAGTCTCTGTGGCGCCCCTTCAAATGTGTGCCATGATGTGCCTTCTAACACAAATCTATTGAGAAACACAAAGAGTTAGAACTTTTGGCATTGGGGCTAAAGAGTAGGGTGATTTGTCTGCGTGGGGGGGGGGGCTGGGTGTGGTTGAATGCTCTTTCTGCTGGGAATGGTTAAGGAGCAGCTTTTTAAAGGGAAATACAACTAAGATTCAGTTTGTTGGTTTATGCGTTTGTTTATTAGCTTGCTTGCTTTTATGCCAAAAGGGTTGAGAACATTCTCTGCATTTCTGCAGGAGCGGTTAATGAAGCCTGAGTGACTCCAGTGCTTCAGTTAATTTCTTTGATCGTCGGGGGGGGGGGGGGGGAAGGGAAATATCTACATTTATAAAAATGTTTATATAAATAAAATGCACTTTGCAGTGGAAAAATGCACTTATGGTTTGTGGCTTTGATGATTAGAAAAAGTTAAGTTTAAGTTTATTGGATTTATATACCGCCCTTTTCCCGTAGGACTCAGAGTGGTTTACAAAGTATTTAAAAACGTCAATACAATACAAAAGTTAAAAACAGTTAAATAATTATTTAATTAATTAAAAAGAACTGGATGATAGAAAAAGTGAGCTTTTTTGCAATCTTATAGTAAGAAAGTAATAATGTTGCAATTGTACTTATTTACTGGAAAGGAAATTGAAACATTTCTTTTTATTCTTTCTTTCCATACCCTCCATCCCTCTTTCCTTTCCCTCCCTCCCTTCCTTCCTTCCTTCCTTCCTTCCTTCCTTCCTTCCTTCCTTCCTTCCTTCCTTCCTTCCTTCCTTCCTTCCTTCCCTCTCTATTGTCTAATTCTTCTGTTCTTTGTAAAAAAATTTAATGCACACACACACACACACACACACACACACACACACACACACAAATAGCTACAAGGAGACAACAGTGTCCTCTTTACACGTGAAACAACAGGGATAAAAACAGAACAATTAAAAGGCATGGGGAGCAAAAGTTCCCCAGTATAAATATTCCAGTTCCTCTTTTCCATGTTTGTGTGTCCCTTTCAAACAATAGTACACCTTGCTTTTCTGGGCATGGAGATCTCTGGATTCAGACTGGTGTAGGAAACAAATGTTTGTGCCACTGGATGTCTTTCAGCAAACACGCGGTTCCAAGTTTGTCTCACTGTGAAGTCAAGATATCATCACAACCTTGCAAACAGGAGGAAAACAGAATTTGGAGTGCCAGAAAAGAGCACAAGCCCCCCCACCCCATGAATCTTAAACCACATCTGGCTAATGACCTGCCTGTCATTTGATATGAGCAAATTCTCTTCTCCCATCTTCGGATAATAATCTCTCATTTCCACTTTCATCTTGACTTGTGGGAAGCTATTAAACTTCAGCTTTGCCCTCAATCATTTTTCGTGTTTGTGCGATATGACAGTTTTTAAGCATGTGCACTGAAAAAAAAAAACAACCTATGTAGCCATCATCCTTTACTCGATTCTTTAACGCAGTTTTCTGTATTAATCACACCAAAGCAAACGTAACGGGTCTATTAAAGCAATGCACATTTAATAAAGCCATCATTCAGAACCCAGGCTCAAACCCAACATTCAGAATTAGAGCTGCGGTTTTTTTTAAGTATATATGATTGCAATTTTTGTCCTAAAATGCACAAGGGGCAGAGGGCTATCACCCTTTATTTTATTTTTATTGCTAGAACTTTATGAGGTAAGTTGGGCAGAGAGATAGGGACTGGCTTTGACTCAATATAGTTGCTTAGAGATTTGACCTATCTTGGTTCAACACTAAAACTCTGAAAGCCTGATGGATCTTGGTGGAAGACTATTGCTTGAGCCTTGATAACTACCACCATGAGAGATTAAAAGGTTTTCTTAGTGAGAGATATCCTTGATATTTTTGCTCATTTACTTTTTTAATCCACAATAATTTTCTGGAACAAAGAAAAGTCGAATGCATTCAGGAGTACAGAGTAGAGGGGGAAAAAAAACAATATTTTTTTTCCCTAAATTATTGACTTTCATTTAATACCCTTTTTTGTCCTAGCCAGGAGAATGTGCATTTTGGTTCAATTTCTCTTAATGTGCACTCATCAATCAAAAAAAAAAGTCTGGTATGCACTCAGCTGCTGACTGAGTTAAAAGAAGTAGAGCATTTCTTAACATTCCTTTTATTGGTTTTTTATTGGTTTTACTCATTTATAACCTAAAATGTGAAAATACAAATGCAAATAGTAGGGGACAACAGTAGAAAAAGGGAAAACAAAAAAGGTGTGAAGAAAGGGGGGGGGACAAAAGGCATTGACTTCCAACTCTCCCTGTTGCTGTAAAACCAGACATTAAAGCCAAATCTCAACTTTTTACATTTCTATAGTAGTATGCACTAGCCCAGGGGTAGGCAACCTCGGCTCTTTTATGACTCATGGACTTCAACTCCCAGAATTCCTGAGCCAGCCCATGAAAGTCATAAAAGAGCCGAGGTTGCCTACCCCTGCACTAGCCATTTCTATATCGGCAAATCAGTCTAATTGGTAAAACCCAAAATCATAGTATCATTTTTTTCCCCACCTCAAGCACAAAGTCCAGAAGAGGTTTCCATTCCTTTTATTGTTGAATTATACAGTATGGTCTCTTTTTTAGCTATCATGTGGCCATCAGATTATTCCTGAAGAATCTGTAAGAAATTGTATTTAATTTTGTTGTTGTTCTTCTTGTTGTTGTTAGTTGTGGAGTCGTGCCCAAACCCATCGTGACCCCATGGACAATGTTCCTCCAGGTCTTCCTGTCCTCTACCATCTTCTGGAGTCCATTTAAGCTCACGCCTCCTGCTTCAGTGACTCCATCCAGCCACCTCATTCTCTGTCGTCCCTTCTTCTCTCGCCCTCAACCTTTCCCAGCATTAGGCTCTTCTCCAGTGAGTCCTTCCTTCTCATTGGGTGGCCAAAGTATTTAAGCTTCAGCTTCAGGATCTGGCCTTCTAAAGAGCAGTCAGGGTTGATCTCCTCTAGGACTGACCGGTTTGATCGCCTTGCAGTCCAAGGGACTTGCAGGAGTCTTCTCCAGCACCGTAACTCAAAGGCTTCAATTCCACCCTGTTGTTGTTAGTTGCGAAGTCGTGTCCAACCCATTGCGACCCCATGAACAACATTCCTCCAGGCCTTCCTGTCCTCTACCATCTTCTAGAGTCCATTTAAGCTCACGCCTACTGCTTCAGTGACTCCATCCATCCACCTCATTCTCTGTCGTCCCCTTCTTCTCTTGCCCTCAACCTTTCCCAGCATTAGGCTCTTCTCCAGCGAGTCCTTCCTTTACTGAAAGATAAATACCATATTCTTCTTCCTCAAAATATAATTGTAGTTTGAAGTTATAGGGAAATCTCGGTGTTAGCTTGTTTTCTGTTGAAAGTTGAAAGCTGGAAACGTGTATTGTATACCGTCTCGTCATAGAATAATAGAATCGGTAGGACTGGAAGGGCTCCTGCGTCCAACGCCTTGCCCAAAGTGGAAGGTCCTTATTCCATCCTGGACGAGTGGTTGTCCAATCTTTTCTTGAAACCTTCAGCCAGTGGAGCAGCCACAACTGCAGGAGGCAAGCTGTTCTATAGATTAATTTTTCTCATTGTCAGGAAATTCCTCCTTAGTTCCAGATTGGAGCTTCCTCTTACAGGTTTCCAGCCGTTGCTTCTTCATTTCCAATTTAAGCAAAATTCTGGCATCCAGGTTTTAAAAAGTTTTTAAAAGTTTTTTTTTCTTTAATGATTCAAGAGTTAACGAAACATAAACCAAACTCACAATAAAGCCTTTTTTCCCATCCCTTAACTCTGCTCCAGAGAGAGTTTCCATGAAAAATGAGATTTCTCTATTGTCCCACGTGTAGGGGAACATTAAAGAAGCTTAAAGCAGGTTGCATTGTCTCCAGCTAAAAGGTCGGAAAACAGAATGCTGATTGGAAAGAATATGGATTAACTCAGACCTGGGCAACTTGATCCATTCCCAATATTTTGGAATATTTTGGGAAGTCTCTGGGTTGCTAGGTGCCTGAAGGATCACCCGGAATCTAGCAAGCTACCAAGTGCTGCTTAATTTTTCAGGTGCTACCTATAAAGCCAATCTTAAAGAGAGAGCAAGAATTGAAGCTTTAAGATGTTCCCTAAGGACTTGGATCTTTCAGTCAGAGGAGGAACAAGCCTTGCAAAGAAAAAAACAACATGTTAAACATTTTAGCATCTGAAGTACCGTATATACTTGAGTATAAGCCGAATTTTTCAGCCCACTTTTTGGGCTGAAAAATTCCACTTCGGCTTATACTCCAGTCAACAAAAAAACTTACCGAGGACTTGTGCGCGGCCGAGGCTTTGGTGCTTCCGGGATCGCCCGCACCTCTCCCAAGCCACCGCCGTCCGAGACCTGCCGAAGTTTGGGGAGGTTTGGGGAGGTGCGCGCGCACATCCCCAAACTCCGCGCCTTGCCTGCCTGCTTCTTTCCGCAGCGGAAAGAAGCAGGCAGGCAGGGCGCGGAGGAACGGAGACTTGCCGACGTTTGGGGAGGTTTGGGCGCCTCCCCAAACCTCGGCAGGTCTCCGTTCCTCCGCGCAGACCTGCCGACGTTTGGGGAGGTTTGGGCGCCTCCCCAAACCTCCCCAAACCTCGGCAGGTCTCCGTTCCTCCTGCCGACCTTTGGGGAGGTTTGGGCGCCTCCCCAAACCTCCCCAAACCTCGGCAGGTCTCCGTTCCTCCTGCCGACCTTTGGGGAGGTTTGGGCGCCTCCCCAAACCTCCCCAAACCTCGGCAGGTCTCCGTTCCTCCTGCCGACCTTTGGGGAGGTTTGGGCGCCTCCCCAAACCTCGGCAGGTCTCCGTTCCTCCGCGCAGACCTGCCAACGTTTGGGGAGGTTTGGGCGCCTCCCCAAACCTCGGCAGGTCTCCGTTCCTGTTTGGGGAGGTTTGGGCGCCTCCCCAAACCTCCCCAAACCTCGGCAGGTCTCCGTTCTTCCTGCCGACCTTTGGGGAGGTTTGGGCGCCTCCCCAAACCTCCCCAAACCTCGGCAGGTCTCCGTTCCTGTTTGGGGAGGTTTGGGCGCCTCCCCAAACCTCCCCAAACCTCGGCAGGTCTCCGTTCCTCCGCGCAGACCTGCCGACGTTTGGGGAGGTTTGGGCGCCTCCCCAAACCTCCCCAAACCTCGGCAGGTCTCCGTTCCTGTTTGGGGAGGTTTGAGCGCCTCCCCAAACCTCGGCAGGTCTCCGTTCCTCCGCGCAGACCTGCCGACCTTTGGGGAGGTTTGGGCGCCTCCCCAAACGTCCCCAAACCTCAGCAGGTCTCCGTTCCTGTTTGGGGAGGTTTGGGCGCCTCCCCAAACCTCCCCAAACCTCGGCAGGTCTCCGTTCCTCCGCGCAGACCTGCCGACGTTTGGGGAGGTTTGGGCGCCTCCCCAAACCTCCCCAAACCTCGGCAGGTCTCCGTTCCTGTTTGGGGAGGTTTGGGCGCCTCCCCAAACCTCCCCAAACCTCGGCAGGTCTCCGTTCCTCCGCACAGACCTGCCGACCTTTGGGGAGGTTTGGGCGCCTCCCCAAACCTCCCCAAACCTCGGCAGGTCTCCGTTCCTGTTTGGGGAGGTTTGGGCGCCTCCCCAAACCTCCCCAAACCTCGGCAGGTCTCCGTTCCTCCGCGCAGACCTGCCGACGTTTGGGGAGGTTTGGGCGCCTCCCCAAACCTCCCCAAACCTCGGCAGGTCTCCGTTCTTCCTGCCGACCTTTGGGGAGGTTTGGGCGCCTCCCCAAACCTCCCCAAACCTCGGCAGGTCTCCGTTCCTGTTTGGGGAGGTTTGGGCGCCTCCCCAAACCTCCCCAAACCTCGGCAGGTCTCCGTTCCTCCGCGCAGACCTGCCGACGTTTGGGGAGGTTTGGGCGCCTCCCCAAACCTCCCCAAACCTCGGCAGGTCTCCGTTCCTGTTTGGGGAGGTTTGAGCGCCTCCCCAAACCTCGGCAGGTCTCCGTTCCTCCGCGCAGACCTGCCGACCTTTGGGGAGGTTTGGGCGCCTCCCCAAACGTCCCCAAACCTCAGCAGGTCTCCGTTCCTGTTTGGGGAGGTTTGGGCGCCTCCCCAAACCTCCCCAAACCTCGGCAGGTCTCCGTTCCTCCGCGCAGACCTGCCGACGTTTGGGGAGGTTTGGGCGCCTCCCCAAACCTCCCCAAACCTCGGCAGGTCTCCGTTCCTGTTTGGGGAGGTTTGGGCGCCTCCCCAAACCTCCCCAAACCTCGGCAGGTCTCCGTTCCTCCGCACAGACCTGCCGACCTTTGGGGAGGTTTGGGCGCCTCCCCAAACCTCCCCAAACCTCGGCAGGTCTCCGTTCCTGTTTGGGGAGGTTTGGGCGCCTCCCCAAACCTCCCCAAACCTCGGCAGGTCTCCGTTCCTCCGCGCAGACCTGCCGACGTTTGGGGAGGTTTGGGCGCCTCCCCAAACCTCCCCAAACCTCGGCAGGTCTCCGTTCCTCCGCGCAGACCTGCCGACGTTTGGGGAGGTTTGGGCGCCTCCCCAAACCTCCGCAAACGTCGGCAGGTCTGCGCGGAGGAACGGAGACCTGCCGAGGTTTGGGGAGGTTTGGGGAGGCGCCCAAACCTCCCCAAACAGGAACGGAGACCTGCCGAGGTTTGGGGACGTTTGGGGAGGCGCCCAAACCTCCCCAAAGGTCGGCAGGTCTGCGCGGAGGAACGGAGACCTGCCGAGGTTTGGGGAGGCGCCCAAACCTCCCCAAACAGGAACGGAGACCTGCCGAGGTTTGGGAAGGTTTGGGGAGGCGCCCAAACCTCCCCAAAGGTCGGCAGGAAGAACGGAGACCTGCCGAGGTTTGGGGAGGTTTGGGGAGGCGCCCAAACCTCCCCAAAGGTCGGCAGGAGGAACGGAGACCTGCCGAGGTTTGGGGAGGCGCCCAAACCTCCCCAAAGGTCGGCAGGAAGAACGGAGACCTGCCGAGGTTTGGGGAGGTTTGGGGAGGCGCCCAAACCTCCCCAAAGGTCGCCAGGTCTGCGCGGAGGAACGGAGACCTGCCGAGGTTTGGGGAGGTTTGGGGAGGCGCCCAAACCTCCCCAAAGGTCGGCAGGAGGAACGGAGACCTGCCGAGGTTTGGGGAGGTTTGGGGAGGCGCCCAAACCTCCCCAAAGGTCGGCAGGAGGAACGGAGACCTGCCGAGGTTTGGGGAGGCGCCCAAACCTCCCCAAAGGTCGGCAGGAGGAACGGAGACCTGCCGAGGTTTGGGGAGGCGCCCAAACCTCCCCAAAGGTCAGCAGGAGGAACGGAGACCTGCCGAGGTTTGGGGAGGTTTGGGGAGGCGCCCAAACCTCCCCAAAGGTCGGCAGGAGGAACGGAGACCTGCCGAGGTTTGGGGAGGCACCCAAACCTCCCCAAAGGTCGGCAGGTCTGCGCGGAGGAACGGAGACCTGCAGAGGTTTGGGGAGGCGCCCAAACCTCCCCAAAGGTCGGCAGGAGGAACGGAGACCTGCCGAGGTTTGGGGAGGCGCCCAAACCTCCCCAAAGGTCGGCAGGAGGAACGGAGACCTGCCGAGGTTTGGGGAGGTTTGGGGAGGCGCCCAAACCTCCCCAAAGGTCGGCAGGAGGAACGGAGACCTGCCGAGGTTTGGGGAGGCGCCCAAACCTCCCCAAAGGTCGGCAGGTCTGCGCGGAGGAACGGAGACCTGCAGAGGTTTGGGGAGGCGCCCAAACCTCCCCAAAGGTCGGCAGGAGGAACGGAGACCTGCCGAGGTTTGGGGAGGCGCCCAAACCTCCCCAAAGGTCGGCAGGAGGAACGGAGACCTGCCGAGGTTTGGGGAGGTTTGGGGAGGCGCCCAAACCTCCCCAAAGGTCGGCAGGAGGAACGGAGACCTGCCGAGGTTTGGGGAGGTTTGGGGAGGCGCCCAAACCTCCCCAAAGGTCGGCAGGAGGAACGGAGACCTGCCGACGAGCCGCGGCCACACAGGGTATTCCTGTGTATTCAGGCTTGCAAAATGGCGGATCGAGCCTCTGCTGGCGGCAGAGGCTTGCAGAACGGCGGATCGGCTTATACTCGAGTCAATAACTTTTTCCAGTTTTTGGGGGTGAAATTGGGGGTCTCGGCTTATACTCGAGTCGGCTTATACTCAAGTATATACGGTATTTTGTTAGATTTGATGTGTTAATCTCCGAGGAGTGGTTTTTAGCTATCACATTTGGTTGGTTTCAGCTTCGGCAAATTGTGGGCTGTTTTATGCTGCTGGAATATAATGCCGATACTGGGTTTTAATGAGTATGACAGTTACAGACTCATTTGTATCACTTTACTATTCCATCATGTCTTGAGGAGCTGATTTTTTAGAGCATTTAATAACTAAGTAAGAATTAAAACATGAATATGAGCCATAACTGGGGCCGGAATCTTGGTGGTTGAGCAAAGCAGTCATTAAGCAAAACATCACATGGCTGGTTTGCTCAACAACCGCAATCCTGCAAACTGCCATTAAGCGAGCTTGTGCATTGTAAAGTGGATGGAGTTCTAGGGAAGGAGCTCGGGGCGTCTCAGGGGGTGATGAAGACTCTTGAATCTTGGGTGAGACTGCATGCAAGAGGCTGCCTGCTCAGGAGTTGAAAATCCTCCTTGCCAAATAGCATTTTCAATTCCTAACCAGACATTTCCATGGGGCCTCACCCAACATCTCAGGGTCTCCCCACCCACTAAAATGCCTACACTCCTTACCTTACTGCACTGACTCTTTGCTCAGGAATTGAAAATCCCATTTGGACTTTGGCTCATCTCTCGTCTCTGGAGGTTGGCTGGAAGAGCTGCCTGCGAAGGATTTCAGCCTGATGCCTGCTTGGATTTGAACAATTGAAGTAGGAACGGAGCTGAAATCCTTCTCTCCCTTCAGGTCTGTAGGCACGGAGAGGCAGGGAAATAAGGATTTGAGCTTCTTGCTCACTTGGACTTTGGCTTCCAAAGTCAAACCAAGCACAGAACTGAGATCCTTTGGCAGGGAGCTCTTTCAGCCAGCACCCAGAGATGAGGGAGAGTCCTCTAGGCAGGTGGAAGCAGCTTGCAATCCTCTGCAGGCTTTCCAACTGACTTTCTGGGGAAGCTGGCATAGAAGATTGCAAAGATGATCACATGATCCTGGAGCACTTGGCAACTGATGGTAATTGTGAACAGGATGCCAAGAACCCAGATCATGATGAAGTGACTCTGGCTTGTGTGTGTATGTGTGTTTTGCAATGGACAAAAGTGCTTTACAAGTTCTAAAGATCCTTTCCCGAGGTCCGATAGCTTCAAAGGCTCATTAAGTAACCAGTTGTAAGTCAAGGACCACCTTTAAGTAGTTCAGTTCAATGTGGCATGTGCTCTTCAAAATCTCAGGGATATCTTGGCTTGGGTATTTGCTGCATTATTGAAGGCAGCTGTTGAAAGCAAAGTCTAAGGAAGAAACATGAGTTTGTAGTTCTTCTTAATAGATTCTCTCTCCCAGCATAGGGAGCCTATCTCTTTTAGACCAGCTTGAAGAAAGAAAGAAAGAAAAAGGGAGAAGAACAGAAAGGGGTAGAATATATTGGGGTGTCAATATACGAGCCTTCAGCCCTCTGTCTATTAATAAAAGGAAAGTACTTCATCCTTGCTATTTATTTACACATACAGTTAATATAACTGCTCATCTCTAGGTGGCATATGGAGGGTTAAAACCAGACAAAAAAACAACAACAGAATTTGCAAGAATCCAGATGCAGAAAATCAGCCCTGTAATGCAAACTGTGCGCAGGATCGAAAAGTCTTTCCACTCAGAATCACTAAAAGAGTAATTGAATAAACCAAGCAATGGGGCTCAAGTTAACCTTTTGCCCAAAAGGCCTGTGGGAATATCCCGATCTTTAATGCCTTATGAAAGGCCACCAGGTCAGGCCATCTGGGTCTCCGAGGGATGCTGTTCCACAGGGCAGGCATTGTAGCTGAGAAAGCAGGTCTGACTTATTTATAAAGTTCTTGCTTCTTTATTAAATGCCCTAAAAAGCAGCAACACACAACATTAAAATCTCCCCTTGCAGAAAAAAAATTCATGCGTTGTTTTCATTCATGTCTCAGGCCATAGGCTGGATTCTGGCATCCCTTTCACTGGTTAGTTTTGTTGGGGATCTACCTGGGATCCTGGATAAGAGGCACTCTTTCGCCCAACTTTAAAAGCATTTGTTGTTGCTGGCAACAACTAAACATTGGGTATGTTTAGTCTAGTGAAAAGAAGGACTACGGGTAATAGAACAGCAGTGATCACGTATCTGAGGGGCCGCCACAAAGAAGAGGGAGTCAAGCTATTTTCCAAAGCACCTGTAGGCAGAGCATTAAATTGAGCTAAAGATAAATCTCTCCTAAATGTGGCAATTGTGATATTATATATTTGGTACAGGAGCTAAAAATTGGTTATTTACGAATGTGAGAGAAAGCACATTATAATTATGATTATGTTTAGGAGAGAAAGAGGTTGAACTAGAAGGCGGGGTTAAATGTGTTATCAACTTAGAGTCATTGAGATTAATGTCAGGCACAAATAATCAGTAGCATCTGTTGAGTTCAAAGTTTATTATTGCTACCTGTAATAAAAGGATCTAGTCAACTAACAGTCAAGGCTAAATTGGCACTAGATAAGGGTTAAGGGGATTCATGGAGGGCTGGACTTAGGTCTTTTGTGACCATGCAATGACTCTAAACTGATGACATATTTAACCCCGCCTTCCAGCTCAGCCTCTCTTCTCCTACATTATGGCACATAATCAAAATCCATCATATTAACGCACACAGGGTCAGCAGCTGGCATCCTCATGCCCAGATCTATTTATCTGGCTTTCTAGTACTTCAGTTTAAGCTAAATTGATATATTTAATACACATTTTGGCAACAGTTTATTTTGGTTTGTAATAATAAGCCATGCACTTTCAACATGATCTTCTTATTAGCTCTCCAATAAAATTAACAAGAGTATTAGTGCCTTGCTGCTTGTAATATGCATGGAAATAGAATCTTACACAATTGATGCAATTTGTTCAGTTGTTGAATATATGACAGTTATGGTGGGGAGGGGCAAATAGGGATTTTTAATTTGTTCAGTTATTGTTAAAATTGCATGCTATTTCATCAGATATTTTCCCCTTAATCAGAATAAATGTATTCTGGACTGATTATTCTTTCTACAAAGAAATTTAAACTATTTAATACTTTTAATGAGTATTAAATCTACTGAGGCTGTACACTTAACTAAATACAAGAAGTTGAATTTAATTGTTAATTAAATTTACTTCTCATTCGACTGCCCAGACTTTTTTTTTCCTGTATTGTACCCTAATTTGATATTGCGAAGACTGGAAAGGTTGAATATTATAATTTTGAGAATGTGGAATTAGTGGCAGCGATGTTGATCCTCTCCTAGACTAGAATCTTCTTGTTTTTATATCCAACATAATAATGCTTGTTAGCTGTATGATCAGGCCAGATAAATGCTGATTATCAATAAGAAAAGAATGCCTGTTTGTATGTGTTTAAAAAAGAGAGCCTCTTCTCATAACTATGGATGCCCTGTATCTTCCTCAATCTCAGATCATCTACCAGAGACCTGGAGGCTGAGGGTTCTGCACAGGATCTTAACTGTTCCTAGCATTGCACTCATCTGGACAAAAAGCTCTGTTGTTGTCCATGGGACCTGTTGGAGACACTCGCCCAGTTTAGGAGTCACAGCCCCAAGTGCTCCCATCACCACTGGGACCATTTTGTCCTTGACTTTCCACATCCTCTCCAGGTCCTCCTTCAGCCCCTGATCGTTCTCCAACTTCTCATCCTTCTTCTTCCTGATGTTGCTGTCACTAGGCACTACTACATGTGTCACCACCATTGCCCTGGTTGTTTGGCCAGGACTTGCTTATCCATCTGGATCTGGAAGTCCCACTGGATTTAATCTCTGTTATTCTCCATGACTTGCAGCTATCACCACCACTGCTCGTGTTTGTTTGTCTGTGTCTGTGTGTTTTTTCTGGCATACTGCAATCAAATCTTACAAAGCAGCTCACTTGTATAGAGTTTTTTTTTAAAAAAAAATCCCCCAGGCAATTAAGCAAAGAAGTATTAATAACCTGGAAGGTCAGCAGATAAATTGCGATGCAGTTAGGATAAATGGATGGATGTAAAGATGCAGTAGTACATACATAGATGCAGCCACAGAGGGTTCAAAGTATTGAGCATATCATACCTTCACTGTGACAATAAATCAATTGCAACATGGATTGTTTTCTGTCATGTACAGTAATTCAGTGGAGGTGGTTAAATTATAAATAAACAATAGACTTCGTTTCCTCTATTTGAGAATAAGCTCTAGCTTTCCCACCCCACACACACACCAGCTCCAGTCTTAACATACAACCCTAAACTTTAAGCTTCACTCTGTCCTCGATCTAGGGCATTTTTGACCCCAAATCACTAGACCAAGGATGTCCAATCTTGGCAACTTTAAGACTTGTGGATTTCAACTCCCAAATTTCCCCAGCCAGCATGGCGAATTTTGGGAGTTGAAGTCCACAAGTCTGAAAGTTGCCAGGATTGGAAATCCCTGGTGTAGATTTAAGAGCTACAGATATGTTTCCTAGCAGGAGACGTATTCGTCCATTGAACTTAATTCCCAGGAAGGCTATTTGTGAATATGTATTTCTGGGATCAAATTTTTGTTTTCTGTGTTGTCTGCCAAATGACTTTTGTCGTTCACTCCTGTAAGAGACCATACTGTAGCTGTTGAAAGAATACCCAGGTAAAAAAAAAGAAGAAGAAGAATAGGAGCTTTGCAGTGTTACGTTTTCCTGCCTCATTGAGTTCGAACTCAGATAATGCTTAATCCAGACTTTAAATTGTAGCATTGATTGAAATGACAAGCAAGGTCATGGAAGCCATGAAAAGTAAGACAGGGCAGTCTCTCTGTTTACATAATGTGTAATTGTTGCAGTAAAATTGATTAACGTCACAAATTGAAATGTAATATTTCCTTCCTCTCAAACAAATGTCCTTATCAACACCGTATGGCCGTATATTCCCCTTGTCCCTTTGCTATTATTAATCTCATTTAAAAGTTTCAGACAGATTTTTCCTCCCCTCTACTTCTCATTAAATGATGGCAAGATTACATTGTGTCCTTAAGCCTTTTTAGGATTCCTCTCCCTGTTTTGGCACAAAAGCAGATGGTCCATCTGAAATAATTTTTTGCTATCTGGAAAGCTATTCACTTTATTAACTGTGCTACTGCCTCTACCACCACCACCCCCGCCCCAATTCCTGTGAAGCTTGAAGCAGCTCATATAACATTCAACCCACCCCCACCCCCCAATTCACACAAGGACCAAGAAAGGTCTGGTTTCTTTTATTTGTGTAATGCAATCTTGCATTCTCAGATTATCCCCAAATATAGCATTGGAGGAACAGCCTTGTGAATTTTCAGCAGATCAGGATAAGCTTTTTAAATTTAACTTTCCCCATCTACACCCACTCTGATATCTGGGATCTCTAGTCAACAGGAAAACCCCAAGATACTTTGCAGTAAGACGGAGCCATGATGCTTCTGAGATGGGATACCCATATAACAAGTTGCTTCGCTAGAATTGTCCATAGCTTCCGTTTAGAACTGGGGTGTTCAACATTGGCCACTTTAAGACTTGTGGACTTCAGCTCTCAGAATACCCCAGCTGTGATGCAGCAATAATTTCCTTCAACTGCTATTTTTTTTTTTTTTGTCATAGCTTTCTTTTCCTTTACCCAACCAGGGTTACGGGAACTGGGCCAAAAGAAGAGAGCTCTTTCTCTTTTACTAATGAAGGCATACAAGGGCACCTTGCAGCAGTAGTCCTTCTGAGGCATGTTACCAGATTATAAACTCCAGGATGCAAATTGGCATTAAATGCAACTGTTTTAAATAGTATTTAAAACAATATTCTCTTCGTCGGGCTGAAAAACCTCCGTGTACCACTAGAGGGCAGAAAACAGCTACAGAAAACATTGAATATTGCCACTAAAATGGAGATTAAGACTGCATTAAAAAAAATCAAACAAAGCTTGATTTGAGAACTTACACACACACACACACACACACACGCACACACAAATCTCCAATGCCATTCTGTCTATCATTCACTGGCCCTAAATGTGCAGATGGATTACTTTCTTTCTGTGTCCTAGAAGATTTCACCCCAACCACCTGCAGTCAGCAGGTGTTTATATAGAGGTTTTATTTTTATCCCTCCCCCCGCCACCCCCTAGAGTCAGGAGTCTTTGACTGAAGTCTGATGAAGGAATGAAAGCCAGTAAAGGGTGAGAAATAACAGAAATCAGTTTCCATTTGGCCATATAATTGGAGAGGCCAAGTCTGCAAAATCAAATAAAGGAGCCAAATGGAATCGTAGATACTTGAAATCAACTGGAAAACAGCAACAAAGCTTCTTGGTGAGAAGAGAATCATTGCAAAGTATCCAATAATGTGTTGTGCTTGTTATGGTGTTATGTTCCTCAGTCTCGGTCTTGATGTGGACAAGGCCCTGTGGTTTTCGTGGCCATATTCCAGTAGTTTGGGGGGCGGAGAGAGAGAGAGAGAGAGAGAGAGAGAGAGAGAGAGAGAGAGAGAGAGAGAGAGAGAGAGAGAGAGAGAGAGAGAGAGAGAGAGAGAGAGAGAGGGGAGAGAGAGAGAGAGAGGATGTCAAGAAAGGAGAGATTTGCATTTGAAGAGTTATTCCAGACAAAACTGCAATTTACCAATAGCAATCCTACTTAGACTTTTATTTTATTATTTTATTTTATTTTATTTTATTTTATTTTATTTTATTTTATTTTATTATTTTATTTTATTTTATTTATTTTATTTTATTATTTTATTTTATTTTATTTTATTTTATTTTATTTTATTATTTATTTTATTTTATTTTATTTTATTTTATTTTATTTTATTATTTTATTTTATTTTATTTTATTTTATTTTATTTTATTTTATTTTATTTTATTTTATTTTATTTTATTTTATTTTATTTTATTTTATTTTATTATTTTATTTTATTTTATTTTATTTTATTTTATTAGATTTATATACCGTCCTTCTCCCAAAGGACTCGGGGTGGTGTACAGGGCAATTAAAACATGGCATACAAAGTTAAAAATAAATTAAATTAAATTTAGCCCCAAACCAAGTAAATCAATTCTAAAATTTAAAATCCCAATCCCTCAGTCCAGGCCGGCAAGCTCGAATAGCCAAGTCTTCAGGTCACGGCGAAAAGAGCGAAGGTCAGGAGCCATCCGGAGCTCGACAGGCAGTTCATTCCAGAGGGTTGGCGCGCCCACAGAGAATGCTCTTCCCCTAGGGGCCGCCAGCCGGCACTCCCTGACTGACGGCATCCTGAGGAGGCCCTCTCTGTGGGAGCGCACAGGATGATGGGAAGTTGACGCCGGCAGAAGGTGATCCCGTAAATAATCCGGACCCATGTCATTTAGGGCTTTATAGGTCATCACCAGCACCTTGAATCTATATCACTTCTAAGTGGCTTACAGAATCAGCATATTACCCAGTCCAGCATCTTTAACCACTATGCTACGCTGCTTCTCATCTGGCATGACAGGCTTTCCAAATTGGCTGCAAACAAGAGAATATGAGGAACACTGAGCAATGCAGCATAGAATTTATTGAGGCGCTGCTTCATTTCAAGCTGGAATTTGACTGCAAGTGCCTTTTCTTCCTTGCAAGGCTCCTCGCTTTTTGTAACCGTGTTTCGAAGCAGCCGTAACTTTGTTTTCTCCGATGCTTCAGTTTTTGTGGCGTTTGGTGGTGGTGTTCTTACATTCCCTTCAACAATCCTTGTTGGCTTCCATGTGGTACAATGATATGTCTGCACTGGCATCGTTGATGGGAAAAGATTGTAGGCTTCCTGTAAAAATCCATGATTATCTCCAATTTGATATCTTTCTGCAAATGATGTGAATTGCACATTGGCCTCTAACTGTCAGATTCAGAATCATGCCAGATCCAAATTTTGCTTATGAAACAACCCTGGCTTCTTCAATGAACCAATAAACCAATGTAGCTTGTTCAATGAAGAGTGGCAGACAAAGAGGGGGATAATTGTGGTAGGACACAGGGAACGGGCAAAATCATTGTGTTCTTTTATCAGGAGGTCATTTGTCCTAATTTTTAAACTTCCTTGCAAAAGATATTCTATGTAATTCTTATTTATTGGTAAGAAGCAACATCCCAGCTTTCTGATGTTAGGCCAGGCGATTCAAAAACCAACAGATTTCTCATGAAAATAATAATAATAATAATAATAAAAGTCCACGATGTTTTGTCTGGACAGAGATTATACTATTCCTGTCAGCGAGCCAACTTGAAAACCCTGGCTTGCTAGAGAAGCAACAACCCATGAAACCAATTGCCAGAGGAGACCAGTCAGGGTTTGGGTAACATGTAATTGAAATTGTATATGGGAATAAAAGTAAAGATAATTTCCCTGTCAGCCATGTCCATCTCTAGGTAATAGTGTTCATCTCTGTTTCTTAGTCAAGGAAGCCAGCGTTGACTGAAGACATTTCCGTGGTCATGTGGCCAGCATGGCTCTATGCCAAAGGGGTACAGAATGCTCAAGTGGTACCTATTTATCTACTTGCATTTGCATGCTTTCCAACTGCTAGCGCACCTTGTCACACAGCACTTGGGTCTCGAACTGCCGACCTTTCAGTGGCAGTCTTAACCACTAGGCCACTGTGCCCCTTTATATGGTAATAGAAACATAGGAAACTAATGGCAGAAATAGACCTAGTGGTCCATCAAGCCTGACCCTGAGAAAAAAGAAGGAAGAGCCACTAGTCAACCATCATGTAAAAGGTATCTTAGCCCTCAGAAGGAAAAGGGGCATGAAAAATTATCTCAAAAGGGACCCTCCCTAGTTTACTCAGGAGCAAAAACAAAGAAAGGGGGAAATACTTTCAGACTTGCAAAAGTCTTTTAATGGGTAGCTTTACAATAAAGATTCAGCTTCTTGTTGTTGTTAGCTGCGAAGTCATGTCCGGCCCATCGCGACCCTATGGACAACGTTCCTCCAGGCCTTCCTGTCCTCTACCACCTTCTGGAATCCATTTAGGCTCATGCCTACTGCTTCAGTGACTCCATCCAGCCACCTCATTCTCTGTTGTCCCTTTCTTCTATTGCCCTCAACATTTCCCAGCATTAGGCTCTTCTCCAGTGAGTCCTTCCTTCTCATTAGGTGGCCAAAGTATTTGAGTTTTAGCTTCAGGATCTGGCCTTCTAAAGGGCAGTCAGGGTTGATCTCCTCTAGGACGGACTGGTTTGATCGCCTTGCAGTCCAAGGGACTCGCAGGAGTCTTCTCCAGCACCATAGTTCAAAGGCCTCAATTCTTTGGCGCTCAGCCTTTTTTATGGTCCAGCTTTCACTGCCATACATTGCAACTGGGAAGATTCAGCTACTCATCCTAATTGTGCTTCTTGTTTAGACTTGTTTAGTGACAGACTTAATTCAGATTCAGCAATTCTGGCTTAACCATTTCTGAACATCGGTCAATTGCTATGCTTGTTATAAGATCAGCTACACCAGGAATCTTCAAAGAATATTTGAGTATCTATATAGGTGGCAGACAAACATAACACTCTAGTATCTATAGGACAGTGTTCTATAGGTGTATGCTTACTACTGCTGTACAAGGGCTATATTGTGTGGATAAAAGACAAATTTTCCATCTCGTATACATTCAAGCAAAATCTATTATCAGGAAAAAATTGCTCTGTTTTGCTTTAACTGGAAAACACAGTGGTATAAATTATACGTTTTGTTCTCTCAGCTGAGCGCACATCCATCAGTGTTCTGAAATATCAGTCCCAGGAGTTGATGTTGTATTGAATGAGCAAGTCTTCTCCATCGTTTTCACTGATCCTTGTTATCTGTTTAAATCCTTGTCTTGTCAAGTGAAAATTTGAATTATGAAGGAGGTGTTTAAATGATCTGAAGCTGAAAATGGCTGACCAGGCGACTTGAATAAGGTCTGTATTAAAGAGTGGAGCACTTAAATAATGTATCAGAAAATATTGGGAAGAAAATGCACTGTCTGCATAGGTATCCAGAGCACTGCAAAGTGAATCTTATGGTAAATATGGATATCAGTTTTCACTGGGTATTTCTGCCCTCCAAGAGGACATCCAGAGACATATAAGTGACAGTCAACACTCAAGAGTCTTTACATCCCAAAGGTGCTTTTTCATGAGGCATCTGGACTTTCTCGCTTTTCTTTGAAGATGTTTCGCTTCCATAGACATCGAGTCTTTACATCTTTTCACATTGCAGTCAAAGTTAACTCCTCATGACGTATGTCAAATCTCACCCCGGTTTTAAAGCGAGGTATCACATTGTTAACTAAGGGCCCTCAGGAAAGGAAGAAATTGTGGTCCTTTCTCACAACTTATGAAAGAAAGTTCTCTTTTGTTGGCTGAGAATGATTATTTTCATTAGTGGCCAACCTAATTGAGGAACACTTAAGTGGTGAAGGCTGGTCTTGAGCATTACACGTATGCTGGCCAGTAATAGCCCTGTTCATCAGCCACAAGTTAAGGGTGTGAGCATGTTCTACACCAATGTTCTTTTCCATCAATGGCTGGGAAAAACTGAGGTTTTTCCTGCCTTCTCTTTAAAGGTAAAAGGTAAAGGTTCCCCCGCACATGTGTGCTAGTCGTTTCCGACTCATCTCCGTTTCAAAGCCGAAGAGCCAGCGCTTGTCCGAGGACGTCTCTGTGGTCATGTGGCCGGCATGACTAGACGCCAAAGGCGCACGGAACGCTGTTACCTTCCCACCGTAGTGGTCCCTATTTTTCTACTTGCATTTTTACGTGCTTTCGAACTGCTAGGTTGGCAGAAGCTGGGACGAGTAACAGGCGCTCACTCTGTTACGCGGCATTCGGGATTCGACCCGCCAAACTGCCGATCTTCTGATGGACAAGCTCAGCGTCCTAACACACTGAGCCACTGCGTCACCTTCTCTTTACCAATCACCAATTAAGATTTCCAGTGTGGATTGAAAAAATTTGGACAATCTCCCTGCTGTCGTTTTATAGTCATCTGGATTTTTGTCATCCAGTTCTGGCAGGTCTGGAACTGATGGAATTAGCTCTCTGGTCTGTTAAAGAGGTTGAGTTGGTTTCTCCTCAGGTGGGTCTATTTAACTCATCCTTGGGGCCACAAAAGCTTCATGAAGATAAAATATTTGGGCGTGGTTGTTGAACTTTCTCTCAACTTGTTTGTTTCATGCTTGGAACTGTTATTTTCTCCTCCTCTTAGGGATGGGATACAGATATCAATAAATTATCCAGGGGGGCATGCATTTTAAGGGTGAGGCTGGGGATATCCAGAGGGAAAAGAGAAGAGGTCTCAAAATCTAATATTGCAATCAGAGCCCCACAATCTTAACCTCTTTTTGTATGCTTCCTACCCATGGATACCCCTGGGTGAGCCTGTGCAGAACAAACAGATGGAGAATGAATGAATAAAACCTGTTTCTTTCTTCCGCTTCCTAAACAGACTTGCAGCATTCTAGGTCTACGGGTAGAGGTGAAGATGGAGGTGGAAGTGGAGATGGAGAGAAGCCATATGTGTGACAATTATTTCTCCTTCAAATTGAATCAGAGGACTTTACTGTGAAGAATACTGTTTAGATAGGCAGGCAGACAGAGAAAAAGACATAAAACTATGCTCAAACTCCTTGACTTACAAACATTCAATTAGTGACTGTTCAAAGTTACAGAGGCACTGAAGAAAAGTCACTTATGACTTTTTTCACACTTATGCCTGTTGCAACATTCCTGTGGTCACATAATCAAAATTTGGATGCTTGGCAACTGACTTATATTTATGACAGTTGCGGTGTCCCAGGTGACCCTCTTTTGCGACCTTCCAACAAGCCACGTCAATAGGGAAGCCAGATTAATAATAATTAATAATGGTAGTAGTAACAACAACAACAGTAATAATAATAATAATAATAATAATAATAATAATAATAATAATAATAATAACAACAACAACAACAACAACAACAACAACAACAACAACAACAACGTTGGAAGGGACCTTCGAGGTCATCCAGTCCAACCCCCTGCTCAGGCAGGAAACCCTATACTATTTCAGACAAATGACTGTCCAGTCTCTTCTTAAAGATTCACTGGATAACTGTGTTACTAATTTAACAGCAGTGATTTGCATAACAACTATGGTAAGAAAGTTTGTAAAATGGGACAAAATTCACGTAATGACTGTCCCGCTTAGCAATTGAAATTTTGGGTTTAGTTGTGGTGGTAATTTGAGGACTACCTGTAAAGGATTTTATTTTGGTTAGCCAACTGTGTAATTTTAATACATCTGCCTTTTGCAATCTAATGATGTTCTAAGGATGGTTCTGAATTCCAGTCCTGAAGGACATCAGGTTGAGGATGAATGATACCTTTCCATACCTATCACAGAAACCCAAAACCATGCAATTAGATGTAATGTTATGCTGTGGCATACTGCTTTTTATCACATCAAGCCACAACTGTTGTGGCTTAATGGAGGCTAAAACACCCACCAACCACCTCCTTATTGTTAAAGCTGAGAGAATGCTTCCACTTTGTTGTTTCTGGCTATGCAAAACAGTCTAATTCAAGCGTCTTTGCATTATCTTGGTTTTGATTTAGACCATTTAAAAACCAGCCAATGTGCTCGCTCTTTGCAACTTTGTCTGTTGCTTTATTTGTGCAAACATGGCCCTGAACAATTTGAGCAAGATGCCTCTCACATATTAAAACTCAACAAGCAGAGTCTTGGATAATATCACGTTTCCACCAAGGTCCTTGCCACCAGATCTTCCAAAGGAGACGATTTTATAAAACGATTTGGAGAAGAGTCAAAACAACAAGGCTGTGTCAATTGAGATTTTCTCTACCTTGAATCTGTATCTGTTTCCCAATGCATTAGCACATTCTGGGGCATAAATAGGCTATTAGCTGCTTATCTCATCCAAGGCTATGAATGCATCTCGGTTGACTTTTGTTGCTAGGAAACCCCACTAGCCAATCAGCTGCCGAAGCTTAGTGAAGTCCAGTTTTACTGAGAACATCTTGTCCTGAATGTTAAAAAGGGTACAATCATGCTATGTTAAAACCATACCGACCAGAAGCAACTGATCCAAGCCACGTGTTGAGATGTACTCTTGTTCCTCGGTGGATGAAACACATCCAAAATTGTGTTGCAAATTTAATTGCAAAAGACTAAATTGGCAAACAAACAGACAAACAAATAAACGTCAGAGAAGACATCCTCTCTTCTGGACCGAGGCTGAAGCAACTGGAGCAGAAGAGCCACATTAAGACCAAGTTGTGTGTTGCGTTAATTATGCATCCTGCTCCACCTTTTTCAACGTTTAATAATAAATGAGGGGGGGGCAGTTTACCAAGTGCTTTGTAGGAAGATCCTTAGGACACAGGTCTCCAACCGTGGCAACTTTAAGACTTGTAAGACTTCAATTCCCTGGCTGGGGGATTCTGGGACTTGAAGTCCACAAGTCTTAAAAGTTGCCAAGGTTGCAGACTCCTGCGTAAAGGAAGGCAGGCAGGCCTTAAAGATCATCCATAAATGGCTTCCAGTTCTCCTCTTTGTACTACCACCCTGGTTTGGAATCCTATCGTTTTGCTAGTGTTGTAATAGTATTAATTGGTGTATTTTTAGTTGCAGCTTTTTATATATAGCTTGAAACAAACTCTGAAAGCACCGCTAATTGGAGAAGCTCTCACTCTACATACAGATAGACGTAAACACATATAGGCAGGAAATTGATGAACATATGGTGAGATCTTCACCTCCCTGTTGTTTTTTTATGTAGCTTTATACACCATATTTTGTTTTACCACTTTCCAACAGGAAGATAGAGTATAAATGGAACAAATGAATTAATAATTTTCTTTCTCAGCTGCTATTCTGGTGGGAGTTCGACCTTCTCATTACAACTGAAACCTGACCAGGCAGGTAACATGACCTGATGAGCTAATTCCACTTTTTTGTAAAACCATGTTAACAAAATCTTGCATGACCTAAAGTACAAACCTCTAGTTATACCTGGCTGCCCTTACTGGACTTTTGCTGAGAAGCAACAACTGACAAAGCATTTGGTGTTCCTTTTTTTTTTTAACTTAAGAGATGAAGAAGAGAGATTAGGTTGTGTTTAGAGGTAGCGATAAGTTATTAAAATAGGGTTTTATTTGTGGGGACGAAGGGAAAAAATTACTTCTTTCTTTTCCTTTCCTTTTCTCTTTTTTCACATACCTCCTTTCCTGTTTGTGTTTTTTTTTGTAGTTTGTATTGACTATCATTTCTTTCAGCTATATAAATATTTTAATAAAATTATTTTTTAAAAAGGAACAGTGATATGTAAACGCGGGGGGACTAGTAATCGGCTACTATCAATGTTTATCTGAAATTGCCGTCTGAAACCCATGTCTTTTATTCAAATTAAAGTTTGATATAGCAATGGAGTCGCAACACACAAGGTTTCTCATGCCCATGCTAGTGGGGCTGCTGGTTGAGACAAAGCAGAGATTAGAACTCTTCTGGAAACTGGATGTCCATACAAACTAGCATATCTTAGGTCTATGATGAATCTCCAGATCTCACACATGTTTCTGATGTAAGGGAAGGCTCTAGACCAGGGGTGTCAAACTGCACCCACCCCATTGCTGGCAATGGGGAAAAAAAAGTTGTGATACGTTGCAACACGTCACGTGATGTTGCGAGTTTGATTCTAGACTATCCTTCAAATGATGGGTCTCCTGATCTTTCTTTGCCTCCTTTGCTTGCAGCTTCAGACCACTTTCCAAGTCTCTGAGGGCTGCCAGCAGTTCAGTCAATTTTCCCCAGGGCTTCAAAGAAAGAAAAGCGCATTAATGGTGTTTTAGAAAGGTGAGGTTTTGGGTGTCATCCTGTGTCACCGGCAGTGAGAAACCCCTGTGTCAAAATCTCAGTGTCTTTTGTTCTGCTATGGTTTTATTTACTAATTTTTTATTTTTATTTTTTTTTTTTAAAAAAAAAACTTTTAAAAGCAATCCTGCTGGAAGATTAGAAGCTGTTAGTTTGTTACCTTTTATAGTTTACACTTTTCCGTAAGGTATCTTTTTAAAAAATATAACTCCCTTCCAAAGGGGAAGGTGGTGGGTCAGTTCAAAGTGCTTTCACTCTGTGTGTGTGTATATATGTGTGTGTGTGTGTGTGTGTGTGTGTGTGTGTGTGTGTGTGTGTGTGTATTATGTGTGCACATATATTTACCTATGTAATTTTCAGTCATAGGATAACCAGTTCACCTTTGTGCTGCTCTGTCTGGAGATGTTGGATAGTCTCTCAGAGTTACCTTGTGGTAAGATGGGTGGCTTATAAATTTATCTATCTATTTATTTATTTATTTGTTTGTTTCTATCTATCTATCATCTATCTATCTATCTATCTATCTATCTATCTATCTATCTATCTATCTATCTATCTATCATCTGTCTGTCTGTCTGTCTGTCTGTCTGTCTGTCTGTCTGTCTGTCTGTCTGTCTGTCTATCTATCTATCTATCTATCTATCTATCTATCTATCTATCTATCTGTCTATATCTATCTATCTATAAATAGATAAATAAATAAATCAGTCAGTCAGTGGGTCAGTCAGCATATTGGATTTGGATTTCTTTCACATCCTCATTTTGAAGCTCTCCACTCCTCACGCTGTGGAAGGAGGGCAGGCCAGATGTGTGGCCACCATTTTGTCTCCAGCCTCAAATAGGTGGGGGCAAAATGGCGGCCGCCAGACAATCTCCTTCCTTTTGCTGCCCTAGAGTGGTTCTCCGTAGTGCTGAAGAAGCTTCTGAATGCTGCTGAAAGCCTCTTTGCCGCTGTCTAGAGCTTGTTAAGGCAGCAAAAGAAGCAGTTGGTCCCCCGACACAAACATGGCTGCCATTTTGTGGGCAGGCAAAATGGCGGCTGCTTTTGGAACCATACGTATGGCTGCACAAGGAAAGAAGCCATTCCGGAGCTATTTAGAATAGAATAGAGCTGGAAGGGACCTTGGAGGTCTTCAGAAGGTAACTGAGGAGGAGGAGGAGGAGGAGGAGGGTGTTTGGCTGGCAGGGTGGGAATTAGGTCTAAGGTTTGGGGGGGGACCTTTTGGGAGTGGGAAAAGGACCCAGCAGTGGGAAGTGGAGCATGGGTGGGGAAGCCTTAGGAAGGCTGAGGCAGGTGGGTCTAAGCCTTTACTAGGTCTCCAATGTGTCTTTCATCCAGGAGGTATCCTGTGCTCTGCTTAATGACCCATAGATTCATTTTATGTTTTATAGGTAGCCCTCGACTTGCAACAATTCATTTAGTGACCATTCAAAGTTACAACGGCAGTGAAAAAAAGTGACTTATGACCGTTTTTCACACTCAACGACCATTGCAGCATCCCCATGGTCCCCTGATCAAAATTTGGATGCTTGGCAACTTGACTCATACTTATGACGGTTGCAGCATTCCAGGGTCACCTGTTCACCTTTGGCAAACTTCTGACCAGCAAAGTCAATGGGGAAGCCAGATTCACTTAACAGTCACGTTACTAACTTAACAGCTGCAGTGATTCACTTAAGAACTGTGGCATGAAAGGTCATAGAGTGGGGCAAAACTCACTTAACAAATGTGTTGCTTAGTAATGGAAGTGTTGGTCTTAATTGTGGTCCTAAATTGAGGACTACCTGTATTAGGGAGAGTAGGGATGGGGGAGATCATTCAGTGACATGTTTCACCTAATGACTGCCCTGAAGCGTAATGGGCAGGCTCCATTATGGTCATATCTCGAGGACTACCTGCAATGGCATTTTAGAAAGGTGAAATTTTGTGTGTAATCCCGTGTGTCACTGGCAATTTCTCTCTGAGTCAAGTTCTCACTCATATCAGCCTTGTTTTGTTCTGCTAGGGGCTTATTGATTTATTTTTAAAAACAATCTGCTGTTGCTTTTTTATATTTTTATAATTTACAGTTTTCTACAATGAATTTTTTAAAAAATAAATATAACTCCTTTCTAAAGGGGAAGGCAATCGACCAATTCAAAATTATTTCCTTTCTCTCTCTCTCTCTCTCCAACCATGTACATAGATAGAAAAATAGTTAGAGAACATGGAACTCACAGGAAGACAGATTGATGGTGAAGATGTCATGTCATGTTTGAAGTTACAACGGTGCTGAAAATATAACTTATGACCGGTCCTCTGACTTCTGATTGTCGCAGTCATCCTATGGGCAAAATTCGGGCATTTGAAAACCGGCATGTATTTACAATGGTTGCAACATCCTTGAGTCACATGATTGCCATTGTCACTTGACATGCTAAGTTAAAGGGGAGGAAGCCAGATTTACAGTACTTAATGGATTGTGTGGTTTTCTTAACAACTGCAACCAAATGATCGTAAAATCAGGCATGCCTCAGTTAACAATCACATTGTTTAGTCATACAAATGCGAGTCCCCCTTTTGGTTGTAAGTCAAGGACTACTTGGAACGCACAACCCTCTACCGCACAATTTATATTCTTTGCACACAGATTGATTTCGGGTGTTTAAAATGCACACATTGATTTATGTGAAGTAGCCACCTTGAGTGCCCTCCCTGGATATAAATCTTTGGTAAAATTAATAACCATTCTGATGATGGCGTAATGATATAACTGGAGTTAAAGAGAAAGTGAGAAGGATGAGTATTTGGAACCAGACGCAAAACTTTATTTCAATAGGAACTGATTCATAATTACTTATTAATCTGTGCTTAATTTGGGGGTGTTTCCCCCTTCCACTGCCATAGCTTTCCTTCATCATTGGTCTTCTATTTAACCATTCATATATCTATTTTGTCATTGCCTCGAAATGGCCCAATAAATTAGACAAATGATAGAATTAATTGTGATATCATAAAGCTTTAGCATTTTCATTAAAAGTATACATTGTCTTTTCTTCCTGGATAATATTTCTTTTATCGTGACATAAATTAGGGCTCTTATGAGTTTCAGAATTTTCAATAACAGGTTCTTTTCCACCTTAACAAAGAGCTGAGAAGGAAAAGCAATTAAATGGTTCATAACTTAAGACCTCCTGCCTTTTGTGGGCTGCATAGAGTTTGAACTGGATTCGGGTTTGGCCATTGTCAATGGTGCCTTCCTTGTGCACTGAATTGTCATTGACCAAAAATCCCAAATAAAATATTTGGATAAGTATAGTGGTCTGTTTGTATGAATATGTGACTATTATTTTTGCAACTTTCAACTACCTAAAATAAAATTAAAGTATGCTAATTGCATTGCCATCAGACCCTCTAAGACAAAGTAATATTATTTCCTTCCTTCCTTCCTTCCTTCCTTCCTTCCTTCCTTCCTTCCTTCCTTCCTTCCTTCCTTCCTTCCTTCCTTCCTTCCTTCCTTCCTTCCTTCCTGATGTTCTGTTTTCCTCAGGAAAAAATATATAACCAATAACTAATAAAACCCTTTAATTAATGCAAATCTTGCAGATTGTTTAGTTGCCATATGAAGATAGATAGATGATAGATAGATAGATAGATAGATAGATAGATAGATAGATAGATAGATAGATAGATAGATAGATAGATAGATAGATAGATAGATATGTTTGTGCCCATGTCTAGGTCTATGTGTATATCCTATATGGCTATTATAATTTGCATTTGAGGCTATAAACAACATTAATTCTGATGCAAATGTAAACAGGCTTAAGTGAAAAATACACTGTAGTGTGTTTTTTTGTAATTATGTTTTAAATCTTCAGAGATCAGGAGAAGGCACTCATTGTGCAATTCCTGGTGTATCTGGATATTTCCTTAAAGCTTGGAGAACAAGAGAATTTCATGAAACCTTCATGTGGAAAAGATTTCCTTACAGATCAGTAGGGACTCTTTCAATAGAGAACGCCAGTGCCTCATTTATGTAAGAGGTTGAGGCAGGACATAGCTGTCTTATCCATAAACAAAGATGACCTCCCAAACAATGCCCAAGAACGTATGTACTAGTATGCAAAATAGAGAGATGTTGCTTTAGAGAAAGATACGCAGGAATGCAGATGTGTGCGATGATGAATTTTGGGCCAGAATAATGAATGGAGAGCCTTGTAGAAGCCTCCTGATGTTCCTATGGCCTTAAGCTCCATGTATTGATGGTTTTATCTCAAAAACAAAAGTGGGATGCCTTGAATAGACATTCCATAGCGGAGGAATCTTCACTTTATGCTGCCTTTCCCTCCATGGTGTCTTTCCAGTGACTTGGGGAAAAAAATGACCATTATCAGGGTCAATTGCCAGGCCAGCTGGGACTTCTGGAATGAATGAGTTTGGAGAAAGATGGAACCACAGGCAGTGAGGAGAGACCTTCTCTTATAGTGGCAACACCCTGTGGAGGTTCATTGAAAGGGATGTGATCAAGATTTGCTTATTGCAACATTTCAAGAAAGCCATGAACGTGTTTCTTTCTTTTCTTTTACAATTGCAGAAGGCCTAAGTTTTTCATACTTTTCTTGCTGCATTTATGGTGGGCTATCTTTTCCTCCAACAGGCAGGTTGAAACTTCAGAGTTCTTCTCCTATGAGTGGCCACCCCAAAGGTGCTTTTTCAAGAGGCAACTGGACTTTATCTTTTCTCTTTGAAGACGTTTTGCTTCTCATCCAGGAAGCTTCTTCAGCTCTTCAAAAGAGAAAAAAAGAAAGTCCAGTTGCCTCCTGAAAAAGCACCTTTGGGATAACCATGACCTGGATGACTGAGAATCTCCAAAAATACTATGAATGTCCAGTTTAATGGAGGCACTTGTGCAGATTAATTTGGCATAGTCCCTGTAAGATCCATGAAGAAGTCCTTATTGATTCATCCATGCTTATAAAAAGAACCTCAATTCATTATCTGTATGAAATAAATACAAACATACACCTCCTCCAGTTGCTAAGGAATGCAAGAGTGTACAAAATGGGTTACCCTTGGGCACAAAACAATTTTCATAAGCACAAGTTAGCTTGTAGTCTAGTGCTTTTTTGCAGACTTATTTGCAATGCTGATACAGTACCAGTAGCCTTCGCTTTATGATGCAGGAGCGGGACAAGTAGATTCCTGTCAAATCTGAACTTGCTCAATTTTTCATTTTTTCCCCCCGCCTCTCATCCATAAGTTCATCCTTGCCCATTTCTGCCTTTATCTGCATTTTTTAAGCACCCAAACTGATTAGCGTTTTTGTGCACATTTCTCCTAATATTACTCTTTTCTCATATCTCTTCAAATGTACACATTTTCCTGTGCCTTTGAATTGCAGACTGTAGCTGAAATCTTAAAAAAAAAAACTGCCAAATTGCAGTACTCCTAGTTCGTGTGTATTTGTGTTACAGCTGCACCATGCTTCAGTTTAAAATGCTTTCAACCCTGCTAGGGTAGTGGTAGTTGTAATGTCTAATACAACACTTGTCTGAAGTTCTTTAAAGCACAGTCATTACTTAGGTCTTCACAAATCACATTTCTAGACCCAATCCTGTACAATCCTGTTTTATGTTTGTTGTTGTTAGTTGCGAAGTCGTGTCCGACCCATTGCAACCCCATGGACAACGTCCCTCCAGGCCTTCCTGTCCTCTACCATCTTCTGGAGCCCATTCAAGCTCACGCCTACTGCTTCAGTGACTCCATCCAGCCACCTCATTCTCTGTCATCCCCTTCTTCTCTTGCCCTCAACCTTTCCCAGCATGAGGCTCTTCTCCAGTGAGTCCTTCCTTCTCATTAGATGGCCAAAGTATTTGAGTTTCAGCTTCAGGATCTGGCCTTCTAAAGAGCACTCAGGGTTGATCTCCTCTAGGACTGACCGGTTTGATCGCCTTGCAGTCCAAGGGACTCGCAGGAGTCTTCTCCAGCACCGTAGTTCAAAGGCCTCAATTCTTTGGCGCTCAGCCTTTCTTATGGTCCAACTTTCACAGCCATACTGTATATTGACTATACGCACTTTTGTTGGCAGGGTGATGTCTCTGCTTTTTAGTGTGCTGTCTAGATTTGCCACGGCTTTCCTCCCCAGGAGCAAGCATCTTTTAATTTCTTGGCTGCAGTCCCCATCTGTGGTGATCTTGGAGCCGAAGATACTGTATATAGGGGTTAGTATAGGGGTTATATAGGGGTCAGTAAAAACCCACTGGATAAGTTCCCTCTGAAATCCATAGTGAATGAAATCATTTCTTATTGCATTGTTTCTAATCCTTTGATTCTTATATATATTTTCCTATTAATATATCTGAACTGGAAAAAGCTGTATAGTACTTTAACATTCTGGTTGTTGGATAGAATGTAGTGGTCTTAAACAGATATTTATGTCATAAATCTAGAGAGAATTCATACTTTCCCCAGCCAAGTCTTCAGTAGTTTTACTGAACAGTTTTACTTGCTCAAAGAGTGCTAACTATTAGGAAATTTCTATTATCTTCCCAGATCTTTAGATGTTATACTTCTTATCAGTGCTTTTTTTGTCATAGTATGCACCGGAATGGAGTTCCGGCACCTTTTTCCTGATGGATTTTCCAAGTTTTAAAAGTAACTTTTGAAAATTTGATGTTTGGTCCACGTGGATTTGAATTGCCCTGTCGAGCATAGCAGGTTGGCGGCAAAATCATTAAAATGGTGCATGCAGGCTGCTTGTGTGTTTAGTCTGATGCATGCCTACTTTGTCCATGCTGGTTGTGATGGCGCTACTTGGCTTGTGGCACTGCTCGGCTTGTGATTGGTTGTGTGGTCACACGCTGAGTGCTTACTGCGGGTGACAACCATTATGTTTGGTTACACAACTGACGTGTGTGGGTGTGTGTACAGTGATTGACTATGTGTGAAAGGTAAATAATTTCTTTATATTTAAAAAAAAAATCATTGAATTGAAAATCGTTTCTAAATTTTTAGTGTAAAAGTGTGACCCCAAATTTAAAAATGAAAAAAAAAAAACTAATTACTTCTCAACCACCGGTCCTGCTAAGAACTGAATATATAATTTTTAAAATAAAAGATTAACAAGATGTGAGTTCCGGCACCTTTTTTCTTACAAAAAAACCCCACTGCTTCTTACCATAATCCTTATCTTTTTGGGTACGGGACTACTTTTAACTTTTAAGTCTGTTTCTTTTCAACTATGGTTATGGGGAGGGGAGACAATAATTTTGCTTGGATCTATACATTTAGAATACTATCAACTCCACCTTGCATCGTATCTGGACTTCAAAATGTCAAATGACCCCCTTTAAATTTTAGCAAGAAATACAAAACACCAACTTTTTGTTCTCATCTAATGATTATCTGGAGTTTTATCACTCAGATACAGTGGACCTAATTAAGGGAATTCATATAAAAGGTCTTGGAAAATAGTCTAGTATAAGGCTCATTCAAGTGGATGAAAAAAGCTAGCAAGGCTTCCTATGGTTCCTAAATGTATGATCAAGTCAACAGAGAGTGAATCCTATCCATTTTCTTTTTGTTCCCTTTCCAACTAGCCATACCATTTTAGTTCAGGTAGAGTTTTTTACTTTATAGCCTTCCTCTATAAAATGTCTTCTTTTCACTCACCTAAACTCTTCTAACTATCATCTGTTTAGGTCTTAGGAATAGGGAGGAGAAAACCGGGCAATGAGAATTATTGCATCAAGTAGTTATGGTGATCACCCGCTTAGAAAATGTTTTTCGACAACCAGATAGTTCAGAGTTCCTGTCAAATGCCTCTCAGCCAATGAGTACATATTAGTCCAAAAATGTTTGTCTTTGGAAATCATTGGGAAAGTAAAATGGATTTGGTCTACCAATTGTTGCTTCACTGTTCCAGCTTACTCCACAGTGACATCACATAATTACACCTTAAGTGGCTAATATAAGATTAAACATCTTTGGCGTTCCAAGGGAATTATAAACATTTGAATTTTTGGAATAAAATGTAGGAAGAAACTTAGATGACTGCATGATCTTTTAAAAGGGAGTTCTGTAAATTGAGACAGAATTGTGCAAATGATTTTTAGGCCTCCAGATCGGTGCCAGGAGAGAGCTCACTGAATCTTGAGTAATGTGGAAGGAATAATGTTTATGTTGCATATATTCCTGTTCAGCTTGGTGGAAGGTGGAATGCAAATGTTTGGCTGAATGGATTAAAGGAATTTATACCACTTGAAATGACTTGGGTTAACTCCGATGTACCTTTTCAGTTCATACAAATAAAAACTAGAAATGGCATTTCTCGATGATGGTCTTCCAACAGGTTCCTCAGGGCTGTATCTTGCCTGGTGTCCCATCTTCTAGGCACGTGTGAATTTGGTGGCCTTCTATTCATACTCGTGCACTGTATGCATTGTTGCACAATTTGGCAATTGAATTTATAAATCAATACTCTTACTTTTCTCTTTGACCTCTCTTATGGAATCCCTCACTTTTTCAAAACTAAACCATCCTTAAAGAGGCTATTGCTCCTTGAGCTTTTAAACATGTGGTAAAACAGTTCCTCCTCCTCCTCCTCCTCCTCCTCCTCCTCGTCTTCTCCTCCTCCTCCTCTTTCATCTCCTTTTCCTCCTTCTCCCCCATTAGCATTTGAACCCCTTTATAATAGTCTTTTTTTGTATCAGTATTGTTCTATCATGATTTTCATTGTGCTTTAAATTGAAGTAATAAATAAAACAATTATTGGTCCTTTAGCAACAGCTAGCTGAAAGGGTTCTGAGTTTAAAACTCCAATACTGCAGCAGTCCTGTCCTTCACAAACTTCACTGCAATGTCAAAATTAGCTAGAATGGGAGAAATGGATATGTCAAAATTCCTTGAAAGCCCCCTGGAAAGTTTGGAAGAACTGGGCTGGTTTCTCAGTGATGACAACTTTAAGCCACAATTTAATCCATATCCGCACTTCTTATGGGTGCAGTATGTGTGTGTGCATGTGTGTAACCTTTGGATACGAGTGTGCCATCCAAAATAAAGCATTTGGCTTGGATTTTTAATGTGAAGGAAATTCTGACCCTCTTTGACTGAGACATATAGATTCTGCTCAACTGGGTTAACCAGGATTTTTTTCTTTTTAACTAATTCTGGAACCATATGACAGGTTTGACTAAACCCAACAAATCATGTCATGACACCAGGTGATTTGTGCAGCCAAGCTAGAGTCTGACTCAGCCTCAGAGTGGCCTTTCTCTCTTTTAAAATAACTGGTTGCCTCTGAGCCATTTGCTTTCTCCAAGGAGAAGCGATGCCATCTCAGCAAATGGATTTTGATGAATGGTGTGTAGACACTAGAGCTGTAACTGACAGTTTTTATAAACAAACCTGGGAACGAGAGTCATGATGACCACAGCATGTCAAGTGAAGGGTGAACAAGGGGCTACCAAAAACCTTAGCGGACAGCAGATTTCCTTCTCCCTTCTTTATAAGACCTGATTCTCAACCGTATTTTCTGTTCAAGTATTGAGCATTAGAAGGGATTTTGGGTGGGAGGGGCTGGATAGAAAGAGTAAGAAGTTTTTTAGGTTTCAGCAGGAGACTAGCAGAGGCTACACTCAAGGAGCCAGATGTAGTAACCGAAATAGTGTTTTCACATACCTGATTGCGTATGGGCTAAGCCAATGCCTTTGCAGATGTTGGCTTTAACTCAAGGAATTCCTGAGCAGCAGTGCTGAATGTTTAGTTTACACTGCAGTATAGATAAAAAGGGCATTTGCACAAGGGATCCAGAACACTCCAAAGATTATTCTCACTTGAACCCTGAGAAGCTGAGAGTTTTTGCTTTGCTGCTGTTAGAGTGCCAGGCCTAAACAGGATAAAAATAAATCTTCTTTCTGGATTTCTAACCATTCCTCCATTTGATGTCCTATTTGAACCACGTTTATTTTGCCCCCTGATTGGTGGATTCATCTACCTCTTTACTCTGGATTTTTTTTTAATTCCATTTATATCCCGCCCTTCTCTGAAGACTCAGGGCGGCTTACAAGCTTAGCAGTAGCCTTCATTCTATGTATATGCCTGCTTATTAGGGCTTTCACCCCCCCCCAAACAGCATTATTACAAAGTCAGCTTATTGCCCCCCAACAATCTGGGTCCTCATTTTACCTACCTTGGAAGGATGGAAGGCTGAGTCAACCTTGACTCACATAGTGTATCTTTTTTTTTTTTTTTTGCCACGGGCTAGGAAAAAAAATGGTAGAATGCTTAATGTAATTCATAAAAAGACACATGGAATAGTGATATATACTGTAAGTGGTCTCTCGTATCTATCTGTTTCACCCCTACTTAAAGTTAAAGGTAAAGTATCCCCCGCACATGCGTGCTAGTCGTTTCCAACTCTAGGGGCCGGTGCTCATCTCCGTTTCAAAGCCGAAGAGCCAGCGTTTGTCCGAGGACGTCTCCGTGGTCATGTGGCCGGCATGACTAGATGCCAAAGGCGCATGGAATGCTGTTACCTTCCCACCATAGTGGTCCCTATTTTTCTACTTGCATTTTTACATGCTTTCGAACTGCTAGGTTGGCAGAAGCTGGGACGAGTAACAGGCGCTCACTCTGCTACACGGCACTCGGGATTCGACCCGCCAAACTGCCGACCTTCTGATCGACAAGCTCAGCGTCCTAACCCACTGAGCCACCGCTACTTGTCTATCTGTAAATGATTTTTTTTTCCATTTTGCATCTACATCTTTGAGAACTGTAATTATTTTAACATGCTAGATCAGACATGTCAAACACAAGGCCCGGGGGCCGGATCCGGCCCACGAAGTGGTTTCATGCAGCCCGCGAAGCCATCCTGGAAACAGTGAGGGAACGGCCCCCACTACCTTGGCCCTGGCCCAGAGACCCTCCTTCTGCCAGAGACCCTCAGATCTGTCCCACTCCTGCCCAGGCCCCCATAGGCACCCTTGATGCGAACGATGTAGAGCTGGCCACGACCACCCAGTAGGCCATACGCACTCTAGCCACGCCCACCCAGTAGGCCACGCCCACCCTGGCCATACCCACCCGGCCCCTTGAGGGCAACCGCAATGCTGATGCGGCCCTCAATGAAATTGAGTTTGACACCCCTGTGCTAGATTAAATGGTAGTTTTTTAAAAAAAACTCCACACTTTCCATGTGGCATGATTTGTGTACTCTGTTAAGAATCATTTTCAATCTTGAAGAGGCTTATAAGGCATCTCTAAGAAGAAAGATGTAATCAAAATACTTTTCACTTTTTTTTCTTTTTCTTTAGAGAGGTGAGGGGATCATCTGTGGTAATTCCTACCTGGTAACAATGATGATGATGATGATGATGATAATAATAATAATAATAATAATAATAATAATAATAATAATAATAATAATAATAATAATAATAATAATAATAATAATAAGGTTAGAAGGGACCTTGGAGGTCATCTAGTCCAACCAACTGCTCAAGCAGGAGACCGTATACCATTTCAGACAAATGACTGTCCAGCAATGCACAGTGCACCTTCCACCAAAATACAACAAGATCTCCCTCTATTGGAGCCAACAGATAGGAAACAATCCAGGGCTGTTACTTATATGGCTTGGATGTTATACTTAGCAGTTGCTGGCTCTATGCTACAATTACAGATTTTCTGGTATCTGTTAAAAAAAACCCTCTAATGATCATATGTTCTGGACTTTCTGCTTGTACATCTACTGGCTTGAAAGCCCAATGTTCATTAACTGAAGGTTAGTTTCAAGTGGCTTGTAGAGATAAATCCTGTCAATCTGGGAGGCCCATTAATATGAAATAGTACAAGGGACAGTCACCCTAGGAATTTAACTTGCCCAGCTTGCACCACTTGTGCAAATAAACGCTGGCAAGGAATGTAGTCCCAACACCCTCATAACATTCACATTAATTACAATTGGTGTTTAAAAAATCTGGTAGAGACAGATTGGAACAATCTGTCAAAATGGATTTTCCATGGCATGGAAAAGTTTTGTTGAATGAAAATTGCTAAGATAATAACAAGCGAACACATGCCATCTTTTTCTTTTGTGTAAAAATATTTTTTACACAGACAAAAAAATTAGGAAAATTTGTTACAAAACTTCATACCATTGACTGTTGGATAAATTGGTAAGGGATTTTAGGAATAAGATTACTCTCCTCATGCGTTTTGCATTTTGTATACATTCTAGTTAAATTAAGGGCTGAGGTTGGGGAGAAGACAGCTGTGGTCATCCATCATAGCACATAATCTCTTGTTCTTTGCCCATGTTGATTTATTTAAAGTAGTCAACTAGGATGAACTAGGTGGGTCCAGGGATTGGTTAATAAACCTGTGCGTTAAGACCATCAGCCTATAAAAAGAGACTGTACTTGCTGTGTAGTCATGGAACAAGACTCTCTAGATCTAAAAAAATATGATAATAGATTTAAATAATCCTTGGGAGACAAGTTATTGTCAAGACAAGGTCAATGCAGTTACAGATGTTCTTGGAAGAAGCCAGTTTGTAGCCATTTTGGTCTCAGTCCTACATGCTAGGGACAAAATCATCCTTGGCTGCCCTGAAGAATGACGTCTTTTGAGAAAATGCAAGGAAATTCAATCTGCAGGATCTCCCAAAGAAGGTTGGCCATCTTGACCATGGTATTCTTCTGCCCAGTTGCTCTGAGATAGGTGGTGATTGTTGGTTGCCAAGGCCCCAGTTGTGATCAGATGAGTGAAGAGATGGTCATAAGTGTGAGTATACAATATAGATTGTCATTCACTTTTTCTGGGGCTGTCACAACTTTGAAATATTGTTAAATGTTGTAAGTCAAGGATTATCTGTACTGTGCCCAGGTTGCTGAGTTAAGCTCTTTAGTCATTCTTTTACTAATTCTTTTTTTCCCCTCTCCCATCCATTTTAATGTTTCCTATCTTAATGATGTTGTTATTATTTAAGAAATAAAATAGAAATAATAATAAAAAAAGATTTCTCGCTCTCTTTCTGTCCTGGAGAAATCTGCAATTCATAACTAGTATGGATTTTCCAGCTTTTTTGTGGGAGGGAGAACCAGGTTCTTTTAGATGTGCAAACTGAGCACTTAAGAAGAAGACACACAAAACTTTGGCATCAGATTTAATTAGCTTTATGGATCCCTGATGTTTCCCCAAAGGATTCTTCTAAGAAGAATTTGATGATAGATTCTCCCTGGCCCCTCAAGAACAGAGGTCCAATACCTGCCTGACACTGTTGAGGGATTTTCTATGACACTTGTCCTCTTTGGAGGTTGGAAAGGTAGATCTCTTAAGGTTTGCCTTTCATGAGCAGAATGGCCCAGTTGAAGGGGACAGGACAAGGGGGCTTCCAGGACAAGGGACTCCACGCTTGAGGCCTCTTGGCAATTCTCAGGAACAGAAGGCTGACTAAGGAGAATCCTAAGTAGAAAAGTAATGAAACAAGCATCAGGAAGGCTCCAGCAGTCTAATATAAAAGTGTTGCTTCTACCAGTAGAAAATGAGTTTTTTGCTTGTCTCTTGGAGTTGGGGGTGTTCCATCTCTGGAGGTTGGCAAGAAAAGATTGTACAGCCATTTGTCCAGATTGGTGTAGGCTCTCCTGCTTTGAGCAGAGCTTGGACAAGAAGACCTCCAAGTTCCATAATACTATGTTTCTTTTCCTGGCACTGTTCCTTGTGATTTCCTAACTCAATTGTTTCTGTCTTGAGTAGATTATTGTATTTTTGATTAGTGCTAAAGCCTCTCTCTTTCTCTCTCTGTGTGTGTGTATGTGCATGTGTGTGTGGCATTTCTTAATCAGCATCTGTCTGATTGAAGTGTGGGCAGCTTCACACTGGAGCTAATTCATAGGATGCCACAAATGTTGAAGTAGGAAGTTGCGTTCCATGACATCTCCAGATTTATGCACTATAGAGAATTCTTTATTTTGCAGTAATTAAATACAATCAATACATTTGGGACATCTACCTTAATATTCTGTTCATTGCAGGAAAAACTGAATAGGAACAAAGTCAGCAGTCTGAATATCAGTTCCTCCTTAAAGTCATCCCTTGACGGAGAACCAATCCTCTCTTAAATCATTAGCTGCCCTGTCAAATTGCTTTTGCAATTGAGGTGTTCTCTTGTGTTTAACTGAAATCTGCCACCTTCTAAATTAGGGAGAGAAGCACTGTTTTTAGCTTCTAGGCATTGCGCTTTTTAAAAAATGGTGTTAGCAAACCAATACATTAATGGTGTTATTGGCAGAAAGGAGTGGAATTTTTTTTAAGCATTGGAAGCTTTCAGAAGGATTTTTGTTGAAGCTCTTAAGGGGGGAAAAAAGAGCAATTTTACCTTGGATAAGTCTGGGAAATTCCTCTTACAGTTTTCAAGTTTCTGTATTTAGCCCCAACTAGTTACTCGTCCCAGCTTCTGCCAACCTAGCAGTTTGAAAGCACGTAAAAATGCAAGTAGAAAAATAGGGACCACTACGGTGGGAAGGTAACAGCGTTCCGTGCGCCTTTGGCGTCTAGTCATGCCGGCCACATGACCACGGAGATGTCCTCGGACAAGTGCTGGTTCTTTGGCTTTGAAACGGAGATGAGCACCGGCCGCTAGAGTCGGAAACGACTAGCACACATGTGCGGGGGGAACCTTTTCCTTTACCTAGGGGAAGAAAAAGGGAACCTTTACCTTTACCTTTACCTTTACCTTTACCTTTAGTATTAAAGATATCCATGTGATTCTAGTTTCCTTGATTTTCCTAGTTTCATCTAGCTTGGGAACTGTCTTGAAAAGTGTAAGAGGAATTTCTGAGGCTAAGGAAAGTGGGGGTCCCTTTGAAGCATTCTCACTCAACAGCTGGATGAAGTTGCATTTATTGAAGTACGTATTCAATTCACTCCAGTTTTTCCCAGAGTTTCTCACAGATAGGACTTCTAGTGACACCAGAAAACAAACAAAGGCCTCAAACACTTTTTGTGGCCCACATTCTGTTGAATGACAGAATAACAGTCCCCATATCAAAACAACTTACCTTATGTCTGGCCAGAAAATTGAAAATAACATTTAACGTAGCACAGTACCTAAACAAAATGGTCCAGTTGAGATCTGCATATGTGGGGCTGATTGGGGTAGATTGCAAGGGCGACTCCGAAATGTAATTTTATCGTATTTGATTGATATCTTAAAATTATTGTACATTATTACCATTTCATTTTAGATTGTATTTTATTACCATTTCATTTTAAATCGTATTTTATTCTAATTCCATTTTAAATTGTATTTTATCAAATTCCATTTTAAATTGCTTGTATCAAATTTTAGTAACAATTTGTGCTGGAAATTTATTTATTTATTTATTTATTTATTTATTTATTTATTTATTTATTTAATTAATTTTATTTATATACCGCCCTTCTCCCGAAGGACTCAGGGCGGTGAACAGGGCAGATATATAAAAAATACAAAAATACAAAAGTTAAAAGAAAATTAAACATATGCCCAACTAAAAACAGTAAATACATATATTAAAAATGACAATAAAAACCCAACCCATCCCCCATCAGGCCAGGCCGGCTTGTTCAAATAAAAGTGTCTTCAGATCGCGACGGAAGGAGCGAAGGTCGGGCGCCATCCGGAGCTCAACCGGAAGCTGATTCCATAGCTTTGCACTTTGCACTTTGCATAAATTTGCACTTTGATATGGCCCAAGGGCTAATCAATAAAGTTGTTGTTGTTGTTGACAGAATAACAGAGTTGGAAGGCACCTTGGGGGACTTCTAGTCCAGCCTCCTGCACAAACCGGAGACTCTGTACCAATGACTGTCCAATTTTTCTTAAAAACCTCTAGCAATGGAGCACCCACAACTTCTGCAGTCATTCCACAGATTAATTGTTCTCACTGTCAGGAAATGTCTCCTTATTTCTTGGTTGCTTCTCTCCTTGATTAGTTTCCACCCGTTGCTTCTTGTCCTGCCTTCGGGTGCTTTGGAGAATAGCTTGACTACCTCTTGTTTGTGGAAGCCCCTCAAATATTGGAAACTGCTATCAAGTCACTTCTGGTCCTTCTTTTCACTAGATTAGAGTTGAAAGATAAACCCTTCCTTCTTTTTTTCCCCATCTTATTGTTCCCATGTTCCCTTCTGGCCTTCTCTTCTTTAGGCTTAATCATTTTAGGAGGTTCACGGTCTACCTTGGCTCATTAAGCATTTGGCTGCAAAAGACATGGATGAGGGCTTTAGTGATTGGATACGGTCTTGGTCTTGAAACCACATTCCATCTTAGTTCTCCTTCCTTTAAATCAGGCATGCCAAACTGCCGGCCCGTGGGCCAGATGCATCATACTTAAACTGCGCCCACCCCATTGCCGGCAATGGAGAAAAAGTCACGATACGTCACGCAATGTCATGCGACATCGCACGTTTGACATGCCTGCTTTAAATTCTCAAGGGCCTCAAAGTTCTCTGGCCTTCCAGAGTGCTAAGTTACAACTACCCCCATTTTTTTTTGCCACTGGCGTTTTGGGTTGAGACAAGTGGCATTTGGGATCATCTGGAGGGAGAACCAGTTCCTCACCTCTGACCCATACAATCTCTCTTCCCCATTTATTTTTGTTTTTAATGGTTATAGCCTTCTGAAATTTGGAGAACTTGAAGATGTGCTGTATCTAGCTTATATGTTAGGTTGAAAATATTTCTTAGACTCATGTCCTGTCCTGTAAGGACCTTGTAATTAACCTGTGTAATTGTTGGAGAAAACAAGAAGAACCAGGAAGAAGGCATGGCCTCTCCTGGTAGGAGAGGGTTATGGAAGGAGTCCCTGCAGTCCACTGGGTGCTAGAAGTTCCACTTGTTGGTAAGCAGAGAAGGAAACTTTGGGTGTTTTTGTTTAGAGATCTCTGCATATTGGGGTTTGCTTTCCATTTAATAGAGACATTTCATATCACCATGGACGATATTGCTTCCTGAATCTCTAGTCTGGATTTGATGCACCTCTCTTTTGAAATTCTGCATCGGTCCAATGCATCCCTTGGCCGCTTGATGGCGCCACTGCATTGATGTCAATGGCAGCTCTCTCCTTTGGCACGTCAGCGCATTCAAGAATTGTGTTTGGTGTGCCAGAGGACCAGAGCCATTTGTTAATCAGCCTCAGTAAATGAAACGAAAGCTTCCATGCTATTTCACCAAATCTTGTTTCCTTTCCTCAGTTTATTAAGGGGACTTATGCATTTCATTCACCTGTTTAAAACTCAGTGAAATACCCATTTAGATTTTCTTTCTTTCCATTACCTTTTAATTTTGCCAGACATGTTTGACATTTTGACTTTCCTTTTGCTTGCTGCAAGATTAGCTTCTTTCTGACTTCTCCCCCCCCCAAAAAAAAAGCAATAACAATGCTACAGCCTTAATTGTGAACTGCTGCTTATTTCTGGATGGGAAAGTCACAGGCATGACAAACAGTTTGAATTTCAAGGCCTGGGCTCCGGACAAATGTAGGAATGTAGCAGATGAAAAGCTCACAGCCAAGCGTGACATGAAGATGGCAAGACAACATGTTTGCTTTGATAATGTAGTTCTCACAATGAAGTTTCTGTAGTTCACCTGTCTTGTCTCTCTAGCCCTCTGTCATCTTTATGCTCTCCACAAAGCTAGTCAATGGATAGGCCAGTTATTAAGAGTACTGCTGAAAAAGAAATTGGTTTTTTTTCTAACACAAACAAAACAAAGTTGGTTATAAAAAAAACAACAACGGTCCAAATCCTACAAGATCATTAAATTTTAGTGAGACTTCACATCTCTTCAAAAATCTCACCTTATTTTGTTTTCCTGGCCTGAATTCTGCAAGAGATAGCAGTGTGGTGGGATTCTGGCCATTTTTTTTTTCAATGCATGAAGAGAAACTCAAGGATACGTATACCATATGCGGACTCACGTAGATACCGTCTGGTAGTAAAATACCATCCCTAGGCACTATATTGGTAAACCCTGTCTTAGATCTTCTGGGTACCATATTGATGACATATAGTATAATGGAGAAAGACCCAGAATTTTGAGCAGCTGAGACACCATTTTAACAAGTCATTATTTAAACTAAAAATAGAGACAATTAAGAGTGACTTAGGGGGAAAGGTGGAATATGTCATTTAAACCTAATGAAGTAAAATAGGCTATCTAGCATCTGTGCCAGGTATCAGAGATATGGGACATATTGTGGTAAATTGGGAGAATGTCCAGGGATTTCTGAGTAATATTAATAACGGTAATGCGATGTTTTATCTCAGTGGGAAGAAAAAAAGATACACTGGAAAGGGAGGATTTATGAAACGAAATGGGTTGCTCAGTATGAGTACTTCGTACCTAAGCACGATGTTGGGCCAATATCCCAACAGGGTTTTCCCCCCATGTGTATGTCTGAAACTCAAATTACCTGTGCAAGATTTCAAGAGTTGCAACAGGGAGCTTCAGAACTTTGCTTTCGAAAGGCCAGCCATCTACGCTTGGGCATAAAGGATGAATGTCACTGAGGTAAGACGGTGTGAAATGAAGTGGAGCTGTGAGCCAAATTTCCAAAATTGGTTTTCAATTGTTTGTAAGGCTTGTATGGTTGCGAAGTTCTCTCATAAGTACTGCTTGGCACTCACATGGGAAGGGCTGACAGATGGCAACAGAGAACACGATTTTTCTGTGGCAAATAAGTGTCAAGTGCAGGTAAATAGTGCAGGCCGAGCTAATGTTTTTTGACAAGTGCTAAAATGAATTTTAGCATGCATTCAGATTTAATCAGGAATTTGAAGAAGCCAGGAAATGGAATAAAATTCCTCTTGTAGCATTTGACAGGAAGTAACTGTCCCTCAAGTCACTCTACATCAGGGGTGTCAAACCCGCAACGTCACATAACGTGTCAACAACGTATCACAACTTTTTTTCCATTGCCGGCAATGGGGTGGGCGTGGTTTTAGCATGACGCATCCGGCCCGCGGGCTGGCAGTTTGACACCCCTGCTCTACATTATGGTCATTGTGGGTTGGGCCAGAGATATCCTTGGTACTTCAGAGAAACTCAACTCTCTTTTGAAATAATGAATTTGGAATATTTTCTTTGTCCATAAGGCTGTTTGAACACCATAAGCTGGTCATCTTTGCACCTATTTACCTAAGAGTTTCTGTTTAACTTCTTGATTTTTAAACAGGGGGTTAAATCAGCTCTTAACTTTTCACCTGAAGCAACATTTGATAGCAAATGCTGAGGTTCACGTTCAAAAGAAATTTCCTTGAAGATATAAAAAATGAAATATTTCACATCCTCGTTTCTAAAAGTGCTTAAGGATTGTGCATATGTGCCTACAGTATATGTATCTAGAATTGGTAGAAAACAGTAAGGTAGTCTGTCAAAATGTGATCCTGCTGTTAACTTCCCATGACACACAGCATCCAGGCCTTTGTTTTTGGCTGGTGAAGAAGGAATTATGTTTGAATATGCAGTTCCAAATAACTGGAGGGCTTAGCTCGGAGAAGGCAGATCTATGTATCTGTGAGTAAAGCCATTCCTAATTCTGAAGAGATTACGACACATTGAGACATGATAGATTATATCTAGATGTATCTTGGCAGGGAAGAACTTCTATGAAACTCACGAGATGCTTTTAGATAGGTTGGAGGATATGAAAATGGGCAGTGTTTAAATCATTTCCCCCATTCTGGGAACTCTGTAAACATGCAGATTCAACTCCAAAGTCTTCAGCCGTGGCTAGGAGGATTAGGAAGTTCCACGTAACGAACGCCACCCCCGGGAAAGCTCCCAGGTTTCGGGAAACTTGGCTCTAGAGGTTGTGCCATTCAAGTGTACGTTTCCAAATATTTCTACGCTGGGTCACAGTGGGATTTGGCTCTCTGAAAAAGAGAAACCTTCCTTGGCGTGAAACCTGAGCTTTGCAGCGTCCATTCATGTCTGCCAATGGTCGCCCAGAGCAGCAGAAGAGAAATGGGAAATTCATTCAAGCCAAATAAGCGAGAAAGCTGGGCAATTGAATACGTGGGCTGAAAAGGTTGAAAGGCGGCTTTATGTTAAGGAGAGATGAGAGGCCATACAAAAGTCCTGCCGTTGGCAGTAGCGAGTGCCATGGCCTATTCTTCACCCTTGAAAATGCAGGCATGAAATGATAGGACTTTGGGTTTGAAGTAGGGCTAAAATTACAGTAATTCTCCTCCTTCGCCTTACACAGGAATCCCAGTTACAGTTTGGATGGAATTTATATGTTGTTTACATAAAAATAATGCCTGCCCACCTTTTCAAGAAGCACTAATCTATGCTTGAGTGGTGTGGAGAATTTTTGGTTTCTTCAGCTAGCAGTCGTGTTTGAAGCATCACAAGGCCAGTAAAAACTATTTGCTGGATAAATAAATGTGTGTAGATATTGCATAGCACAGCTTTGGTGTACAAATGTTCTGCAATTTTTCCACTCCTATCAGCAACACAGAATTGGCTTTCATACCCACCTGTCGGCCTCGTCATAGTTTTATTCCTGAGTCACAGAAATTAAGAGTGACATATCTGCAACATCTGGAAAGCATGTTGCAGTATGGATTTTACATTCAGAAGAAAACCTTTTTCTGATATCCAAGACCGGTCTGGTGCCTGGTGCGAGGACTGAAGCTGGCAAGGCTGAAAGCAAAGAATTTGTCACCAGGAAATAGAGTTGCCATGCACAGTCCACGTGCTCTCCACATCAAAAGAGTGAGGAATGGCTGGAGGTCCGTTTCGTGTAAGGGCAGGAAGGCCACATAATTTAAATGTCATGAGTGGATTGCTAGATTCTTCAGTAACCGATCTTCTGCCTTAGTGGGGCTTCCTTGTACATTCTGTTGTGTAGTGGGTTCTGGAGAGCAGGAAGGACGCCGAGACGATGAGTACAGCATAGCAGCTCTTTATTAGGTGAAGGGACTGTACTGGGGAATAGGGGCTACCTGTGCTCTTTATATACCTGGCCAGCACCTGGCCAGGTACTCAGCCAACCAATCGGTTTGAACCTCTGTTTCCCGCCAAAATGCTTCCCGCCAAAACAGTTACAGTTCAACGCCTCCTGGTGGTGACTCTTATACACAGCTTTAGGTGTTGCAATAAAGCTTAATACATAACACATTCAATAAAAACAATGTAGTTATTGGAGAATTTTAACTCTTCCCTTCTAGCTCTTCCCTGAACGTTGGATACATTTTTGACCTCAGTCTCCTTGGGCAGCTGCAGAAAACCTCAGCAATACTCATGATCTGATCTTAGTTACTTCCCTGTCTACCATGCAGCAGCATGTATGCCTATTTCTTTGAGATAGGCTGGAATGAAATTTGTGAGGCGGGATTGTGATGCTCTCTACATGGGGCTGCCCTTGAGGACCACTCGGAGGCTCCAACTGGTACAGAATGCAGCCGCGAGAGTTGTGTTGGGAGTCTCCCGATACTCCCATGTTACACCTCTGCTCTGTGAGCTGCATTGGCTCCCAGTTGTCTTCCGGGTGAGATTCAAGGTACTGGTAATGGTGTTCAAGGCCCTACATGGCATGGGTCCGGAGTACGTCAGGGATCACCTGCTGCCGGCATCAACTTCCCTCCGCCCTGTGCGCTCCCACAGAGAGGGTCTCCTCAGGGTGCCACCGGTCAGAGAATGTCATCTGGTGGGCCCCAGGGGGAGGTCCTTCTCTGTGTGCACCCCGGATTTATGGAATCGGTTGCCGGTCGAGCTCCGGATGGCGCCCGACCTTCGCTCCTTCCGACGCGATCTGAAGACTCACTTATTTGAACAAGCCGGCCTGGCCTGATGGGGGATGGGTTGGGATTTTACTGTTGTTTTTAATATGTCTATTTATTGTTTTAGCTGGGCATTGTGTTTAATTATTTTTAACTTTTGTATCTCTGTATTTTTATATGTTTGCCCTGTTCACTGCCCTGAGTCCCTCGGGAGAAGGGCGGTATATAAATAAAATTATTATAAATTATTATTATTATATCCCTTCCAAATTTGAAAAAGTCAACTGTGGTTAAGGGGAAGAGTGGCCTTAGGGAAGGTCGGTGGCCATTCCTGAATTGTGAGTTATGGGGCGTCTGGGAAAGAACGGAGGAGATAGCAGTGGGCCTGTCAGTTTGATGCCATATCTTGTAAGTAGCAGCTCAGCCTAAGTAGGAGGAAATCTAGGAAGACACATCTTAGGGTATTCAGAGAGACTCTGCCTTAAGGAACTCTCAAGAAGAGGCTGGGAAAATTCCTCTTGCAGTTTCCAACGGTCTGCATTTATCCCAGAATCTGTGTAGCTTTGACTTCCTTGGTCTTGCTCAGCTGTGTAGGCCTTGGCAGAGTTTCATCTCCATCAGTCACAGAGTCCTAACAACAGTCCTGTGTCAGGAAATAGCATCTCACTGTGTTGGATTCTTCACATGCTGGGTCTTTTTCTTGGTATATTATGTATAACCACACACATACTGAGAATAGGTAACAGGTTTCAGTTATCCTTAATTGCAATAAATGCAGTTATGCACAGTGTTATTTGGTTCAAAACTCCATGGAAGGTCCCTTCAGTTCAGATGCAGTTGAAGTGAAACCATATTCCTGTTGCTCTCAAATCTACTAAGGCCACACCTGGAATACTGCAACTAATTTTGGTCACCATACTACAAAAAAAGATGTTGAGACTTTGGAAAAAGTTCAAAGAAGAGCAACTAAAATGATCCAAGGTCTGGAAACAATGGTTGGAAACTGACCAAAGAGAGAAGCAACCTAGAATTAAGGAGAAACTTCCTAACATTGAGGACAATTAACCAGTGGAACGGCTTTGCCTTCAGAAATCGTGGGCTCTCCATCATTGGAGATTTTTAAGAAGAGACTAGTCACTTGTCTGAAATGGTATAGGTCAGTGATGGAGAACCTTTTAAAGACCAAGTGAAGTGCCCAAACTGCAACCAAAAAAACCACTTATGTGGCCAGGCCCATATCAGGATTGTGGTGCCCTGGTGTGTGTGTGTGTGTGTGTGTGTGTGTGTGTGTGTGTGGCCCACTGGGTAGGCATGGCTGCAGTGGTCACAGCAGACTGGGTGGGCATGGCCGGGGTGGATGCGGCACCTCGATGATGCCCAGAGGGACACCTGTGGGGGCCAGGCAGGGTTGGGGGAGATCCAGGGGGTCTCTGGTGGGTGGGGTGGTGGGCAGGAGACTCATCCTGCGGGGTGAGGTGAGGTGAGGCAGGGGCAGGATGGGGGTGCCAGTGCCACAGGGCAAGGCAAGGCATGGCAGGGGCCAGGGCAGCTGCTGCCTGACCTCATCGGCCTCCATACACAGAGGCCAGTGAGCGCATGGGGGCTGACAGTGTCCATCAGCAGCCACAGCCTGCCGACTGGTGCACTCTGGGGCTCCGCAGCCTGCTGCCAATATCGGGCCATCCCTTCAGCAGCAGGTGGAGTAGGGGAGGTGGGAGGCACGTGATACAGACAGCTGGATGCGCCTACTCCATCCCATCTGTTTTTGCTTGAAGTTGGAGAGCAGGTTGCAGCTGGTCATCTTGGCCCCCTTGCAGATCTTGCCCTTGGCCTGCATGTGGAGCCTGTTCCCCTTGTGCACCCGAAGCATCTTGGCCCCGCCTTGGGCTGCCACAGCCAACAACTCACACAGGTCCATTAGGCTGCTGCCGTTGCCTGGAGCACCTGGCCCACCCAGCAAAAAGGAGGCAAAATGGCCAGCTAGCGAGCTCAAGTAGAGGTGGTAGAGCACACCCATGCCCAGCAAGCCAAAGGCCACCCGAAACAGGGAAAGCCAGATCCCCAGCGGCGACATGTCCCACCAATCCCAGCTAGGATTGTGTGCCCGCCCCCCATCTCTGCTGGGCCAGGGCAGCCATGATGCTAATGAGGATCTGGCTTTCCCTGCTCAGGGTAGCCTTTTGCCTGCTGGCCGTGAGCGTGCTCTACCACCTCTACGTGGGGCTTCCCAGCTGACCGCTTCACCTCCTTTAAGCTTGGTAGGCCTGCAGCTCTGGGCATCAGCCTAATGGATCTGTGCAAGTGGCTGGCAGCCGTGGTAGGTACCAAGGTGCTTGAGGGGAATGCGCTCCATGTGTGAGCGAAGGGCAAGACCCTCAAGGGGGCTGAGATGACCAGCGGTGACCAGCTCTCCAACCAAAAAGAGATGGAACAGAGTAGGCATGTCCGGCGGTCCACATCAGGGCTGGCCCAGTATTCACAGTGGGCTATGCAGCCCCTGCTGCTGGATGCTGTCGGCCCCTGTGCACTCACTGCCTCCTGGGTGTGCGTCTTGGGGGCCACCGGGCTGGGAAGAGCCGGGGACAGGGCAGCAGGGGCCAGTCCCTTGCCATCTCAGGGGCACCCCCAGGGGGCCAACGCTGCTTGCTCGCTCACTTAATGCCCCGTCGCCTCCAAACCCTTCCAAATGCCACTTTCTCGTGCGTCTAGGACCATAAGGCTCCTACCCTTGGCTACGCCTCCTTCTCCATGAGCCTCTCGCCTCCACCCATTTGCCTCCAGCATTCCTCCTCAGCTGACCCACCCCACCCATTTTCCATGGCCAATGGGCCCTGTGCCCTCCGCCTCGTGCCCTTTGGCCTGGCCATTCGCCAAAGCCACCTTTGTCCCAATCTTTTGGCCACAGTTTGCAGCCAGCCAATTACTGTTACTGTTGCCACCCAAGAGCTGTTTTAAAGTTAGGGAATCTTTGGGGATAACCAACTAGCACTCTGAGATGCCTCCTATCCTCCCACTTCAATGGCAGAAGCTGCAACCCCCCCCCCCCGAAGCCCTTGCAATCAAATGCTACTCCTGCAGCACCATGGCTGCTGCCTGCCATCCAGCTGATTGGCTGGTGGCAAACTGCAGCCAAAAGCCTGGGATAAAGGTGGCTTTGTGAATGGGCTGGGCTGAAGGGTGCAAGGTGCAAGGTGCATTGGCCAGAGAGAATGGGCAGTGGCAGGCCAGCCAAGGAGGAATGCGGGAGGCAAATGGGGTGGAGGCAGGAGAAGGAAATATGCCCAAGGGTAGGAGCCTTATGGTCCCATTCTGTTGCTTGCTCACTTGGTCGCTACTCTGGCAAACTCTGTGCTGGGGCAACAGCTCTGAGAGCTCTGAGTGCTGCCTCTGGCAGGTGTGCTATAGGTTCTATTCTATTCTGTTCTGTTCTGTTCCGTTCTATTCCTGTTCTGTTCTGTTCTGTTCCGTTCCGTTCCGTTCCGTTCCCATTCCATTCCATTCCATTCCATTCCATTCCATTCCATTCCTTTCCTTCCATTCCCTTCCCTTCCCTTCCCTTCCCTTCCCTTCCCTTCCCTTCCCTTCCCTTCCATTCCATTCCATTCCATTCCATTCCATTCCATTCCATTCCATTCTATTCTATTCTATTCTATTCTATTCTATTCTATTCTATTCTATTCTATTCTATTCTATTCTATTCTATATTTTCTATTCTATTCTATTCTATTCTATTCTATTCTATTCTATTCTATTCTATTCTATTCTATTCTATTCTATTCTATTCCATATTTTCTATTCTATTCTATTCTATTCTATTCTATTCTATTCTATTCTATTCTATTCTATTCTATTCTATTCTATTCTATTCTATTCTATTCTATTCTATTCCATATTTTCTATTCTATTCTATTCTATTCTATTCTATTCTATTCTATTCTATTCTATTCTATTCTATTCTATTCTATTCTATTCTATTCTATTCTATTCTATTCTATTCTATTCCATTCTGTATTCTGTATTCTGTATTCTGTATTCTGTATTCTGTATTCTGTATTCTGTATTCTGTATTCTATTCTATTCTATTCTATTCTATTCTATTCTATTCTATTCTATTCTATTCTATTCTATTCTATTCTATTCTATTCTATTCTATTCTATTCTATTCTATTCCATTCTGTATTCTGTATTCTGTATTCTGTATTCTGTATTCTGTATTCTGTATTCTATTCTATTCTATTCTATTCTATTCTATTCTATTCTATTCTATTCTATTCTATTCTATTCTATTCTATTCTATTCTATTCTATTCTATTCTATTCTATTCTATATTTTCTATTCTATTCTATTCTATTCTATTCTATTCTATTCTATTCTATTCTATTCTATTCTATTCTATTCTATTCTATTCTATATTTTCTATTCTATTCTATTCTATTCTATTCTATTCTATTCTATTCTATTCTATTCTATTCTATTCTATTCTATTCTATTCTATTCTATTCCATATTTTCTATTCTATTCTATTCTATTCTATTCTATTCTATTCTATTCTATTCTATTCTATTCCATATTTTCTATTCTATTCTATTCTATTCTATTCTATTCCATATTTTCTATTCTATTCTATTCTATTCTATTCTATTCTATTCTATTCTATTCTATTCTATTCTATTCTATTCTATTCTATTCTATTCTATTCTATTCTATTCTATTCTATTCTATTCCATATTTTCTATTCTATTCTATTCTATTCTATTCTATTCTATTCTATTCTATTCTATTCTATTCTATTCTATTCTATTCTATTCTATTCTATTCTATTCTGTATTCCGTATTCCGTATTCCGTATTCCGTATTCCGTATTCCATTCTATTCTATTCTATTCTATTCTATTCTATTCTATTCTATTCTATTCTATTCTATTCTATTCTATTCTATTCTATTCCATTCCATTCCATTCCATTCCATTCCATTCCATTCCATTCTATTCTATTCTATTCTATTCTATTCTATTCTATTCTATTCTATTCTATTCTATTCTATTCTATTCTATTCTATTCCTATTCCTATTCTATATTCTATATTCTATATTCTATATTCTATATTCTATATTCTCTTCTCTTCTCCAGCTTATTTGTTGGGCCTGTTCAATTTCTGAGTTCTGAATTCACTACATTTGGTATACTTCCTCAGAGGCATTTCTGCTAATCATTGCTACCCCACGAGCACAGCATGCTGAAAGTGTCCAAAAGAACCAAAAGATCCATCCAAATCCAGCAAACTTAATTCCTGCTGGGAAATTTCCAAGGGCCAAATCATATTATACATGAATATTGATTAAGATTTCCAGAAGTGACTTTAGTTCATTGAAATACATTTACTAAAGTTTTTTTTTTAATTAGCAATTTAGCACAAACCCTGCACACATTAGCACAATGGTTCCAAAGAAACTTGCAGCCTGATCTAATAATCCTCTGCTTTGGTTTTTGTGGGATTTCATTTCATGTAAATATGTTTAGAAAAAAGAGACAAGAAATATAATCCTATGCATATTTACTCAGCCTTAATATATTCATTACCTAGAAAATGAATGTATGATGGATTGCAGTCTTAAGTACACATGTCCTGAATTATGGATAAACTATTTTAACCAACATAAACCAGAAGGCATGCATTATACTGATTTATCTTCTTCATAAACTTTCTGGAATCTAAACCTCTATTCACAAAGACAAAACTTCCCTGGTTCAAGAAGATAAGGTCTAGAAGTCTTACATCTTCTAGGGGTCTTCAGCCAAACTGCCTGGAACAAAGCTGTAAGTACAAAGTAAAGCACTTACAAGAAAGAAACACATTTGGTAACTGAAATTCTGCATGCAACGGCATGCAAGAAAACTTTTCTGAGCTAGAAAAATTCGGCAAAAGCATGGGGGAGAAAATCCAGAAGCAAGAATACAAAGCCTTTAAGCTAGATACAGAAATGTTTGGAAAAATATTATTTCTGCCAAGCAGGCATTACTAGTAAAGGTAAAGGTTCCCCCGCACATGTGTGCTAGTCGTTTCCGACTCTAGGGGCCGGTGCTCATCTCTGCTACAAAGCCGAAGAGCCAGCGCTTGTCCGAGGACGTCTCCGTGGTCATGTGGCCGGCATGACTAGATGCCAAAGGCGCACGGAACGCTGTTACCTTCCCACCGTAGTGGTCCCTATTTTTCTACTTGCATTTTTACGTGCTTTCGAACTGCTAGGTTGGCAGAAGCTGGGACGAGTAACAGGCGCTCACTCTGTTACGCGGCACTCGGGATTCGACCCGCCAAACTGCCGACCTTCTGATCGACAGGCAATTGCAAATAAATAGTAAAAGGTAAAAGGTAAATTTAATTTAATTTAATTTAATTTTAATTTATTGAGATTTGTATACCGCCCTTCTCCCAAAGGGACTCAGGGCGGTTCACAGGGCATAAATATAAATAACAATACAAACATTAAAAGACAATTAAATCAGTGCCCAAGTTAAAACAAAAATAATAAAACAAGCCTATAAAAAACCCATGTACCCCCATCAGGCCAGACCCGCTAGTTCAAATAAATGGGTCTTCAACCCGCGACGGAAGGATCGGAGGTCTGATGCCATCCGGAGCTCAACCGGCAGTTGGTTCCATAACGCCGGAGCACCCACAGAGAAGGCCCTCCCCCTGGGGGCCACCAGTCGACATTCCTTGACAGGAGGCACCCTGAGGAGGCCCTCTCTGTGGGCGCGCACAGGGCGGAGGGGAGTCGACGCCGGCAGCAGGTGGTCCTCGAGGTATCGCGGACCCATGCCATGTAGGGACTTAAAGATCATAACCAAAACCTTGAATCTTAAAGGTTCCCCCGCACATGTGTGCTAGTCGTTTCCGACTCTAGGGGCCGGTGCTCATCTCCGTTTCATAGCCAAAGACCCAGCGCTTGTCCGAGGACGTGGCATCAAGTCTAACCCTAGCAACTGCATAGATAAGGATGATCTATCTCTAAGTTGTTCTTTCAGACCTCCCAAAGGTGCAGCAATTATACGGTAACTTCACTGGTTGTCCTCTTCTTTCCTTTCCTTCTGTCTTTCCCAGCAATATGCCCTTTCCAGAGATCTAGGTGGATAGAAAAGATAAAGTAATAAGAAATCCATTCAAATTTTCATCTTTAACTTTATAACCTGTAGGAATTGGGCTAGCTTTTGTTCATGTAGGGATTCACTAAAATATCCAATTTGACTGAAGGTGCTGTAGAGAGTAAGAGAAAGGACTTTGATAGAAATATGCAAGGACCTTTACTAGACAAAGAATAACAGAATAAGAGACTTGGAAGGGATCTTGGAGGTCTTCTAGCCCAACCCCCTGCTCAAGCAGGAGACCCTATACCATTTCAGACAAGTGGTTGTCTACTCTGTTCTTAAAAACCTCTAGTTGAAACCCACAACTTCTGGAGGCAAGCCGTTCTCACTGTAAGAACATTTCTCCTTAGTTCCAGGTTGCTTCACATTCTCTCTCTCTCTCTCTCTCTCTCTCTCTCTCTCTCTCTCTCTCTCTCTCTCTCTCTCTCTCTCTCTCTCTCTCTCTCTCTCCATCTCTCCATCTCTCCATCTCTCTATCTATCTATCTATCTATCTATCTATCTATCTATCTATCTATCTATCTATCTATCTATCTATCTATCTATTGTAGTTATTTAGTAAGCAATGCATTGTCTGGGTTTACATATTTAACATTAATAATAATACAGTTTCCATTCCTACCTTTTATTCCTTTTTTCTAACCATTTATAAAAATGTTCCCATGTTTGAAAGTATTCTGAATCTTGTTTCCCTTTCATTTTCAATGGCAGCCTATCCATTTCCGCACAGTCCATGATTTTCTTGATTGGATCTTCTTCAGATGGTATTTCTTCATTTTTCCAACATTGAGCAAATGTAATTCTCGCTGCTGTTAATAAATGCAATATTAAGTATACACATTCTTTATCATAGTTTCCTGAAATTATACCTAAAAGAAATAGTTCCGGTTTATAGTCTGTATGTCATCTCTCATCTTCTTTAGCCACCGATGTATTTTTGACCAAAAGTTCTTTGCTTTAGGGCATGTCCACCAAAGTTGGTAGTACGTGCCTGGATTTTGCTTATGTTTCCAACATTTGGTAGACATATTGTTAAACATTGTTGCTAGTCTTGCAGGTGGTAAGTGCCATCTATAGAACATTTTGTATAAATTTTCTTTATAAGTAGTTGCCCTTGTTATTTTGTAGTTTGCCCAAGTTATCATTGTTTCTTTAACTTGTTCATCTTCCATCTTTAAATTTAACAGAAAACTGTACAATTTCTTAATCAATTTATCATCTGATGACAGTAGTATTTTGTCAAACACTATCTGATCTTTGTAAAAAACCATATATCTTTATAAGTCACAAGTTTCTCATAATTAATTAAAATTGGGTGTACAAACGCCTCCATTGTCGAAATTCATCCTGGTATTTTCATGTAAATTCTCAATTTGCTCTTTTCTCACGTCAAAAACAAAGCATTTCTTACATAGTGGTTTTGAAAGTATTTATGAATTTTGTTCTTCTCATACCATAGTAAGGCATACCATTAAAGTTGTAGGTCATGTTCCTCTAGGTATGATAATATTTTATTTCTAAGGGTTATCCATTCTTTTAACCATGTTAGTGCAGCTGCTTGATAATATAAAACCCAATCTGGTAGCCCAAAGCCTCCATTTTCTTTTGCTTCTTGTAGCACTTTCAATTTAATTCTAGCTTTTTTCCCTTGCCAAATAAATTTCAATATCGATGTATTTAAATGATCAAAGATTTTTTCCCCTCAGTTTTTATTGGTATTGTTTGAAATAAGAAAAGTAGTTTTGGTAAGATGTTCATTTTCACAGTCGCTATTCTTCCCAAAATTGACAATTGTAAGTTTTTTTTTTTCATTTTTCCAAGTCTAGTTTCATTTGTTTTAGTAATTTTACATAGTTATCTTCTTTTATTGTTGTACACCTTGCTGTTAGATATATCCCCAGGTATTTAACTTTCTTAAATACTTAATTAGATTGTTTCTCTCCTTGATTAGTTTCCATCCATTGTTTCTTGTTCTGCCTTCTGATGCTTTGCAGAATAGGTTGACCCCCTCTTCTTTGTGGCAGCCCCTCAGATATGGGAACACTGCTATCACGTTCACCCCTTGTTCTTATTTTCACTAGACTAGACATATCCATTTCCTGCAATCGTTATTCATTTGTTTTAGTCTTCAGGCCCTTAATTATTTTTGTTGCTCTTCTTTGCAATCTAAACATCTTCTGTATATTGTGATGACCAAAACTGGATGCAGTATTCCAAGTATGGTCTTTGGAATTGCCTCAGGCAAATACATCCAATAGGATAGAGAAAAAGGAGAAAAAATAAAGCACAATCAAGCTTGCAAGACTCTGTTAATAGTCCATCTCAATAAAGGAGAGTTCTAGTTTTTCTATGCAATTAATCTTTCTGGTCTACTAGGGGGTGGCGTGGGGGTGTGTGTGTCTAAGCATTTGCATACATTTGCAAAGAGCTGTGACACGCAATTCATGTTTGGTAAAATAAAGACTTATGGGTTTGAAGACAATGAATTATCTATTTATTGCTAAGTTTTCCTTGAATTTCCCAGCAAATTTGCTGCTTTGCTAAAATGCTTTGAGAATTGTAACTGGAAAAATTAAGAGGGAGGGAGGTTTCTGTTGAGGGCAAGGCAGAAGTGCAAAGAGATCTGGGGAGAAATCAAGTGATTTTTAAGGAGAGCAAAAAACTACAGCAAGATCGAGAGACTTGCTCTGATAAAGGGGTTGTTTCCAGATCAATTGTATTAGCTTTTTTTTTAATCAGCTATTTTATTTGGCTTTCCAAAAACGGTTACCCCACTCCTAAATCTCATTTTTAAGCCGTTATAAAGTCACAAATTGGAAGGGACTTTCTTCAGCTTTAAGTTCAAATTGCCTACTTGTAAAATGCCAGATTTATTTCTGCCACCATCCTGTTATAACTCAGAACAAACATGATCTGCTAAAAGAACTATTTATGTTACCTGGCTGATCCCTGAGACAAATGCCACATATGTGTAGGAATATTAACCTGACAACATCCTCTTAAAATATAGATCTTATGTATATATAAAAGTTTATCTCTCTGCTCTATTTTAATACCATTGATGAACAGAAAAACCTGACTGGGCAAAATAGCCATCTACGTTCATTCAGATTGTAGTTATTTTTTTTTCCTCCCTTATCTTTATGTCCATTCCTTGTAAGATTAAATTTATTACCTACATAATATTTTAACCTTTTCCCACCACATCACAACAATTCCTAACCCCAAAGTTTCCTTTTTGACAATATAGTGTTTTCATGTTGCAGACTCGAGGTGTGTTCTTGGGATGAAAAGGAGAAGAACATCTCTCTATCTGTATTAAAAAATTCAGTATATTTAAATAATGTAGCTGATGAAGGTGTAAGAAGGATCATCAAGGGCTTTTCTTGCTTCCTTGCAGAAATGTACTATATAAAATTAAAATCATGTTTTTGGTCACTGCTTCTGCGTAGACCCAAACTTAATATTTTTTCTGAGTGCTTTTTTATACCTCAAACATCGATGTAGTGTTATTTAGCTTGCTTAAATATAAATTTAACTAAAACCATTATTCGGGTCTCTATCTTTTTTTTAGGCTTCAATGGGATTCAGTGAAAAACTTTTGCTAACTTTATGTATTTATGCTATCTGATTTATATAGTCCACTATCTCACGAGTGAGTGACTCTGGGAGGCACACAACAGACTAAATGTAATATCTAAAATGTAAAGTGATTAATGTTTATGTTCTCTCCAACTGCTGAAAGAGAACATCATGTGTTTAAATATCCTGAACTGCATTATTAATTGGCCTCCAAATATTTTATCCACTAACATCTTAAAACATTAATGATTCATTCACAATAGCAAACAATAATTTATTTGTCTTGTGATGTTAATTTATGTCAGGTTTCCTAGAAGTCTTTTTATGTACACTCTCTAACAATTATTTTTCTATGCCACCCAGTATTAGATATAGTAACTGCTTTGATATTTTAGAGAAGGGATAGTTCCTTTTTGCTTTTTTTGAAAGTGAGCTTTGAGGCTGGAAAAAGTTTTTTTTGCTGCGTAGTCTAACCACCTCTGAAGAAAGATGGGGAAAATGCATGAATTTGAAAACTTTGGTTTGAATTGTAATATTCTTAGTAGAATTGTTCTTCTGAACAAGAAGGAAAAATGAAGGGTTGGCCATAATCTTGGTTGGTATTTAGCAGTTCCAGAAAATTCTGGATTCTAATTTTCTGTGCTTCGGATATCTTCTAGTTCACAATATTACTTATGATAAAGTCTGACAAAGGAAGAATCTGGCTATTTTATGGGATAAAACAAATTTGTACTGATATACATTTAAGATCAGTGTTTAAACCAGCTAGCATGATTAATAGCTTTCAATCTTTCTGGCTTTCAATGATGGGTTTTTTTCATATCCTATGGGGGTTTGTCAAGTTGTCACAACCCTAAGGTGGTGGAGTTCATGGTAGACTTTATAACATTTTAGGCTTAAAAGTGATGGGATGCATGGCCTCCAATTGTTGAAATTGTTGTCCTTTTAGTATTGTTTAATAGTAAATGATAAGCTTACTTCAATTCAGACACTGCCAGACTCCAACTGGCACTGGACAGTTCACCAATAGTGACATAGCTTTGATGGTTAAGGCACCGGGGCTAAAAACCAGGAGTTAAGCAATTTAAAACTCTCACTGCTTAACATAAAGCACCATAAATTACACATTTGAACAAGAGGCTACATGCATAACTTGTTTCAGCTCTAAGCATCACCACTTGCCCTTTTTTAGATATCAAGCTCCAAAGACCAAGAAAGACTCACAGAGTAACTTCCAAGTAGTTTCCTTTATGGTTCCTCACCTATAGATAGAAATCTTGCCAACTTGAGCGACTACTTGCATCCTTAAAGATAAACTCTGAGAACTTCTAGGGAGGAGCCATCTTAATTCTCTTCCTCCCAACCAAAATGTTGAAACTTCGCTGTCTCTTGGTTGGGAATCCAGACCACATTCCACCACACTAAGTCTCAGTATGTTCACCTTGTTGCTTGATGTGATCTGGCTAACAATTTCTACATCTTTCACCTCACTGACAATCCTCTTCCTTTCCTTCTCCTCTTCCAGCCTGTGACCTGATGACTCTGGGGATTTTAGCCTTAGTGACTTCTACTGGTTGTGCCTCCGCCAATGCCTTGCAGTCTTTGACAGATGCCATGCACATCCCTCACCTCTTTGTCCAACGCAACACAGGAGGTTCTCCACGGACGGCCTGCCACCTAAATCCTAGCCTGGAGGAAGAGGAATACACCTTAGCAGCCCGTCCACCTGTTCGTCTCAACGATGTGATGCTGAAGCTCGTCACTGAACTGAGATGGCAAAAATTTATAGTCTTCTATGACAGCGATTACGGTAAATGTCATGTTTCATTTTCTTCTTTTTTTTCTCTTGCATCTCCTTTTTTTCTGAATATATTTTGCTTTTATTTGAAGAAGGTGGACCAAAGGCACATTTTTTAAAAAAACAGTGGGTTTTTATATAAGTGTTGGGTGAAAAATAGCTTTTGAATTGACAAGCTTTTTTTTTTTGTCTGATTTCCCTTGACTGAAAAGTTGCTGTGAAAACTTATTTTCACCCATCCTGCAAGTTGCTCATCAACTTCCTATCAGGATAGCCAAATTTTTACTTATCAGAGCATTTTTCAGTAAAATATCAATAAACTGTTTGCGCTGACTGACAGGGTTCATATATTGCATGGGATGCAGGTTCCAGGAAGAGAACTTCAGTCTGCCTTTACTTATGTGCTTCTTTTCATTATCTCTTTGATGATTGCTTCAAAAGTTGAATTTTCTATGAGCCACAATTGCAAAATTCTTCTTTTCCATGGTTCACATGCTGTGGTAGGATGGAGGGTTTGTTGTCACTGTGTGTTGGGGGGAGAGAGCACGGGGAGAGGCTCAGCTAATCTCAATGTACACATGTACTTTGACAATAAATGTTTAGTTATTTATTTGTTTCTTGGAGGGCCCTCAAGGTCTGATATGGTAGGAACATCATTTCTTTGCATCTCCTGCTAACTTTTCCTCAGTTTTGCTTCATGGGCTTAGAACTTGTGAGTTGCTGCCTCAGTGGTTCTACAGGGTTCAGTTAGAGAAGGCTGGACCATCTGAAAGATCTCAGTTAAATGGAGCAATGAGCCAGAATATTGCTTATTGAATAATTTGTTGCAATTTAGCTTTGGAAAACTAATACTGCTGTTTTTTTTCCAAATAGCAGTGGTGTACTAGCAAATGTTTAAGCACTATCTCTGCAGGCTCCATTGCTGCTGTCCCACTATGCTGCTAGCCATGGAAGAACTAATCAGGGTGTTGTGCATTGGCCTCAGCTCTGCTCTCAACCTGCTTGCAAAATTCTAGAAAATTTAGCAATCAGCTCTTGTGAGCCAGTGCAAGCTTGCTTGCTCCAGCTTGCTCCAGCTCACCTCTACCTGGTTCAGTAGACTTTGGCTTACAGCCGTTCATTTAACAATGGTTCTAATTTACAGTGGACTTGGAAAAAGTGACTTACGATCCATCCTTGAACCTATGACTGTCACACCACAATTCATGTAATCACAGATGGTTACAGTGTCCTACAGTCAGAAGATCATATTTTGCAACCTTCCCGCTCAATTGAGGAAAACATGTCGATTGGAGCTATTCAAATGCAACCGGCTGCTAAATAGCAGCAAGAGTAAGAGAGGGTTTTGCTGTGGTTTAGACCATGGAAACTTGTATTGAACACACATGTGGCAGCCTTGATGTAGGAATTCAAATTGGGTTCCCATAGTCCTAAGCCACAAGGTTTTGTTTTTTTTAAATATTTGAATACAGATTTATGTAGAGTTGCAGTTTTTGGACAGTCAATGCTTAATTAAAATATGATTTGTGTTGACTAATTTAAGGTGTGTTAAAATGCTGGTGTAAGATATGAGTGTGAAAGAGTCGTTTCCATTTTGGTTATGTCCTGGATGGCATTCTTGACTCAGTTTTAGCTCCTGGACAGCTGATGTATGAAACTTCATTGAAAAAAGGGTTCTTATTTAAATACACCAATGCACAAATCTGATGGCTGTTCTACAGTGGTCTTCACAAATAATTTCACTATGCTGTGTGGTAGGTAATGTGAGTTGCAGGGAGCAAGGTTGATAAAACTTGCCCTGGCTTGTTGATTATGATGAACAAGGATGCTGTATATTCTTTATATACAGTGTTTCAAGGAACCTTGGAAGTCTTCTAGTCCAACCCCCTGCTCAGGCAGGAAACCCTATAGTATAGGGTTGGCAACCTGAAAAAGGAAAAGAGCCACTGGGAACCGGTTCCATCACACACAAAAAAAAGTGGGAGCCGCGTGCGTGCGTCCATGCATGCGCATGTGCAAAAAACGTTTTACGCATGCGCAGACGCGCACGGTTGCCATTTTTTTAATGTATGATGGAACCGGTTGCGCGACGGCGACGGCCCGTTTGCAGAGCTACCTCCTTCGGCAGCCTGCAAACGTGCCGCGGCAGCTTTCTCAAAGAGCAGCGCCGCTGCCTGTTCTGAGAGGTACGCGCACACCTCTCCGAACGAGCGGAGGTGCGCGCGCACCTCCGCTCGTTCTGAGAGGTGTGCGTGCACCTCTGCTCGTTTGGAGAGGTGTGCGCGCACCTCTCAGAACGGGCAGTGGCGCCGCTTGTTGGGAAAGCTGCCGCGGCCCGTTTGCAGGCTGCCGCCTTCCTCTGAAGGCAGCAGCTGTGCAAACGGGCCGCGGCAGCTTTCCCAACGAGCGGCGCCACTGCCTGTTCGGGCGGAGGTGCACGCGCACCTCTCCAAAGGTTTGGAGAGGTGCGCGCGCACCTCCGCCCATTCGGAGAGGTGCGCACACACCTCTCCAAACGGGCGGTGCCACTCTCCACTGGGCGGCTGGGAGCCGCAGGAGACGGCTCAAAGAACCGCATGCAGCTCCGGAGACGCGGGTTGCTGACCCGTGCCCTATACCATTTCAGACAAATGGTTGTCCAATCTCTTCTTAAATACTTCCAGTGTTGGAGCATTCATAACTTCCGGAGGCAGGTTGTTCCACTGATTAATTGTTCTAGCTGTCAGGAAATTTCACTTTATTTCTAGGTTGGTTCTCTCCTTGATTAGTTTTCTAGAGACCTACACACTATCAACTGGGTGTAAGGAAGTAAGTTTGTTCTAGTTGTGATAAAGACTTCACTATTGCTTAAAGGAGCAAGATTTCAGTTCTGTTTTGCAATAATGGTCACATTAGCTTTGTCTTGTTGTAATTTAGTGTTTTTGAAAACAATAGCAAAATGTTACTACTTGATTTGGTACACAGACAAAAATGCATGTTTTTATGTGTGTGAATAGAATATTTTTGTTCTTCTGGGGGAGAAAAAGAGATAATTTAGAGTACAGAAGTATGTGCTTGCACAAGGACAGGATGGAAACTGCCTTGTTTGCCAATTTTGCTCATTTCTTTTATTGTGCAACAATGATTCAGTATAATTAGGAAGGAGGGAAAGGACTTTTTGAGTTTAAAATGGAACTATTCTTAGTAATGTAAAAATAAGCTTAAATTGCAGATTTCTGAATAATAATAATAAAAAATCAACTAGTTTATAAACAGTCTGGTTCTGTGCTAGCTTAGAGGAAAAACGGATGTAAAGCTCATTATATCCAACAGGCAATAAAAACAGAACCAATTCTCTACAAAATAATGGAATGATTAGACTCAATTAAAATATATTCCTTGTGTTCTGAAGTCCAATTCTATGCATATTTACTCAGAAGATTTCTTTGTGTTGATAACTTTGTTCAAGAGAACCATGGCATGGATTTTATTTTCTGCAACCTCCAGGTAGCCTGAAATTTCGGTTCAAAGGGTCCCGAAACACAACCAGAATAAAAGAGTTCAAAGAAATAGGCTCAAGTAAAAATGCACTGAGCATGGCTATCCAGAACTATACTAGGTGCAAGGCTCAGACACTTCTGCTTCCTTTCCATTTTCTTGCACAGTGAGAGAGAATAAACAAGTTACAGGCAGTCCTTGACTTATGACTATAATTGACTCTGGAATTACATTTTAGTTATCGTGAGCTATCACATGATTGCATCCAATTTTATGAGTGTTATTGCACTGGTTCGGCAAATATGGCAGTTTATTTATTTTATTTATTTATTTATTTATTTTATTAATGGGATTTATATCCCGCCCTATCTCCCGAGGGACTCAGGGCGGCTAACAACAACAGAACTTAAAGGTCTCTGTACAGTAAATTAAAAATAAAAATTTGAAATAAATTAAAATAAATTAAAGAATAGAGTTAGAGTTGTAAACATAATTAAAATCCCTGTCAGTCCAGGTCAGCCAGGTGGAAAAGGAGTGTTTTGAGGCCGCGGCGAAAGGACTGGAGATCTTGGGCCATCCGAAGCTCAGGGGGGAGCTGGTTCCACAGGGCTGGCGCTCCCACAGAGAAGGCTCTTCCCCTGGGGGTCGCAAGCCGACATTGTCTAGCCGACGGTACCCTGAGGAGGCCTTCTCTGTGTGAGCGTACTGGGCGATGGGAATTCGTTCCCGGTAGCAGATGGTCCTGCAAATATCCCGGGCCTAAGCCATGTAGGGCTTTAAAGGTAAGAACCAGCACCTTAAATCTCACCTGGAGGGCAACCGGTAGCCAATGCAGCTCACGTAGGAGGGGTGTAATATGGGAGTATCGGGGTGCTCCCATCACTACCCGTGCAGCTGCACTCTGCACCAGCTGAAGCCTCTGGGTGGTCTTCAAGGGCAGCCCCATGTAGAGAGCCTTACAGTAGTCTATACGGGAGGTAACGAGTGCGTGGGTGACTGTACGTAGGGCATCTCGGTCCAGAAAGGGGCGCAACTGGTATACCAGGCGAATCTGGGCAAATGCCCCCCCTGGCCACGACTCCAATATGATCTTCAAAACTGAGTCGTGAATCCAGGAGGACGCCCAGGTTTTGTGCTCTATCAACGGGAGGTAATATCTCTCCTCTTATAATCAAAGATGGAACCTCTTGGACTAAACGAGATGTCGGTATGTAAAGCCACTCAGTTTTGGCCGGGTTGAGTCGGAGCCTGTTCTTTCCCATCCAAATCGGTACCGCTTCCAGGCAACGGGACATCACATCGAGGGCATCACTGGGTTGGTTTGGGGTGGAGATGAACAACTGGGTATCATCCGCATATTGGTGATACTTCACCCCGAAGCCACGGATGATCTCTCCCAGCGGCTTCATATAGATGTTGAACAGGAGGGGTGAGAGCACCGATCCCTGAGGCACCCCACAACTAAGGGGCCTTGGGGTTGATCTCTGCCCCCTGCCAACACCGTCTGCGAACAGCCCGAGAGTTGCTAAGTGAATCTGTTTTATCTAATGGGTGGGTTATTTACATAAATTTTGCTTGTTTGTTTGTTTGTTTGTTTTTGCTGGAAGCCAAATACAAATGTTAGAAACAGTCAAAGAAACCCACCCAAAATTTGTGGTCGGGCGATTGCAGGACACCACAAACAGCCATAAGTGTGAGCTGGTTGCCAAGTGCTCCAAATGCAATCACGTGATCATGGTCGGCGGGGCAGTTGGAATTTCAACATCAGGTTGTAAGTATTTTGGGGGGGAGAGGGGGGGTGTCTGCCGTAACATTGAACCAAGCAATTGGTGGTTAAGCGAGGACTAGCTTTGAAGGCGCAAACTCTGTCAGAATGCGTAAAACATGACGCGTCATTTAAATGTTTCTTTTTTTCTTCTCTTGCGGCATGGGAGACGGGAGCAACAAAAACCGTTCAGTATAATACCATTATAGCTTACCTTTTGATTAAGGATATCTTATCCAGCTTATCACTGTAACCCCCTCTAGAAGCTTGAGAGCTGTATGTAGAGCAGGGGTGTCAAACTCGCAACATCATAGGACGTGTCGCGACGTATTGCAACTTTTTTTGCCACTGCCGGCAATGGGGTGGGCGCGGTTTCACCATGATGCATCCGGCCCGCAGGCCCGGCAGTTTGACACCCCCAGTGTGGAGTATAGAAATAGATGTAATAAACAGACGAGCATCCCCTCCATTCCAAACTGTGGATGATGAGCTAAAACTGGGGGTCCTGTCTTTTCTGATGTTGTTGTGCAAAACGATCACAGAATCCTAGGGCTGGAAGGGACCATGAAGGCCTTAGTATCATTCTTCTACCCTCCACAACACAGAGGTGGAACCCACAGGTAGCCTAAAACTGCCTGTTTTACAGGGCTGCCTATTCATTTGGATTTGCCAGGGGGAAAAAAAAGTGCTCTGGAGCAGAGGTGATCATCATGATTAGGGGGGCTGGAGGCCAAAACATATAAGGAACGGTTGCTGGAATTGGATATGTCTAGTTCAGACATGTCAAACACAAGGCCCGGGGGCCGGATCTGGCCCGTGAAGTGGTTTCATGTGGCCCGCGAAGCCATCCTGGAAACAGTGAGGGAACGGCCCCCGCTGCCTTGGCCCTGGCCCAGAGACCCTCCTTCTGCCAGAGACCCTCAGATCTGTCCCACTCCTGCTCAGGCCCCCATAGGCACCCTTGATGCCAATGATGTAGAGCTGGCCACGCCCACCCAGTAGGCCATATGCACTCTAGCCACGCCCACCCAGCAGACCATGCCCACCCTGGCCATACCCACCCGGCCCCTTGAGGGGCAACCACAATGCTGATGCGGCCCTCAATGAAATTGAGTTTGACACCCCTGGTCTAGTTTAATGAAAAGAAGGACTAGGGGGGTGACATGATAGCAGTCTTCCAGTATCTCAGGGGCTGCCCCAAAGAAGAGGGAATCAAGCTATTCTCCAAAGCACCTGAAGGCAGGAGGAAAGCAACGGATGGAAACTAACCAAACACAGAAGCAACCTAGAACTAAGGAGAAACTTCCTGACAGTTAAAACAATCAGTGGAACAACCTGCCTCCAGAAGCGATGAATGCTCCAACACTGCAAGTTTTTAAAAAGAGACTGGAAAGCCATTTGTCTGAAATGGTATAGGGTTTCCTGCCTGAGCAGGGGTTTGGGCTAGATGACCTCCAAGGTCTCTTCCAACATTATTATTATTATTATTATCTTTTATTCATTAAACATGAACCTCAGTCAACTGAACATTCAAACTGACTGGCGCCGATGGTTGACACGGGTTGCTGCCAGCATCCTAGGTACCTCCTTAAAATGTAAGATGTTCCGAGTAGCGCAGTTTTTTGTAGCTTTGCTGGAGTTATTGAAGGATGCTGCAGTTTCTTGATGTATTTTGCAAAGTTTTTGGACATAGTTCCCAGTGCAGCATCATCATCATCATCACCACCACCACCACCACCATCATCATCATCATCATCATCATCATCATCATCATCATCATTCCTGTAAAATTGACACCTCAAATCAAACTTTCTGCCTCTGCAATACTAGGAGAAGATGCAGCTGTTTTAAGGGGTTATTGGAGCACCCACACACTCTGATGCTGCTTTGCCTCTTTGAATCCCAAATGCTGCCCAACCCAATATTGTAGTTTAGTTAGATGCAGATCAGGAAGAGTGTAGAGAAATGTGTGGTAGAACAGACAATGTTTCCTTTCTACTCCAGGGCTGGATATTTTTCATCGAGATAAGCAGATGGCTTGTCTGGCTGCAAATACCAGATGGTTTGGTTGGAATCCATGTGTTTAATGTTTGGTTTAATTCTGGAAGTCTTTTAGGTTCAAGATCTTACTTCTCTTCTAGGAACTGCCAATTACTGCCAATCAAAGGACTAACTGAGATCCTTACCTATTTAATTTCAGCAATGCCACTCTAACATAATTAAAACAAACAAACAAACTGCTTTTTCCACCATTCAGTATGCAGCCAATTGTATTACTCTTATTATTACAAAATAATTGTAATAACCTATAGATCTTTGTTGGGTGAATTTGATCTGCAATTTGATGGTACATATAATGTTATGCATTCCAGTTTTGATTACTGCTTCAGTGCTTTACATTTCTTTTTTTTAAAAAAATTAAGCGTAGAATTTGTCATTTGTGTTGGTCTTTTTATTTAGTAATCCATATCCAACAGTAACAGGTAATTGCACTCCGAAATAGCTAGACCATTTATCTCTTTACTTATGTGTTTATGGTTCTCTAGATTCATACACTAAAAACAAATGTTTAGCTATAAATCCCTGACAGAGCTGTCTGGAGCCCTACCTCCAAAGTGTTTTAACTCTGCTCATTGCTATAAGAAATATTAAAGCAATCCATTTGATCAGATTTATGTTTCTTCACTCTCCTGCATTCCAGACATGTGATAATTGCACCACTCAGAATTCCAGTTGGAAACATTCCTAATTGGGAATGCTGGGGGCTGGAATCCAAGCATAATTAAAAACCATCAAATTAGGGGACCATTATATGGGGTTCCAATGCTGGCTGTTGTAAGGGAAGCATAAAAAAAATAATAAGCTGAGAGAAACAAAATATGGTATTTTAGGAGATGTTGTAGCTGTAGATGTTGGGGCTCTTGGCAGTTTTCCATGGTTCCATGGTTACGAAGATCGTTACTTTCAAATATATACCAATCAATATCCAATAGCTTTCTTGTGTAGAATAAGACTTCAAGAGATGACTGGAGCTACTCTTCTTTCAAGAATCTTTCCCCGACTATAAATATAAATAAATACAGGTACTGTCAGGTACAAGAAATCAGGAACCAAGTGTGAGTTTATTCCATGCTACCTCTAAACAAGAATCTGAAGTACTAATGGTCAAGGCAAATTGGTGGCAGAATTCAAGGTGGGCTGGACTTAGATCTCTTGTGGATTTGAAGGAATTCCAAACTCAAGATCTGCTTGACCCTTCCCTCAGGCTCAGGACTACATGTAGTCCTTGTCTTACAATCATTGGTTAGTGACTATTTCAAATTACAGCAGCCCTGGAAAAGGTTTTTCACACTTACGACCATTGCAGCACCCCTTTGGTCATCTGATCAAAGTTTGGATGGCAAGAAATGTCATAAAATGGAGCAAAACTCACGTAACAACTGTCATTTAGCAACCTAAATTTTGGGCTCAAATGTGGTCGTAAGACGAGGACCCGCTGTATACAAAGTGAAAAAAAAAATCAACTTTCTTTAGCTCTTTAGCTTCATACTAATCCAATAATAGAAAGAGAGAAATTGTTGGCCAGGTGACTTATCTTGGACCAATCTGGTCTTTGAGGAATGGCACTTGCTAGGAAATAAAGTTTCCATGACTCCATTTCATGCTAGATGATGACAGTTATATTGCTGGATGGAAATAAATCTCATCGGCAAGACTCTGGCAACAATAAGGCTTCTCTTACTGATTGTGTAAGCTCCTCCCCTTAGAAAGGCATCACTCTTAGCATAATAAAAGTTCACTGGGAAAGAAATAAGTTGATTTTCCCCTGTTGTGACAGCCATCTGAAAAGATGAATGGAAGCAGGCTTAGGGCAAAAAGAGCATCGTCATGTGGATTAGCATGCATTATGCTTCGTATTAACATGCAGAGAAGGAGAATGTTATCTTTGTTTAAATTCTGAGCTGCGGTGTTATTAGACAGAACAAAATATTAACACTCGGGAACTAGGAAATGACAATGTTAATTGCCTTCCAATGTAAGATTATAATTCCATTTATTCTGACAAGGCCTGCTGATCTTCAAGAGCGTACCTCGTAATGAACTCAGTGGAGATAAATATCCAGGGCACTTAGTATGAATATTGAAAACTCAAAAAGTTAAAAAGAAAAAAAAGAAAAAGAAAAGAAAAGAAAAATCTCAACCCCAACAAACTAGCAAATTGAGGTGCAAATACACATCATATATATATCTCCTTATATGTGTTTTGGCAAAAGATCAAGCCCCAAAGAGCAAAACAAAAAAAACAAAAAAAACGTACATTGAAACTTAATTTGAAACTTGCACATTTTAGAGAGTCAGGAAACAAAATCTGGTTGTTGTTGTTTTCTTCTTCTAAACTACGCTGGAGGTCATTGCAAAGGGGAACAGAGCTTTAGAGGTTAATAAGACTGTTTTGATAGGACAAACAGAGGAGAAATCCGGGGTCAAGGGGAGGTGGCTGGGAGGTTGGCTGAACAAACACCAAGAGGCCATCAGAGATGTTTCAGGATACGGAGCATCTGAGAAGGATGGGAACGGTGTGAGAATAGTTGGGGTTTTCACTTCCTACCACTCAAACCTTACCTGGGCCTAGCTTTGCCTAGCTTTTTTTTTTCAAAGTCCCTTCCTTTACATCAGGGGTCTTCAAACTTGGCCCTTTTATGACCTGTGGACTTCAGCTCCCAGAATTCCTCAGCCAGCTTGCCTGGCTGAGGAATTCTGGGAGTTGAAGTCCACAAGTCATAAAAGGGCCAAGTTTGAAGACCCCTGCTTTACATGACTGATGTGGAAGCTCAATTTTTTTTTC
>NC_138207.1:96507745-96722745 GCF_964194415.1 Vipera berus | reverse complement strand
CCCTCTGGTCCGTGGAAAAACCTCTCTCCACGGAACCGGTGCCTGGTGCCCAAAGGTTTGGAGACCTCTGCTATAGTAGACTTTCAATAGTTGGAAATCATATTGAGCCTGGTCAGAAAAAAAGTTTGTTAGATTAGAAAGGATCCAGTTGAAATGTCTTCTGTTAGAAATGATAGTGTACTGCATGGAATAGGTTTTCCTCCATCAATTTTTTCCCCTAATGTTCAAGACACTCTATTGCCTGTTTTATTTTTGGTGGAAACTATTCCAATATGAACTAGATTATTAGAGGATGTGTTTTAAATTGAAGCACTACATTATTTCTCTGTAAAAAAGTGAGGAATGGATCCAGCTTAATTGTTGGGAAAGAGACTAGAGTAGGCAGAACCCTAAATTTAAGCTGTGTATCTTTATGATCACTACTGAATCTAGAAAAAGCACTTAGGCAGTGTCATCTGTACAAAGGTGTGTGTCTCAGTCCTGCAGAATTGTTCACACCGAGTTCTCAGACACAGCAGTTGATTGATGGTGCACGATGGGAAGAAGCTGTAAGCCCTTTGAGGTAGTCCAGACAACAGGCACAACTATGAGTACTAATTCCTTCAGAGTTCTTTATTGTAAGGTTACCTTGACAGAATCTTGTACTCTTCCATCCTTCAATTTCACTTTCCTGAAATCTGGAGAGGATCCCTTCTGAGGGCTTGTCAAGTGCACAAAACTAGGAGCCAGGAGAGATTTCAAAAGCACTGAGAGTTTATTTCATGCTACCTATACAAGAATTGTCTAATATTGCCTAGTAACAGTTAACATGAATTGGCACCAGATAAGAGAACAGACTTCAAGGGCAGCTGGACTTAGATCTCTTGTGGGGTCATAGGGACTGCAGACTGATGATGCATTTGACCCCACCCTCGGGCTCAGCCTAGTCATGTCCGTCCTTCCACCTCTACTCCTTCTTCAGATTCAAATTTTGTTTATCAGACTGGTGTCTAGATTATGGTTCTTCTTCCTGTCTTCCAAGGTCACTCACACATCCCATTACCTGTGCCTAGTCAATGGTGCACTATTTGTTTATGTCTTCATTAAATTTATATGCCATTCATGTCACTGCAACGCTGGGCGACTTATAAAGTTAATAAATAAAGAAGTTATCTTCTTTTTCTTGATATACCTTATTTTCCTCCAGCAAAGCATCCAGAGTTATTGTGGAGTCAGATGGGTTCAAAATTAACCGGAAACTTTCTATCAACTAGGCCTGTCTTAATGATGCTCTCTTTCTTTCTAATTATTACAGTATTTTGGCACATGAGATCTGTTCAGCAGACCTCTTGCCTCAATCTTCTCACCGTGTGCTCTCTGGAGCCACGTTCTACCATCTTCTGAATTCCTCTCAATGAAGGTTATTTGTTTATTTATTTTTTGCATTGCATCAGCCGGTCTTTTCAGAATGTTTTGATGACTACAGCATCCAGTAGTAATTTGTGCTTGCCGAAACACAAAACCATGATAGACAAAACATTCATCTTGCCTCATTGAACCTCACAATAGGTGGGTCAGTTCAAGCATTTGGTTGCCAGTCTGCAAGGGAAGAGAAAAAAAATGTGCATGACGCAAGTTTAAGAAAGCTGATTTTTTTTTAAGGATCTCAACTGTTTCCTTGAAGCGGTTTGTTTTGGGGAGACCAGCAGCTCCAAGGAGGCATTATTTTGCAATTAGCTCCCTGGTTTTAGGGTGCAAAGAATCTTATTTTGCAGTAAAAAAAGGGAATCAGTCAGTTTCCTCCTTCTCTGGAAGGGACCTTAAGTGTCATTACTCTTATGCTGTGTCAAGTCAGTTATAAGGTCTTGGATTGCGGTTGTGAAGTGGAAATCAGGATTGTACGCCTGATAATTTCATTCAGTTTGGATTGTCTTTTTTTTTAAAGGTAAAATATGGTTGCAAAAAGAAGCCCTCCATGTAATAAATTACTTCCGTGCTTGTGGAGAACAGTAACAAATGGGAGATCGGAAAGAGGGAGGCAGGAATGGAGAAGGAGAAAAGATAATAGAGAAATCTGCTCAGCTTCTTAATTTCAAATGGAATTTCAAATGGTGGTGTGCTTCTGGAGACTAAACAGTGTAAATCAAGAAGACTCCTGCTCCCAGAAATGGCTTTCGGGCAATCGATGGAAAAAAAAATATCCTTGTCATTATGGAGATGAACAAATTCTTAAACGAATGCCTTAAATTGTAGGGCTGTAACATACAGGCACTGGGACGCGGTGGCTCAGTGGGTTAGGACACTGAGCTTGTCGATCAGAAGGTCGGCAGTTTGGTGGGTCGAATCCTGAGTGCCACGTAACAGAGTGAGTGCCTGTTACTCGTCCCAGCTTCTGCCAACCTAGCAGTTCGAAAGCATGTAAAAAATGCAAGTAGAAAAATAGGAACCACTACGGTGGGAAGGTAACAGCATTCCGTGCGCCTTTGACGTCTAGTCATACTGGCTACATGACCACGGAGACGTCCTTGGACAAGCGCTGGCTCTTCGGCTTTGAAACGGAGATGAGCACCGGCCCCTAGAGTCGGAAACGACTAGCACGCATGTGCGGGGGAACCTTTACCTTTACCTAATATACAGGCGGGTGTTTAGGGCAAAGAGCACGGATGCGATTTCTGATTGTCTCCATTCCTAGAGCTTTGTAGCTCTTTTGTGTTGGAAACCAACATGAGCTTTATGAGCTTCCAGGGAAGGGAAAGTTCTGCTTCTGCTGGCAGGAAAACTACAGATGGTTCTGGACTTATGATCACAGTTGGGATCAGAATGTTAAATTGCTAAGCAAAGCAATTATTAAGTGAGTTGCACCTGATTTTATGCACTGAAAGAGGCAATATGGATGAGTTCTTTAGGGGGTGAAATGGAGAGTCAAGAAAATCTTTTCAAAATACAACCCAGAAATATGTTGTTTTTTTGTAACAGCTTGGACTAAACTGCTGCAAGATGGTCAAACCGTTAAAAGCTTTTTAAGGTTCAAAACAGACACCTTGAGTGTCATATACGGTAAAAATATATATCCATAACGGAAAGGTCACACAAATCTTGTTAATAATATTTAGCAGCTAAGACTGGCAATAACAGATTGTGTACCTATATTTATTTATATTTTTTTATGACTAAGGGGAATATTTACAAATATTTTTACCTGCTTGGGTTTGCTTACTGTTTTTTTCACTTTTGAGTGCATAATGTTGGGAGTGGAAGCACCCTTATGCCTTTTATCATCTGTGTTACATGAAACACATTCTGGATTCTTGATCTGAGGCAGAATTTTTAATTCATATATCTGGTTGGATGATTTTATGGAGAAGAGAAGAAAGCATGGCATACCAAGCTTTTCCAGGATTAATTCTGTAGGATTCCATTTGTAACAATTATTTCCTCTAATGAATAGAATAGAATAGAATAGAACAGAACAGAACAGAACAGAACAGAACAGAACAGAACAGAACAGAACAGAACAGAATAGAATAGAATAGAATAGAATAGAATAGAATAGAACAGAACAGAACAGAACAGAACAGAACAGAATAGAATAGAATAGAATAGAATAGAATAGAATAGAATAGAATAGAGCTGGAAGGGACCTTGGAGGTCTTCTAGTCCAGTCCCCTGCCCAAGCAGGAGGACCTATACCATCTCAGACAGGTGACTGTCCAGTCCCTTCTTAAAATCCCCAGTGATGGAGCACCCATGATTTCTGGGGGCAAGCTGTTCCACTGGTTAATTGTCCTGACTGTCAGGAAGTTTCTCCTTAATTCTAGGTTGCTTCTGTCTTTGGTCAGTTTCCAACCATTGTTTCTTGTCCTACCCTCTGGTGCTTTGGAAAATAACTTGATCCCCTCTTCTTTGTGGCAGCCCCTCAGATACTGGAATACTGCTATCATGTCTTCCCTATTTCTTCTTTTTTTAGACTAGCCAAACCCAAGTCCTGCAGCCTGTTTTAGTCTCCAGGACTTTGATCATCTTAGTTGCTCTTCTCTGAAATTTTTCCAAACTCTCAACATCTTTTTTGTGATATGATGACCAAAATTGGCTGCAGTATTCCAGGTGTTGTCTTACTAGGGTTTTATAAAGTGGTACTAATACTTTGCGGGATCTTGATTCTGTGCCTCTGTTTATACAACCCAGGATTGTATTAGCCTTTTTGGCGGCTGCTGCACACTGCTGGCTCATAGTCAAGTGATTGTCCGCTAGGACTCCAAGGTCCCTCTCACAGTTGCTGTTTTTAAGCCAGGTCTCGCCTAATCTGTACTTGTAGCTTTGTTTTTTCCTGCCTAAATGTAAGATTTTGCTTTTCTCCACATTGAAACTCATTTTGTTGAATAGGGCCCATTGTTCAAGTTTGTCAAGATCTTTTTGGATCCTGAGTTTGTCTTCTGGGGTGTTGGATACTCCTGCCAGTTTAGTGTCACCTGCAAATTTGATGAGTTTCCCTTCAGTTCCCTCATCAAAGTCATTTATGAAGATATTGAAGAACACTGGGCCTAAGATGGAACCTTGGGGTACCCCGTTGCCTACTTCTCTCCTTTTGGATGTGGTGCCATTGAGGACAACTCATTGAATATGGTTTGCTGGCCAGCTACAGATCCATCTGGTGATGATGTTGTCTATTCCACCTTTTTCTAGCTTACCAAAAAGTAAGTTGTGATCTACTTTATCAAACGCCTTACTGAAATCTAAGTATACTATGTCCACTGCCTTTCGCTGGTCTATTAGTTTAGTCACTTTATCAAAGAATGAAATAATATTCATTGGCATGATCTGTTTTTAACAAACCCGTGCTGGCTACTAGTTATAACTCTGTTTGCTTCTAGTTGTTCACAGATCTGTTTTTTGATTATCTTTTCTAGAATCTTCCCAGGTATTGATGTTAAACTGACTGATCTGTAGTTTTCTGGGTCCATTTTTCCCCCCTTTCTTGAAGATGGGGACTACATCAGCCCTTTTCCAATCCTCAGGTACTTCCCCGGTGCTCCAGGATTTTTGAAAGATATGGTGCAATGGTTCTGTGATAATATCTGCCAGCTCTTTCAGAACTCTAGGATGTAATCAGGCCCCGGTGATTTATATTCATCAAGGTCGGATAGATGTTCTCTTACCATTTTCTTGCTTATTTTAATTTTTGTTTCTAGTATGTATTTTGCAGTGCTTTTTTTGGTATGTTGGGCTATAGTTTCTTTTTTTGTGAAGACTGATGCAAAGAATGAGTTAAACAGCTCTGCTTTCTCCCTGTTCCCTGTTATTTCCTTGCCATCTTCTCTCTTGACTGGACCTACAGTTTCCTTGCCTTTTAGAATCTCTAGAACCCAAATTTGTGTGACCAAAATAATCTACTCTTATTAATCTGTTTTCATGCCTGAAGTCGAGCCTGAACTGCCACTGTTTGAAAAGTAATAATGTTTTTGTCTTTTGTTGTTGTTGTTGTTAGTTGCGAAGTCGTGTCCGACCCATCACGACCCCATGGGCAATGTTCCTCCAGGCCTTCCTGTCCTCTACCATCTTCTGGAGCCCATCTAGGCTCACGCCTACTGCTTCAGTGACTCCATCCAGCCACCTCGTTCTCTGTCGTCCCCTTCTTCTATTGCCCTCAATCTTTCCCAGCATTAGGCTCTTCTCCAGTGAGTCCTTCCTTCTCATTAGGTGGCCAAAGTATTTGAGTTTCCACTTCAGGATCTGGCCTTCTAAAGAGCAGTCAGGGTTGATCTCCTCTAGGACTGACCGATTTGATCACCTTGCAGTCCAAGGGACTCGCAGGAGTCTTCTCCAGCACCAGAGTTCAAAGGCTTCAATTCTTTGGCGCTCAGCCTTTCTTATGGTCCAGCTTTCACTGCCATACATTGCAACTGGGAAGACCATAGCCTTGACTATACGCACTTTTGTTGACAGGGTGATGTCTCTGCTTTTTAGTGTGCTGTCTAGATTTGCCATGGCTTTCCTCCCAAGGATTTGTACACATGTCTTTTACATGTGTACAAATAGTCCTTGACTTAAGTGGGACCAGAATTTTTGTTGAAAAGCAAGGCAGTTGTTAGATGAGTTGTGTGGGCCTTTATAATCTTCTTTTGCCACAGCAAATCACATTTAAGTGAATTAAATGTCCCAATTTTTGAAAAAAGTATATTCTTTGTCTATCTGTCTGTCTGTCTATCATCCATCCATCCATCCATCCATCTTCTCTCTCTCTCTCTCTCTCTCTCTCTCTCTCTCTCTCTCTCTCTCTCTCTCTCTCTCTCTCTCTCTCTCTCTCTCTCTCTCTCAACAAATGTGTGAGAAATAGAAATCTATACTATGTAAGGATAATCAGGCAGTGTTAGGGACTAATACAACCAGATGCCCTAACGAAAAGTCAAAAGATGGGCTTGAAGTTACAACTTGCAAGCCCATGGATTTAGAACAGTCCTGTGGAATTTGGTAAGATTTTTTTTTTACTGAGAACAGAAGAAGAATGTAAATTGTCCCAGCAAATGAAATTTGACCATGGCCTTTGGTAGACTATGTGGGCTCTGTTGAAAAAGCCATTGAGAGAAAAAAAATTAAATGTGGTATAAAAAAAATATTTGAAAGAAACGTCCTGGCAGATCAGCATTAGTAATTGTAGGGACTTTTTAAAGGACCTTCAGAATTCTTTTGGTTTTTGTTCCATGTCTCGGTATTAATAGAGAAACAATTTGGGAAGCTGTTTTAATCTATGGGGGAAGGGGATCCATTGTTCTGAGTTCTTCCATTTACAGCGCAGTCTTTGGAAAACAGAGAAAAGTCTTTTTTTCATTCTGTACCATTCAGTGTTTCATGTCATTGTTTAGAGCAGTTGACAAAAGTTATACATCCTTGTAAAGAAATAATGACTGCAATAAAGGAGAATTGGAGATGGTGGAAGATTTGAAAATAATTGGAAACTCATTTCTGCTCCTTTTGTTGCATTAAATATACAGCAATTATGGAACCATCGAATATTATTTCTTGCATTTTATTGGCTTCCTGACTGATAAAGTGACCATATTGTGAATAAACGGATATGCAACTTCAGGTAAAATTGCTTTATTTCTCTTAAAATGGGGCAAAAATTGTGGTTACACAAGGAGAATTGCCAGTGATGACACCTAAAATTGCCATTGATGACACTTTTGCTAAGTGTAAAAAGATTAAACTGAATAATAATTAATTTCCTTATTTTTCCTGATTCATTCATTTAAAGCAGACTATTTAAATTCATAGATTGATGGGGGCCTGAAGTGGAGCTTCAGACCACAGATTTAAGAAATGTTGTGTGTTTTTTAAAATAGTTTTTTATTAAAAGATTTTACAAAAAAGGAAGGAAAGATTAAAAAATATTGGATAGGAAATATATAGAAGAAAAACACCAACAAAAAGTAGAAATAAAAGAAGATAGAAAAAAAGAAAATAAATTCAGGAAGCATCAATATCTCTGTCTGTCTGTCTATCATCTCTCTCTCTCTCTCTCTCTGTGTCTCTCTCTCTCTCTCTCTTCAGGATGCATGACTATCTCTGTCTGTCTATCATCTATCTATCTATCTCTATCTATCTATCTATCTATCTATCTATCTATCTCTATCATCTATCTATCTATCTATCTATCTATCTATCTATCTATCTATCTCTATCTATCTATCTATCTATCTATCTATCTATCTATCTATATCTATCTATCTATCTGTCTCTCTCTCTCTCTCTCTCTCTCTCTCTCTCTCTCTCTCTCTCTCTCTCTCTCTTTATCTATCTATCTATCTATTCAGGATGCATGACTATGTCTGTCTGTCTATCATCTATATCTATCTATCTATTTATCTATCTCTATCTATCTATCTATCTATCTATCTATCTATCTATCTATCTATCTCTATCTATTCAGGATGCATGACTATGTCTGTCTGTCTATCATCTATCTATCTATCTCTATCTATCTATCTATCTATCTATCTATCTATCTATCTATCTATCTATCTATCTATCTATCTATCTATCTATCTATCTATCTCTATCATCTATCTATCTATCTATCTATCTATCTATCTATCTATCTATCTATCTATCTATCTATCTATCTATCTCTATCTATCTATCTATCTATCTATCTATCTATCTATCTATCTATCTATCTATCTATCTATCTATCTCTATCTATCTATCTGTCTCTCTCTCTCTCTCTCTCTCTCTCTCTCTCTCTCTCTCTCTCTCTCTCTCTCTTTATCTATCTATCTATCTATTCAGGATGCATGACTATGTCTGTCTGTCTATCATCTATATCTATCTATCTATTTATCTATCTATCTCTATCTATCGATCTATCTATCTATCTATCTATCTATCTCTATCTATTCAGGATGCATGACTATGTCTGTCTGTCTATCATCTCTATCTATCTATCTATCTATCTATCTATCTATCTGTCTGTCTGTCTGTCTGTCTGTCTGTCTCTATCTATCTCTATCTATCTATCTATCTATCTATCTATCTCTATCTATCTCTCCATCTATCTATCTCTATCTCTCTATCTATCTCTCTCTCTCTCTCTATCTATCTATCTATCTATCTATCTATCTATCTATCTATCTATCTATCTATCTATCTATTCAGGATGCATGACTATGTCTGTCTGTCTATCATCTATATCTATCTATCTATCTATCTATCTATCTATCTATCTATCTATCTATCTATCTATCTATCTATCTATCTATCTATTCAGGATGCATGACTATGTCTGTCTGTCTATCATCTATATCTATCTATCTATCTATCTATCTATCTATTCAGGATGCATGACTATGTCTGTCTGTCTGTCTGTCTGTCTGTCTGTCTGTCTGTCTGTCTGTCTGTCTGTCTGTCTGTCTGTCTGTCTATCTATCTATCTATCTATCTATCTATCTATCTATCTATCTATCTATCTATCTATCTATCTATCTATCTATCTATCTATCTATCTCATCTATCTGTCCATTTTTTTCTCCTCTTTTGGGTCCCCCTGGAGCCAGCCCTGCATTGGCAATCCTCAGCTTGTTCCATAACACACTTTGATGTTTGAGTCTTATAAAATTTTGGGCTGAACTCTGGATTATTTCCCACTCCATATAAATCACTGTTTCTTACCATTCTTGTAAATTCCTTTCTAAAATTAGAACTGACACCATTTGAAACAGATAATTTATGCAGGATTGTTGGTATTTGTTACCACAAACATACGTACTTAGAACAAATTAGTTCCCCCTCCCCTTCCAAATCTGTGAAATAATTAGAGCTTTGTGTTTGAAGGCAACAAGATATTTTAAAGCAGCAAGGGACTCCCACAGCATATGTTTGGAGCCGCACCTTTCTCTGGAGTTACACAACTCAAGTGTAATCGATAGGCTAAAAGTGTCCCGAGCAAAACCCCACCCCATAGTTCATCCGGTCAGTTCCAATGGCCCAATCCCCAGGTGTTAAAGTCCTCATGCGAAAAGGGAAGATAACTTCAGGCCGTCTCTGGTTGTAGCTGCAGTTGTTTTGGCGGCTCTTCGCACCTTCTCCTGGAGCGCAGAGATAAACCAGTTGCCGGAGGTTGCATTCTGTTCTTTCCCTCCCTTTGCTAGCTGACATTAAGGGATGAGAAAGTTCACAGAAGAATAATGCAGGAAAGCAAAGTATTACATTGTAGTGATAGAGGAAGTCAAGGCAATAAACCTCAAGCACTCCCCTCCCTCCCCCCTAGGAGTATGCCAGAACCCAGGATGAGGAGAGAGTGAGATTCAGGATGAAAGGGGAACAGAAAGATATGGAAGAGGGGTGAGAGAGGATAGGGGAACCTATTGACATGGGTTCTGACACCTTGGTTAGTTTCCACCCCTTTCTTCTTGTTCTGCCTTCAGGTGCTTTGGAGAATAGCTTGTGGCAACCCCATCAAATATTGGAAGACTGCTATCATATCACCCTTAATCCTCCTTTTCATTAAACTAAATTATTTAATTATATAAATTAGAAACTTACATGGTTAAAAGTGTAAATAAACTAAATTAAATCCCACCTCTGACCTCATCACATGGGACATAATCGACAATTTGCGCCTCAGCATTTGCTCGTTTTATGGCATTTTGATCCTGCTGTGATGAAATGTGGGTCTTGATTCATTGGAACTTGGTATACCTGTTCTTAACAAGAGCAAGCCAAGATGGGACGTCAACGCATACTGTATATTCCACAGTCCTTCCTTGAGGCTACATCTGGGCTGACCGATAAATAGAGAGCCACACTCTAGATATGATTTATCATTCAAATGAAGTTAATTATATGGCCATCGATTTTTTTTTAAAAAAAAAATATTGTTTTCCAGAATATGCACAGCACCGTTGCTGATGAATGTTTATAGTTTGAATAATTGTGTAATTGCAAGTTGAATTCAGAGGGGATATCTCAGAGGGATTTTTGTAAAATTTGCTACATTCAGTACAGCAATTTAACTTCCTTGCTTCACTGCCTCAATTTATCATTCAATTTATTCTGTAAAGTGTACCCTATATTTGTATCTTAGTTCTAACATTACCAGGAATTTTAAACAAAATCTCTAGCCCATAATCCATAATAATTTATTTTTTATAATAGACATTAGGTTAAATTATTTTTCCTTCAATGAAACAAATGAAAAAACAAATAAACAAGCAAGTAGTAAAAGGTGAAAAAAAACTGAAAAGAGAGGAAATGCTTTTTTTTCCCCCTTCCAAAAAAATGTAGGGGCTTATATAAGTACGCATTCTTATTTAAGAATTTTCAATAAAAGTGGACCATATGTCACTGTAATAGAACATTCTGATTCAAACAGCTAGTGAGTTGACTGTGTTTTATTTCAGTTAACTGGTGGACATAACTCTTGATGAAATAATAAGACAAAAATATTCTCCAGTTATGCGGTAAATGCTTTATTAGTTGCTTCCTCTGTGCGCAAGATATAAGTAAAGTGAGGTGCATAACCCTGGCCTTTTAACAGAGTTTTATTCCTGTATATATTAGCTCCAGGGAAATATTGGAAGGTTTGGCTGCTGGCAATTTTTCATGACCTGTTAGACCAGTGGTGGCGAACCTATGGCACGGGTGCCAGAGGCATCACTCAGAGCCCTCTCTGTGGGTGCCCGCACCGTGCCCCGGAGGTGGCAACTGTCCCTCTTCAACCAGCCGCATGCTAATTCGCCGAGGTCCCACGTGGCTGAATGTATCCCGGCACGGCTGGTTTCCCTCCCACACCCATCCCATCCCTCCTGACCTTGCATGCTCTCCTTTTCCCAGGCATGACCCACTGCATCACTTCCTCAGCTGTCAGCCGACCATCCATCTCGGAGGCGGCTTCTTTGAACTGCTGGTGACGGGCTGCGGAGCCCCAGAGTGCACCTGTCGAGGGGCCGGCAGGCTGTGGCTACTGACAGACACCGTTGGCCCCCGTGTGCTTGCTGGCCTCTGTGTGCGGGGGCCGATGGTGTCAGGCAGCAGCCGCCCCGGCCCTTGCCTTGCCCCATGGAAATGGCACCCCCGCCCTGCCTCGCCTCACCCCACAGGATGAGTCTCCTGCCTACCGCCCCACCTGCCAGAGACCTCCTGGAGCTCCCCCAACCCTGCACACTCCCCCACAAGTGCCCCTTCCCACGAGCGACATTGAGGTGACCACACCCACCTTGGCCACACCCACCCAATCTTCCATGACCACCACAGCCACACCCACCCAGTGGGCCACGCCCACCTGGCACCCAGCGATAAATAAGTGGGTTTTGGGTTGCAGTTTGGGCACTCAGTCTCTAAAAGGTTCGCCCCCACTGTGTTATTTTCCCAGGATTATCTGTCAGTAATGACTTCTTGAGTCCTCGGGAGGTCCTGTTGGTGTTGTCAGGAGTTGGACATGGCCACCTTGCCTTCTAGTAGCTTCTTTTTCAACTGCACTCGGTTGTTCCAAGCATTCAGGGACCTCTTCAGTGATTCTCCCTTCCCATTCTGTATTCGAAATTTAACTTTGTTCTGAGTATTTCAAGCATGCAGTCTGGTTTCACTTCACGTAGCCCTGAATTATTTGTTCTTCCTTTGACTCAAGTTATTTTCTAAATATTCTCCAGCCCCACAGTTTAAAGAGAAAGACATTCTTGGTTCAGTCCTTCTGAGGGTCCAAACGTTCACCATCCTAGACTTGCAACTTTGAAAATGACGGCCACAAAAGCACGTCCCTTTGATGTCATTGTGATGTCTCTGTGCTTCAGTGTTTTATCTGAGTGTATCGTATAAAACAGAACAGAGGTGGACGGGACCTTGGAGGTCTTCCAGTCGAAGCCTCTGCTCAAGCAGGAGACTCTGTGTAGTCTCTTCTTAAAAGCCTCCAGTGAAGGAGCCTTTTTATTTTATATTCTTATGTCCAAGCAGCCCAGATTACTTTATTTCATGCTTATCATTTTTGTCCTCCTATCATGTTGAGTCTAGGAAGATAAAGTTCACGCTTGAAAGTCACTCTGGTGTAAACATGAAACTCATTCATTTTACAAGATAGAAATAAAACTTTTGAAAAACCCTCCAGCATTTGTCAGATCTTCACATCTGTCCTTGCGTCCATTCCATCTGTTTGTTTGTTTGTTTATATTATCTATCTATCTATCTATCTATCTATCTCTATCTATCTATCTATCTATCTATCTATCTATCTATCTATCTATCTATCTATCTATCTATCTATCTATCATCTATCTATCTATCTATCTATCTATCTATCTATCTATCTATCTATCATCTATCATCTATCTATCTATCTATCTATCTATCTATCTATCTATTCTATCATCTATCTATCTACCATCTTTATTATTTTTAGAAATAACTCAAGGTGGCGAACATAATCAGTATGCCTTCTTCCTCCTCTTTTCTCCAGAACAACCACCCTGTGAGGTGGGCTGGACTGAGAGAGAAAGACTGACCCAAAGTCACCCAGCTGGCTTTCATGGCTAAGGCAGGACTAGAATCCAGCCTTGGTGGAGCAGTGGGCTAATGCCTCCTTAAGTAACACCAGCTGCCTGCAATTAGTGCAGGTTCGAGTCCCACCAGGCTCAAGGTTGACTCAGCCTTCCATCCTTCCCAGGTAGGTAAATTGAGGACCCAGATTGTTGGGGGCAATAAGCTGACTTTGTAATAATGCCGCTTGGGGGGGGGGGCGAAAGCCCTAATAAGCAGGCATATACATAGAATGAAGGCTATTGCTAAGCACATTGGTTTGTGCTTAAATTGTAAGCCGCCCTGAGTCTCCGGAGAAGGGCGGGATATAAATGGGATTAAAATAAAAAAATAAAATAAAAAAAGTTTCCCGCTTTCTAGTCTGATGCCTTAACCGCTAGACCAAAATGACTCTCTTTAATAGAAAGTGGGTGGACTTCAACTCCCACAATTCTCCAGCCATCATGATTTAAGCTAGGGAATTCTGGGACTTGAAGTTCCAGCTGTTTTATAGCTCCAGGAAACACTGCTCTAGGATTATACAGTCCAAGGTCTGGCATGAAAAGAGACCTCAGCAAAGTCATTGAAGTCTTCTGTACAGTGTGAAATAACGACTGCCCCTAAAAAAATGTTCAGTGTGCTTTTCACCAATCTTGGAGTATTGATGACCATAAGTTTTTATTGTAATGTGGGCACCACATTATGCTGCCTGACCTTCAAAAAGACCACAAGGAAGGATTTATATCAGTCATCTAGTGCTTGGATGATTGTTCTTGCTGTCACTAATTATTTTGCATGAGATGATGCATAAGGTGGGTTGTTAGATGCTGATAACAAAAGATCTGATGTTGTAGCCTCAGGCAGCATGTTTTATGATTACAAAGACAATGACAATGTCTCTACCTTTTAAAAAAAAGCATCTCCTCTGGGTAATGGAGGGAAATTAGATGGATAATTCCCCAAAGCAAGGTTTTAGATGGAGCTCTGCAATCTATGTCATACCTGGATTTTAAAGAATTCATTTATTATACATTTGATAGTTCTTTTGATTTCATTTTTTTTCCTGTTTTGCTTGCTGATTACATGTCAGCTGAAGCCTAATCTTTCAGTTTCATTATACCGTAACCTTTGTTCCACAACTAATATTATGTCTCCCAGAACTCTCTTGGTGTATTTAAATTATTGGTTTCCATCTTAGCATGGAATTAAGTTTCAAGTTAGGCTAGGTATTTTTTCTTTTCTTTGAAAGAAAAAAGATCTATCTGTAATTCATAATATTGTAACTCTAGAATTTCCCTGTGCATACATTTAGAAGACGTTTATGTGCAATGATCTGACTCATCAGCCAATATCCTAACATTGCTGGCATATTTATGTGCTAAACTTCAGTGACAGAAACAAAGATGTCATATTCAGCCTGCTCTTTATAGCTTTTTTCTGATACTAAAAGTAGCTGGTTTGTTTCTGCTCCCATTAATCATGGTTTGCTTTGACACAAAAATAATGTTTCTCGCTGCCCGAGTACGTTTTGGCTCTCCTCCCTCTGCCTTCTGTGCTCAAAGCAGAAAACTTTGTGATTATTTTTATAAGAAGGGGCCACCAAGGACTATTACGTCTACTTATTTAGTTGTCTGAAATTGTAGAAGTAGGATCCAACCTGGATTTGTTCCTGGATTTGGGATACAATTTTTGGAATTAGACGATGGGTCAAAGAACGTAGAATAATCAAGGTCAATTAATTTGAAATATAGCTTTTTTGCTGCTAATTTTCTGGGAAGCCTGTTGTTCAGAAGTAACTAAAGGATTCCATAGATCCCTGATTCATAGTTAACTGTGACTCATTTCCCCGAGAGGATTTGTTCTGACTTGATTAACTCATGCCAGAAGTGCAGGAGAGGGGATCACATGGGATTGCTCCTATTTTTAATCTATGCTCATGCTGTTTGGTTCAAATCTCTACCTCCAACTTCCATGCAGTAAATATCCAAGTTAGTCTGTTATTTTATTAACAGAATAACAGTGAGAAGGGACCTTGGAGGTCCTCTAGTCCAGGGCTTTTCAACCTTTTCACCCATTGTACCACTTTTAGGATATGGCAACATCCGAGGACCACCAGTCGCCTAGCAAGGTGTCAAAAACTTGAGGACCCCCCAAAAAAAGGAAAAAAAAAGTGATGAAGTACAGGTAGTCCCGGACTTACAACAGTTTGCTTAGTGACTGTTTGAAGTTACAATGGCCCTGAAAAAAGTGCCCCCCAAGCCACAGCCGAGCAAGACACCTGCCTGCCCACCCGGCAGCGCTCTTCCTCCTGTCCGAGGTTTTCATTGTTGTGAGCATTTCTGTTAAGGATTGGCAGCAGGGGTGGGGTGGGGTGGGGTGTTTGGTTTTTATTCCCCCCCCTCTGCTGGATGGTTGCAGCAGGTTTGGGTGACTTCACATGACCCTGGGACACTGTGACCGTCATAAATATGAATCAGTTGCCAAGCATCTGAATGTAAATCACAAGACCCTGGAGATGCTGCAACATTCCAGCTGATCGGCGCTTCTTCTGGGCTCAGCAGAAGCACCAGGATCAGTGCTGAGCTCCAGCTGATTGGTGCTTCTTCAGGGCTCAGGAGAAACACCAGGATCAGCGCTGAGCTCCAGCTGGAGCCTGGCGCTGATCCTGGCGCTTCCACTGAGCCCTGACAGCCCTGAAGAAACACCAATCAGCTGGAAAGCGGCGCTGATCCTGGTGCTTCCTCTGAGCCCTGACAGCCCTGCAGCTCCAGCCATCTCTCGCTCAGGCTTGTGCAGTGCTGCCACCGGTTCAGCTCATTCCCCTCCCCTGCTGCCACTTCTCTAGGATGGCCAGGTGCCAATGTACCACAGGTGGTACCCGTACCACTGGTTGAAAAGCCCTGCTCTAGTCTAACCCCCTACTCAAACAGGAGACTCTATACCATTTCAGACAAATGGCTGTCCAGCTTTCTGAAAAACCCCAGTGACGGTACACCCACAGCTCCTGAAGGAAAGCCGTTCCACTGTTTAATTGTTCTAACTGTCAGGAAATTTCTCCTTAGTTCTAGGTTGCTTCTCTCCTTGATTTTTTCCCCCCATTAACCAAGCGTTAAGGTGCCTGCTTGATTACCGCAAAGCTCTATCAAGCTAGCATCCAGTTTCCTAAACTCACTAATCAGATCCTTCTGGGAAAACAAAAGAGAATCCTTTATGTTGCCACCTGAGAAAACCACGTTAATTTTGAATTTGTATACTTTGTGTTTTAATCAAAAGGAAGCTGTTTTTGTATGATCTCCATAAAATATAACTTTAAGCTTTAACTTTTAACTTTAACTTCAACTTTTTTACCGTTATCGGTGAAGAGTCCAATGCAACTTCAGCCATCTTTCTATAATTCAGCGGCATGTAGATAAAAGACACTGTTTTTTCTTTAAGGGAAAGGGTAGATTAGAAATCTGTAGGTTATTAGTCCAAATGAACTGCAAAATGACGAAAACTTCGTGCCTATACATGGAAATATTAAATGATTTTAGTCCGCAAATGAAATTGATCATATTATTTCTTTCAGTTGGAGTCTTGATGTCCTTAACAATGCACCTTTCTGTGGTTTCGATCCTTGATTTCCTACTGTTTGCACCTGGAAAAGAATAGCATTATCAATGCATTTCTTTTATAGACTCAACATTTCAACTTAACTGAAATGGCTGGCAGAAACTCAGGGTTGTACTCAATTAAGAACAAACCCAAACTGAAATGCAAAGCACAGAATCAAGACCTGCTTAGGATAGAGAATCAGCCGTCCTGTTGGATTCATGTTGAATATTAAAAGGGAATTGGCCAAAAAGATGGCGGATTGTGCTGTACCTGTTATAAATGACTGAAAACAGAGGATTGGAGTGTGGCTGTTAATGGGGATAAGAAAAGGCTCTCTAATGCAAGGGTCATCATTGGGTGAGCATAATCTTTTGATATACTCCTTAGATTTAGTTCATGATTAATTCTTCAATGTTCCTCTCTATGACTGCTATAAAGGTTGAAGCAACCAAGATTCCATCTGTAATATAATTTTCTGTGGGAGCTGCTGTATTTCTCAGGGAGTAAAGTTGGCTGCTTGTAAAGGTTTATTGCTAACTCTAGTGGCTGAAGATCATGCAGCCTTTCTCAACTTATAGTACATTACCTTTGTAAATTCAGAGACCAGATTTGAAGAAGGCAAACTCAACAATCTCTGAAGAATTTCGGAACGTAGAATGAATGCTTCCTGGAGAAGGCAGCTTCTAAGGCAAATTTATTTATTTATTTATTTATTTATTTATTTATTTATTTATTTATTTATTTATTTATTTATTTATTTATTTATTTATTTATTTATTTATTTATGGGATTTATATCCCGCCCTATCTCCCGAAGGACTCAGGGCGGCTAACAACAAAACATATAATAAGTACAGAAATTAAGATAAAAATAAAATTAAAATCATCTGTGCAATAAATTAAAATTAAAAACTAAGAATAAATTAAAGATTGTAAATATAATTAATTAAAATGCCTGTCAGTCCAGGTCAGCCTGGTGGAATAGGAGTGTTTTGAGGCCGCGGCGAAAGGATTGGAGATTTTGGGCCATCCGTAGCTCAGGGGGGAGCTGATTCCATAGGGCTGGCGCTCCCACAGAGAAGGCCCTCCCCCTGGGGGTCGCCAGCCGACATTGCTTAGCTGACGGTACCCTGAGGAGGCCTTCTCTGTGTGAGCGTACTGGGCGATGGGAATTTGTTCCCGGCAGCAGATGGTCCTGCAAGTATCCCGGGCCTAAGCCATGTAGGGCTTTAAAGGTAAGTACCAGCACCTTAAATCTCACCCGGAGGGCAACCGGTAGCCAATGCAGCTCACACAGGAGGGGTGTAATATGGGAGTATTGGGGTGCTCCCATCACAACCCGTGCAGCTGCACTCTGCACCAGCTGAAGCCTCCGGGTGGTCTTCAAGGGCAGCCCCATGTAGAGAGCATTACAGTAGTCTATACAGTAGTCTATAATTAACTGAATAGCAACCCATTTTAATTATTAAATGAATAAATAACCATTAAAAAAAATGAAATAGACTTAGCACTGAAGGGGAAAGAAATTCGGACGAAGGAAAAGGAATTCAGACCTGAGTCGATAGAGAGCTTTGAACCAGCCAGGCAGCCTCGTCTCCAGAAAAGAACCCTCGTGAGCACTGCCCGCTGAAGTTTTATTCACCTCCAACATTACAAAAAAACTCCAACGGTCTCATACAAAATAGGGTACATAGAAATAATTGGATACATAATAAGGATTACTCAGGTGCCTATGAGATCACACAAAAACAAGGTACCAAAAGATGTATGTGAAAGCTTTATCATAGCGTTTCCCAAACCTCCCACATGCCAGCCTGCCTATGAGCCAGGAGAGTTTGCTCTCACTGTAACTCAAGTGAAGGCCAGTTAAGGGGGGTTGGAAAAGCAGAAGGGTGAGAAACCAAATTCTTGGGAAGCCAAATTCTGGCCGTTCCCACATAGCACTGCTTCTCTTTTGGCCATCTGCTTAAAGAAAAGGTACAGATATGAGTTTCTGGTCTAAGTGCATTGATATTTTTAATCCACTGTTCCTGTTGGTGTACTTAGAGAAAGTGCTCTCCTTCAAATAGCAGCTGATTAACTGCTAGGACATTTTCAACCTCTCTGATATTTCCTTGGAAAATCTGTTATTACTCTGCTGAGGTAATGTCTCAGCAACTCTGACATTAAACAAATCGTTTTGGAGGAAATACAGTGGGACTTGCTATAAGGAGCTTGAATTCTTGAAACTTGTATTTTTCTGGAATTCATTTATCAAATTACTTGGTACCTACACCGTACATACAGTAAACAACATTTTGGTAATATGTAGGCAATTTTTGAGTAGCAGATGAAGAAAATATTAATTTTGAGGTGTGTGATTTATGTGGTACAGATAATATTATGTAGTATAAACCTCCAATTTTATATGTGGTATTTGGTGAAATTTTCTTATTTTTAATTTTATTTTATCCCTATATAACCTTCATAGTCTTATTGTACATGGTCACTCAAGTGGTGCTAAATTAAACAGCTTCTTTGCAGTCTGGCAGATCATCTTGGCCCACAAAGCTAGAAATCAGTGGGAATTGTTACAAATAACCAGTTCAACTTCTAAACAGATTATATATATTCATGCACAGATGGCAATATCTTAATCATTTTTTAGCCATTGGTAATAAAAGAGTCTTGCTGGAAGACTATTTTATATTTGGACATTGTTATAAACCAGGAGATGGTGAATTGTAGTGCCACCCTGGGCATGAAAGCCAGCTTGGTGACCCTGGGTCAATCCCTCCGTGTGAACCCAATTCACCTCAAAGGGTTATTGTCATGGGGCAAATAAGAAGGGGGAGGTGAAGTGTTAGGTATGTTTATAACAATAATAAAGTCCGAGTATTTATTAAATAAATAAATAAGGGCTACCTGAACCAGAGACAAATTGTCTGAATGGAATATGATCTTTTGGCATGCTCATCCAGTAGATAATCTTGACTAATGATCATGATAGATGTTAATGAACTTTAAGATGAATACTCAGTCTAATGAAGTACATACTTTGAATGCACAGAAATATAACTGATGGATAAAAGCACCATGAATTTCCATGGTCAAGAAGGGCCCAAGAACAGATAACTCCTTCACCAATTGTCTCCCCCAAATAGACGAAAATCACCTGGTCATTGTCCAATCTGTTTTGGATTTTAAAAGAGGAGACAAAGATACATGCAGTGTGTAAGGATGTCGGTCAACGCTGTGACAAATTGAATTGAAGCCATTTTCATTTTGTCTTCGTTGCCAAATATTTAGTTTAGAAGAAGGAGGGGCGTGTGTGTGTAATTCTCAGTTAGCCAAAACAATTCAAACCCATGGGAACCAAGGTCCTTGCTGGAAACGTTTTGGTGGGTTGGAGAGCTGGGAGGAGAGCCCGCAATTTCTAACAATTGGTGAATGTGATTTATGACAGCGAATTGGGGTGGGAATTGCAACTTGCAACTTTGTAACCGAGGGGAGGGGATTTGAGCCTTGGTGGAGCAGTGGGCTAATGCCTCCTTAAGTAACACCAGCTGCCTGCAATTAGTGCAGGTTCGCGTCCTACCAGGCTCAAGGTTGACTCAGCCTTCCATCCTTCCGAGGTAGGTAAAATGAGGACCCAGACTGTTGGGGGCAATAAGCTGACTTTGTAATAATGCCGCTTGGGGGGGGAAAGCCCTAATAAGCAGACATATACATAGAATGAAGGCTATTGCTAAGCACATTGGTTTGTGCTTAAATTGTAAGCCGCCCTGAGTCTTCGGAGAAGGGTGGGATATAAATGGGATTTAAAAAAAAATTGAGTCTTGGGTTCACCTTTGTACGTGCCGTTCTTTTGTAGCCAAATAAAAATGTTCTTTGAGGAAGAATTCCTTGCCTTGAAGTTCTTTTAATTGGTCTCATCTATCAGAACCATGACAATGTTCATGTAATGTATTGGAGCTTTTCTGTTCTATAGCTAGCTGTTTTATTTGCTGTTTTTTTTTTTGCCTGCTGTTTCTCTTATCCACATTTTGAAATCCTTTTTGGAAAGAGCATTTTAGGGTTAGGATTTAGGGTCATTTTAGGTAGCTATTGATTACTAATACTTTCTCTCTGCTTGTATTAGTTGGTAAGAAATCAAGTTAATAATTAGTCATGCCGGAATGGATAACCCTACTAAAAGGACAACTGTATTTCAGCTTTGTTTTAATAATAATTAAAAAAAATGTAATTATGTTGTGTATTGTTGTCTTGTGCAATGATTGTGCCCATCAGGGCAGAGATCCTGAGATGAGAAAAAAGTTCCCTTTGTTTTTCCCTTCCCAAGGAGTCATCTGCTACTGCAGAGGTAATACTGCAAACCAGAGAGATCCACACCACAGTTAAGAGAACAAATGACAAAAGCAGAGTTGCAACATTGCACTGTGGTCTCTGTTCCTATTGTATTTGTGTTGTGAGCTTGCATACAAAGCTGAAAGAGGTAGAGCAGGTATCATGATGACACAATGCTGATTTTATCATTTTTGATGAAAGGATTGGATCCCAGTATCTGCCTACGTGAGAGCTTCAAATGATATTACCCAGTTTAGTATTGATACATCTGCAAGAAAGCAACTCAATTCAGAAAGTACCAAGGACCTCACCGTTCAGCCCTGAGCTACAAATATTCTCTTCTAATAGTTCTCACTGGTTTAAAAGCCTATTTTCTCATCCTTCCAAGAGCATTCAGTAGCTATATCACAGTCAAATTTCTCACCATTTTTCATATCCAAAGGGATTAAAGAGAGTTGTAGAATTAGCTCTCAGGCTGACATTTTTGTAGAAATGAAACCTAATTTTACAATAGATCCTAGTGATTTTCCTCGGCTCTCTTTCATCTTTTGTTCTAAGAAATAGCCATCCTCGATCCCAGCACACTCCCTCTTGCAATCTGATAGGATGTATCCGCATATGCTTGGAGAATACAGCGATTAATCTTTAATCTCTGTTATGTGAATATGCAACAGATGGCGCTTTGATGTCAATGGAAAATAAAAATAAATCAGTCAGAATTTAGCCCTGACTTACTATTAAGGACTATGGTGTACAACTGTCTGTCTATTTGCCTTTATCTGTCATCCAGCAGCTGGGAGATTTATCAGATCATAAGGACAGCATAATTCTTGCAAAGTCCCGTATTTAGGAAAGAGTAATTCAATCTACTTCCTGTCTATTTAATAATACCACTTCATAGCATCAACTAGATAGGCTTTATTTCATAGTGTTTCATTCCGTACCTGCTTTTTAAACTGACATTAGGATGATTGGGTACTGTTGCTCATCGTTAATACGTTCCAAAAGGTTTCCACGTTGCCACAGTTTGTGCTTTTGCTGTCGGCCTTATTGGAGGGCAGATAACGGAAGCCTCCTTATACCAAAGAGACTTGCTGCTGTCCATCTGGGATACAAAATCACTGACCCACATCTCAGTTGCTTGCAGTTCCTTAGAGTTTCTTGTAAGGAGGTCTTCATAACTCTCTTCAGACAGCTCTTGGTCAGTTAAATTTAACTGAAGCTCCTCTTAGCAAACAAAGGTCCTCAAACAACATATAACTGTGTGCATTTTGTGTATATGCCTGTATATTGTTTAAGCATGTGGGGGCTCATATCCTACCACAGATTGGTACAGGGTTCATTTGTAACCTACAGTTCTTCTGATACTCCTGCTGATCTCCAACTTCTTTATTTTGCTGATAATTTAAGAAACCAAAAACTGATGAGCAGGATTTAAAGCCATAAAGAGAGTCACGGAAAGTCAGTTTGGTGTAGTGTTTAAGACAGTAGGATAGAAAACCCGGAAGTCTGTGAACCTTAGTTCTACCTTAGGCATGAATCTAGATGTGCAACCTTGGGCCAGTCACTCTTTATTAGATCTAGGAAGAAGAAGGAGAAGAAGAGGAAGAAGAAGAAGGAGAAGGAGAAGGAGAAGGGGAGGAGGAGGTGGAAGAGAGGAAAGAAGGAGAAGGAGAAGAGAAAAAGAAGAAGGAGGAGGAGGAGGAGAAGGAGGAGGAGGAGGAGAAGAAGAAGAAGAGGAAGAGGAAGGGAAGAGGAAGAAGGAGAAGGGAGGAGGAGGCGGAAGAGGAGGAAACAAGGAGAAGGAGAAGGAGGAGGAGGAGGAGAAAGAGGAGAAGGAGAAGGAGAAGAAGAGGAAGAGGAAGAGGAAGAGGAAGAAGGAGAAGGGGAGGAGGAGGCGGAAGAGGAGGAAAGAAGGAGAAGGAGGAGGAGGAGGAGGAGGAGAAGGAGAAGGAGAAGGAGAAGAAGAAGAAGAAGAAGAAGAAGAAGAAGAAGAAGAAGAAGAGGAAGAGGAAGAGGAAGAGGAAGAAGGAGAAGGGGAGGAGGAGGTGGAAGAGGAGGAAAGAAGGAGAAGGAGAAGAAGGAGAAGGGGAGGAGGAGGCGGAAGAGGAGGAAAGAAGGAGAAGGAGGAGGAGGAGGAGGAGAAGGAGAAGGAGAAGAAGAAGAAGGAGAAGGAGAAGGAGAAGGAGAAGGAGAAGGAGAAGAAGAAGAAGAAGAAGAAGAAGAAGAAGAAGAAGAAGAAGAAGAAGAAGAAGAAGAAGAAGAAGAAGAAGAAGAAGAAGAAGAAGAAGAAGAAGAAGAAGAAGAAGAAGAAGAAGAAGAAGAAACCACTTCTGAAAAAGTCACCAAGAAAGTTGCAGGGATCCACCTGGGCCATCCTCATACAGTATGTCAAGAATGGCTCAGAGGAATGAAGTAGGAATGAATCTGAGAAAAAAATTACAGGGAAAAACTAGAATAAACAGATACGAATTCTAATTTTTAGATAGAATTTTGGGAATGGGAACTAATGGAAAACTCTTTAATAGTTATCAAGGAAAAAGAATTGTGTCAGCAGCCTTTCTGAGCTAGCATGACTTTCCAGAAAAACCTCACCACCCACCGTAATCCACACATCCAAATACCTCACTTGAGTGTTTGGGAGTTTGGGAGTCATACCAGATATATCTACACTCATTCCCGGCATGGAGAATGAAGAGGAAAAGCGTGTTGACATTTTTTCTCCCTCTCACACAATATTAGTACTCGAGAGCATCCACCAGAACTAAATCCCAGATTGAGCAAATGTCTTTCCCCATAAAATGCATCACATCTGTTGACCAACTGGAAGCAGATGTGGAAACCACAGCCAATTTGGATGGCTTTCAAAGGAGACCAGGCAGATTCATGGATCAGACTTACAGTGGCCCTTGAGGCGGATGGCTCTTTATCACTTTCTGAAACACTAATTCCTACAGAGCTACATGGAAGAACGGCTGTCAGCCTCCATTCTCCAACCTGCCACTGCTCCAGTTGGACAGGATCCAGTGGTGCAAGATGACAAAGATTATCCTTCCTCAGGAACATGTCATCTGTCCAGTGCTGCTGATTCAGGATCAGTGGCATTTATTTGTAGAACAGAAAATGCTGTACGGATAACACTTGATCTAATGTCTTCCTTCTAATCTGCACGTCAATTACATTACGCTTCGCTCTGCAAAACCATGAATATATGTATGTTGACAGAATCTCTTTGTCAGAATGTTGGCTTAGGATGAGATGACTGCTTCATGGTTTTGAGTTTTTTCGTCTCTGTGTCTGTGTGTCTTAAAATCTTAGGTTTAAAAACAAATCAGGGGGGAAAAAAGTTTGAGAGGTTTTTTAAAAAAGTCAATTCACGTTTCTAACATTGCACCAAGTATGTGTCTAGCTGGGTGTTGTGTTTAAAGCTTTCTAAATTCCTTTAACCAAAAGTTGTCATGGCCTTGACTGTTTATGGCAGTCAAGTGGCATAAGTATTATTGTAAGCTACTACTGAACTGCATTAGCACAATTCGATTGATAAATTGTTTCCAGAGCAGTCATTTTACATATTATCTGCTTTCTTAATCCCCGAGGGCTGTTCCTAATAATGTTAGTCACCCGCTAAATGGTTTAGAGGAAACTTGGAAAATACTTATGGGTCTTTTATTGGCAATAAGTTCTAATTCAATTTGTGGCTGACTTTTGTTTTCATGTTTTGCACAAAAACAGCCCACTAATACATGGAAATTATGCAAGGGATGACTCTTCTAAATGTGCATTTGCATCATGCCGAAGCCAGCTTGCAGTCAATTTGGGAAGCAGTGGAATCTATTGGAATAGAGATCATTATTTTCAAAATGAAGCTTAAGCTTCACAGATTCACCTCTGAAGGATATACCCTGCTTTAGAATTCTGGGAAAACATGGTTCCTAGTTGGTCTCTTTGTCTGCTTCTGGGAAGGCTTTGCCAAAACGTTTGGGTGGATTGCTAAGAACATCAGTCACCGGGTAAAAATTTACCAGCATAGCAGAGATGTTGAAAAGAGATAAATACAGACATGTAAACCCTATATGTAACACTTAACAATGTTAGATTCTTTTCCTTTTCTCTGTTTAATGGATAAGATAAGCTGTGAATCATACTGTGAAGTATGCAGGCGACAGGGCAGTGGTGAGTCTTATCTGGGATGACAATGAAGATGCTTGTAGGGAAGAGGTGAAGACTCTGGTGGACTGGTGCAATAAAAGTAACCTGGTTCTAAATGTAGATAAAAGAAAGGAGATCATTGTAGATTTCAGAAAGAGCCGGCATAGTCATACTCCACTCAGTATCAAGGATGCAGTATTAAGTATCTGGCGGTTCAGATAAGTAACAATCTGAATTCGTCTCTCCACACGTTATCTTTAGTGAAGTGTGCAAGCCAGCGTCTACATTTCCTGAGTCGGATGAGGAGAACACATCTTTCTCCTTCTGTCCTGGCCATTTTTTACAGAGGCACGATTGAGAGCATTTTAACAAACTGCATCACAGTCTGGTTTGATGCCTCAGACAGAAAGTCCATACAGAGAGTGGTGAGGACAGCTGAGAAGATCATAGGAAGCTCGCTCCCTCGTACTCAGGATGCTGCTTATAAGCGCTATGTGCTTAGAGCTGAAAGCATTGTTAGGGATCCCACACACCCACTTTATGGGCTGTTTCTGTTGCTCCCCACTGGGAGGGGGTTTCGAAATATTTCTAGCAGGACTACCCGATTCTGCAATAGTTTTGTTCCCTATGCCATCCGTCTGATAAACTTGCAAGATTCGTTTTTCTTGCCATGCACGTTTACACATAACCCGAACTAGACTGTTGTTTCTCTGTGTCATATGTGGGCATATGCATAATTCTGTATTGTATTTATTTTTATCATATTTATGTAATATATATATCGGAGGTCATGATCCTTTGAGAGCTATATGCAATGAAATTTCATTTAACGTATGCCGATTACTGTACATTCAAAGTGACAATAAAGTTATTATTCTATCCTATTCTATTCTATTCTATTCTATTCTATTCTATTCTATTCTATTCTATTCTATTCTATTCTATTCTATTCTATTCTATTCTATTCTATTCTATTCTATTCTATTCTATTCTATTCTATCCCATCCCATACATATTCTATTCTATTCTATTCTATTCTATTCTATTCTATTCTATTCTATTCTATTCTATTCTATTCCATTCCATTCCATTCCATATTCTATTCTATTCTATACTATTCTATTCTATTCTATTCTATTCTATTCTATTCTATTCTATTCTATTCTATTCTATTCTATTCTATTCTATTCTATTCTATTCTATTCTATTCTATTCTATTCTATTCTATTCTATTCTATTCTACTCTATCCCATCCCATCCCATACATATTCTATTCTATTCTATTCTATTCTATTCTATTCTATTCTATTCTATTCTATTCTATTCTATTCTATTCTATTCTATTCTATTCTATTCTATTCTATTCTATTCTATTCTATTCTATTCTATTCTATTCTATTCTATCCCATCCCATACATATTCTATTCTATTCTATTCTATTCTATTCTATTCTATTCTATTCTATTCTATTCTATTCTATTCTATTCTATTCTATTCTATTCTATTCTATTCTATTCTATTCTATTCTATTCTATTCTATTCTATTCTATTCTATTCTATTCTACTCTATCCCATCCCATCCCATACATATTCTATTCTATTCTATTCTATTCTATTCTATTCTATTCTATTCTATTCTATTCTATTCTATTCTATTCTATTCTATTCTATTCTATTCTATTCTATTCTATTCTATTCTATTCTATCCCATCCCATACATATTCTGTTCTGTTCTATTCTATTCTATTCTATTCTATTCTATTCTATTCTATTCTATTCTATTCTATTCTATTCTATTCTATTCTATTCTATCCCATCCCATACATATTCTATTCTATTCTATTCTATTCTATTCTATTCTATTCTATTCTATTCTATTCTATTCTATTCTATTCTATTCTATTCTATTCTATTCTATTCTATTCTATTCTATTCTATCCCATCCCATACATATTCTATTCTATTCTATTCTATTCTATTCTATTCTATTCTATTCTATTCTATTCTATTCTATTCTATTCTATTCTATCCTATCCTATCCTATTCCATTCCATTCCATATTCTGTTCTATTCTATTCTATTCTATTCTATTCTATTCTATTCTATTCTATTCTATTCTATTCTATTCTATTCTATTCTATTCTATTCTATTCTATTCTATTCTATCCCATCCCATACATATTCTATTCTATTCTATTCTATTCTATTCTATTCTATTCTATTCTATTCTATTCTATTCTATTCTATTCTATTCTATTCTATTCTATTCTATTCTATTCTATTCTATTCTATTCTATTCCATATTCCATATTCCATATTCCATTCTATTCTATTCTATTCTATTCTATTCTATTCTATTCTATTCTATTCTATTCTATTCTATTCTATTCTATTCTATTCTATTCTATTCTATTCTATTCTATTCTATTCTATTCTATTCTATCCCATCCCATACCTATTCTATTCTATTCTATTCTATTCTATTCTATTCTATTCTATTCTATTCTATTCTATTCTATTCTATTCTATTCTATTCTATTCTATTCTATTCTATCCTATTCCATTCCATATTCTATTCTATTCTATTCTATTCTATTCTATTCTATTCTATTCTATTCTATTCTATTCTATTCTATTCTATTCTATTCTATTCTATTCTATTCTATTCTATTCTATTCTATTCTATTCTATTCTATTCTATTCTATCCCATCCCATACATATTCTATTCTATTCTATTCTATTCTATTCTATTCTATTCTATTCTATTCTATTCTATTCTATTCTATTCTATTCTATTCTATTCTATTCTATTCTATTCTATTCCATATTCCATATTCCATATTCCATTCCATATTCTATTCTATTCTATTCTATTCTATTCTATTCTATTCTATTCTATTCTATTCTATTCTATTCTATTCTATTCTATTCTATTCTATTCTATTCTATTCTATCCCATCCCATACATATTCTGTTCTATCCTATCCTATCCTATCCTATCCTATCCTATCCTATCCTATCCTATCCTATCCTATCCTATCCTATCCTATCCTATTCCATTCCATTCCATATTCTATTCTATTCTATTCTATTCTATTCTATTCTATTCTATTCTATTCTATTCTATTCTATTCTATTCTATTCTATTCTATTCTATTCTATTCTATTCTATTCTATTCTATTCTATTCTATTCTATTCTATCCTATCCTATTCCATTCCATTCCATATTCTGTTCTATTCTATTCTATTCTATTCTATTCTATTCTATTCTATTCTATTCTATTCTATTCTATTCTATTCTATTCTATTCTATTCTATTCTATTCTATTCTATTCTATTCTATTCTATTCTATTCTATTCTATTCTATTCTATTCTATCCTATCCTATCCTATTCCATTCCATTCCATATTCTGTTCTATTCTATTCTATTCTATTCTATTCTATTCTATTCTATTCTATTCTATTCTATTCTATTCTATTCTATTCTATTCTATTCTATTCTATTCTATTCTATTCTATTCTATTCTATCCCATCCCATACATATTCTATTCTATTCTATTCTATTCTATTCTATTCTATTCTATTCTATTCTATTCTATTCTATTCTATTCTATTCTATTCTATTCTATTCTATTCTATTCTATTCTATTCTATTCTATTCTATCCCATCCCATACATATTCTATTCTATTCTATTCTATTCTATTCTATTCTATTCTATTCTATTCTATTCTATTCTATTCTATTCTATTCTATTCTATTCTATTCTATTCTATTCTATTCTATTCTATTCTATTCTATTCCATATTCCATATTCCATATTCCATATTCCATATTCCATATTCCATTCTATTCTATTCTATTCTATTCTATTCTATTCTATTCTATTCTATTCTATTCTATTCTATTCTATTCTATTCTATTCTATTCTATTCTATTCTATTCTATCCCATCCCATACCTATTCTATTCTATTCTATTCTATTCTATTCTATTCTATTCTATTCTATTCTATTCTATTCTATTCTATTCTATTCTATTCTATCCTATCCTATTCCATTCCATTCCATTCCATATTCTATTCTATTCTATTCTATTCTATTCTATTCTATTCTATTCTATTCTATTCTATTCTATTCTATTCTATTCTATTCTATTCTATTCTATTCTATTCTATTCTATTCTATTCTATTCTATCCCATCCCATACATATTCTATTCTATTCTATTCTATTCTATTCTATTCTATTCTATTCTATTCTATTCTATTCTATTCTATTCTATTCTATTCTATTCTATTCTATTCTATTCTATTCTATTCTATTCTATTCTATTCCATATTCCATATTCCATATTCCATTCCATATTCTATTCTATTCTATTCTATTCTATTCTATTCTATTCTATTCTATTCTATTCTATTCTATTCTATTCTATTCTATTCTATTCTATTCTATTCTATTCTATTCTATTCTATTCTATTCTATTCTATTCTATCCCATCCCATACATATTCTGTTCTATCCTATCCTATCCTATCCTATCCTATCCTATCCTATCCTATCCTATCCTATCCTATCCTATCCTATCCTATCCCATTCCATTCCATATTCTATTCTGTTCTGTTCTGTTCTATTCTATTCTATTCTATTCTATTCTATTCTATTCTATTCTATTCTATTCTATTCTATTCTATTCTATTCTATTCTATTCTATTCTATTCTATTCTATTCTATTCTATTCTATCCCATCCCATACATATTCTCTTCTGTTCTATTCTATTCTATTCTATTCTATTCTATTCTATTCTGTTCTGTTCTGTTCTGTTCTGTTCTGTTCTGTTCTGTTCTGTTCCGTTCCGTTCCGTTCCGTTCCGTTGTGTTGTGTTCTGTTCTGTTCTGTTCTGTTCTGTTATGTTATGTTATGTTCTATTCTATTCTATTCTATCCTATCCTATCCTATCCTATCCTATCCTATCCTATCCTATTCCATTCCATTCCATATTCTATTCTATTCTATTCTATTCTATTCTATTCTATTCTATTCTATTCTATTCTATTCTGTTCTGTTCTGTTCTGTTCTGTTCTGTTCTGTTCTGTTCTGTTCTGTCCTATCCTATCCTATCCTATCCTATCCTATCCTATCCTATCCTATCCTATCCTATCCTATCCTATCCTATCCTATCCTATCCTATCCTATCCTATCCTATTCCATTCCATTCCATATTCTATTCTATTCTATTCTATTCTATTCTATTCTATTCTATTCTATTCTATTCTATTCTATTCTATTCTATTCTATTCTATTCTATTCTATTCTATTCTATTCTATTCTATCCCATCCCATACATATTCTATTCTATTCTATTCTATTCTATTCTATTCTATTCTATTCTATTCTATTCTATTCTATTCTATTCTATTCTATTCTATTCTATTCTATTCTATTCTATTCTATTCTATTCTATCCCATCCCATACATATTCTGTTCTATCCTATCCTATCCTATCCTATCCTATCCTATCCTATCCTATCCTATCCTATCCTATCCTATCCTATCCTATTCCATTCCATTCCATATTCTATTCTATTCTATTCTGTTCTATTCTATTCTATTCTATTCTATTCTATTCTATTCTATTCTATTCTATTCTATTCTATTCTATTCTATTCTATTCTATTCTATTCTATTCTATTCTATCCCATCCCATACATATTCTATTCTATTCTATTCTATTCTATTCTATTCTATTCTATTCTATTCTATTCTATTCTATTCTATTCTATTCTATTCTATTCTATTCTATTCTATTCTATTCTATTCTATTCTATCCCATCCCATCCCTATTCTATTCTATTCTATTCTATTCTATTCTATTCTATTCTATTCTATTCTATTCTATTCTATTCTATTCTATTCTATTCTATTCTATCCCATCCCATACATATTCTGTTCTATCCTATCCTATCCTATCCTATCCTATCCTATCCTATCCTATCCTATCCTATCCTATCCTATCCTATCCTATCCTATCCTATCCTATTCCATTCCATTCCATATTCTATTCTGTTCTGTTCTGTTCTATTCTATTCTATTCTATTCTATTCTATTCTATTCTATTCTATTCTATTCTATTCTATCCCATCCCATACATATTCTCTTCTGTTCTATTCTATTCTATTCTGTTCTGTTCTGTTCTGTTCTGTTCTGTTCTGTTCTGTTCTGTTCCGTTCCGTTCTGTTGTGTTGTGTTGTGTTCTGTTCTGTTCTGTTCTGTTCTGTTCTGTTATGTTCTATTCTATTCTATTCTATCCTATCCTATCCTATCCTATCCTATCCTATCCTATCCTATCCTATCCTATCCCATTCCATTCCATTCCATATTCTATTCTATTCTATTCTATTCTATTCTATTCTGTTCTGTTCTGTTCTGTTCTGTTCTGTTCTGTTCTGTTCTGTTCTGTTCTGTTCTGTCCTGTCCTATCCTATCCTATCCTATCCTATCCTATCCTATCCTATCCTATCCTATCCTATCCTATCCTATCCTATCCTATCCTATTCCATTCCATTCCATATTCTATTCTATTCTATTCTATTCTATTCTATTCTATTCTATTCTATTCTATTCTATTCTATTCTATTCTATTCTATTCTATTCTATTCTATTCTATTCTATTCTATTCTATCCCATCCCATACATATTCTATTCTATTCTATTCTATTCTATTCTATTCTATTCTATTCTATTCTATTCTATTCTATTCTATTCTATTCTATTCTATTCTATTCTATTCTATTCTATTCTATTCTATTCTATTCTATTCTATTCTATTCTATCCTATCCTATTCCATTCCATTCCATATTCTGTTCTATTCTATTCTATTCTATTCTATTCTATTCTATTCTATTCTATTCTATTCTATTCTATTCTATTCTATTCTATTCTATTCTATTCTATTCTATTCTATTCTATTCTATTCTATTCTATTCTATTCTATTCTATTCTATTCTATTCTATTCTATCCCATCCCATACATATTCTATTCTATTCTATTCTATTCTATTCTATTCTATTCTATTCTATTCTATTCTATTCTATTCTATTCTATTCTATTCTATTCTATTCTATTCTATTCTATTCTATTCTATTCTATTCTATTCTATTCTATTCTATTCCATATTCCATATTCCATATTCCATTCTATTCTATTCTATTCTATTCTATTCTATTCTATTCTATTCTATTCTATTCTATTCTATTCTATTCTATTCTATTCTATTCTATTCTATTCTATTCTATTCTATTCTATTCTATTCTATTCTATTCTATTCTATTCTATCCCATCCCATACCTATTCTATTCTATTCTATTCTATTCTATTCTATTCTATTCTATTCTATTCTATTCTATTCTATTCTATTCTATTCTATTCTATTCTATTCTATTCTATTCTATTCTATTCTATTCTATCCTATCCTATTCCATTCCATTCCATATTCTATTCTATTCTATTCTATTCTATTCTATTCTATTCTATTCTATTCTATTCTATTCTATTCTATTCTATTCTATTCTATTCTATTCTATTCTATTCTATCCTATCCCATACATATTCTATTCTATTCTATTCTATTCTATTCTATTCTATTCTATTCTATTCTATTCTATTCTATTCTATTCTATTCTATTCTATTCTATTCTATTCTATTCTATTCTATTCTATTCTATTCTATTCTATTCCATATTCCATATTCCATATTCCATTCCATATTCTATTCTATTCTATTCTATTCTATTCTATTCTATTCTATTCTATTCTATTCTATTCTATTCTATTCTATTCTATTCTATTCTATTCTATCCCATCCCATACATATTCTGTTCTATCCTATCCTATCCTATCCTATCCTATCCTATCCTATCCTATCCTATCCTATCCTATCCTATCCTATCCTATCCTATCCTATCCTATCCTATCCTATCCTATCCTATCCTATCCTATTCCATTCCATTCCATATTCTATTCTATTCTATTCTATTCTATTCTATTCTATTCTATTCTATTCTATTCTATTCTATTCTATTCTATTCTATTCTATTCTATTCTATTCTATTCTATTCTATTCTATTCTATTCTATTCTATTCTATTCTATTCTATTCTATTCTATCCTATTCCATTCCATTCCATATTCTGTTCTATTCTATTCTATTCTATTCTATTCTATTCTATTCTATTCTATTCTATTCTATTCTATTCTATTCTATTCTATTCTATTCTATTCTATTCTATTCTATTCTATTCTATCCTATCCTATCCTATTCCATTCCATTCCATATTCTGTTCTATTCTATTCTATTCTATTCTATTCTATTCTATTCTATTCTATTCTATTCTATTCTATTCTATTCTATTCTATTCTATTCTATTCTATTCTATTCTATTCTATTCTATTCTATTCTATCCCATCCCATACATATTCTATTCTATTCTATTCTATTCTATTCTATTCTATTCTATTCTATTCTATTCTATTCTATTCTATTCTATTCTATTCTATTCTATCCCATCCCATACATATTCTATTCTATTCTATTCTATTCTATTCTATTCTATTCTATTCTATTCTATTCTATTCTATTCTATTCTATTCTATTCTATTCTATTCTATTCTATTCTATTCTATTCTATTCTATTCTATTCCATATTCCATATTCCATATTCCATATTCCATATTCCATTCTATTCTATTCTATTCTATTCTATTCTATTCTATTCTATTCTATTCTATTCTATTCTATTCTATTCTATTCTATTCTATCCCATCCCATACCTATTCTATTCTATTCTATTCTATTCTATTCTATTCTATTCTATTCTATTCTATTCTATTCTATTCTATTCTATTCTATTCTATTCTATTCTATCCTATCCTATTCCATTCCATTCCATTCCATATTCTATTCTATTCTATTCTATTCTATTCTATTCTATTCTATTCTATTCTATTCTATTCTATTCTATTCTATTCTATTCTATTCTATTCTATTCTATTCTATTCTATTCTATTCTATTCTATTCTATTCTATTCTATTCTATCCCATCCCATACATATTCTATTCTATTCTATTCTATTCTATTCTATTCTATTCTATTCTATTCTATTCTATTCTATTCTATTCTATTCTATTCCATATTCCATATTCCATATTCCATTCCATATTCTATTCTATTCTATTCTATTCTATTCTATTCTATTCTATTCTATTCTATTCTATTCTATTCTATTCTATTCTATTCTATTCTATTCTATTCTATCCCATCCCATACATATTCTGTTCTATCCTATCCTATCCTATCCTATCCTATCCTATCCTATCCTATCCTATCCTATCCTATCCTATCCTATCCTATCCTATCCCATTCCATTCCATATTCTATTCTGTTCTGTTCTATTCTATTCTATTCTATTCTATTCTATTCTATTCTATTCTATTCTATTCCATTCTATTCTATTCTATTCTATTCTATTCTATTCTATTCTATTCTATTCTATTCTATTCTATTCTATTCTATTCTATTCCATCCCATACATATTCTCTTCTGTTCTATTCTATTCTATTCTATTCTATTCTATTCTATTCTATTCTATTCTGTTCTGTTCTGTTCTGTTCTGTTCTGTTCTGTTCCGTTCCGTTCCGTTCCGTTCCGTTGTGTTGTGTTGTGTTCTGTTCTGTTCTGTTCTGTTCTGTTATGTTATGTTCTATTCTATTCTATTCTATCCTATCCTATCCTATCCTATCCTATCCTATTCCATTCCATTCCATATTCTATTCTATTCTATTCTATTCTATTCTATTCTATTCTGTTCTGTTCTGTTCTGTTCTGTTCTGTTCTGTTCTGTTCTGTTCTGTTCTGTTCTGTTCTGTCCTGTCCTGTCCTATCCTATCCTATCCTATCCTATCCTATCCTATCCTATCCTATCCTATCCTATCCTATCCTATTCCATTCCATTCCATATTCTATTCTATTCTATTCTATTCTATTCTATTCTATTCTATTCTATTCTATTCTATTCTATTCTATTCTATTCTATTCTATTCTATTCTATTCTATTCTATTCTATTCTATTCTATTCTATTCTATTCTATTCTATCCCATCCCATACATATTCTATTCTATTCTATTCTATTCTATTCTATTCTATTCTATTCTATTCTATTCTATTCTATTCTATTCTATTCTATTCTATTCTATTCTATTCTATTCTATTCTATTCTATTCTATTCTATCCTATCCTATCCTATTCCATTCCATTCCATATTCTGTTCTATTCTATTCTATTCTATTCTATTCTATTCTATTCTATTCTATTCTATTCTATTCTATTCTATTCTATTCTATTCTATTCTATTCTATCCCATCCCATACATATTCTATTCTATTCTATTCTATTCTATTCTATTCTATTCTATTCTATTCTATTCTATTCTATTCTATTCTATTCTATTCTATTCTATTCTATCCCATCCCATACATATTCTGTTCTATCCTATCCTATCCTATCCTATCCTATCCTATCCTATCCTATCCTATCCTATCCTATCCTATCCTATCCTATCCTATCCTATCCTATCCTATCCTATCCTATCCTATCCTATCCTATCCTATCCTATCCTATTCCATTCCATTCCATATTCTATTCTGTTCTGTTCTGTTCTATTCTATTCTATTCTATTCTATTCTATTCTATTCTATTCTATTCTATTCTATTCTATTCTATTCTATTCTATTCTATTCTATTCTATTCTATTCTATTCTATTCTATTCTATTCTATCCCATCCCATACATATTCTATTCTATTCTATTCTATTCTATTCTATTCTATTCTATTCTATTCTATTCTATTCTATTCTATTCTATTCTATTCTATTCTATTCTATTCTATTCTATTCTATTCTATTCTATTCTATTCTATTCTATTCTATCCCATCCCATACCTATTCTATTCTATTCTATTCTATTCTATTCTATTCTATTCTATTCTATTCTATTCTATTCTATTCTATTCTATCCCATCCCATACATATTCTGTTCTATCCTATCCTATCCTATCCTATCCTATCCTATCCTATCCTATCCTATCCTATCCTATCCTATCCTATCCTATCCTATTCCATTCCATTCCATATTCTATTCTGTTCTGTTCTGTTCTATTCTATTCTATTCTATTCTATTCTATTCTATTCTGTTCTGTTCTGTTCTGTTCTGTTCTGTTCTGTTCTGTTCTGTTCTGTTCTGTTCTGTTCTGTTCTGTTCTGTTCTGTTCTGTTCCGTTCCGTTGTGTTGTGTTGTGTTCTGTTCTGTTCTGTTCTGTTATGTTATGTTCTATTCTATTCTATCCTATCCTATCCTATCCTATCCTATCCTATCCTATCCTATACTATCCTATCCTATTCCATTCCATTCCATATTCTATTCTATTCTATTCTATTCTATTCTATTCTATTCTATTCTGTTCTGTTCTGTTCTGTTCTGTTCTGTTCTGTTCTGTTCTGTTCTGTTCTGTTCTGTTCTGTCCTGTCCTGTCCTGTCCTATCCTATCCTATCCTATCCTATCCTATCCTATCCTATCCTATCCTATCCTATCCTATCCTATTCCATTCCATTCCATATTCTATTCTATTCTATTCTATTCTATTCTATTCTATTCTATTCTATTCTATTCTATTCTATTCTATTCTATTCTATTCTATTCTATTCTATTCTATTCTATTCTATTCTATTCTATTCTATTCTATTCTATTCTATTCTATCCCATCCCATACATATTCTATTCTATTCTATTCTATTCTATTCTATTCTATTCTATTCTATTCTATTCTATTCTATTCTATTCTATTCTATTCTATTCTATTCTATTCTATTCTATTCTATTCTATTCTATTCTATTCTATCCTATCCTATTCCATTCCATTCCATATTCTGTTCTATTCTATTCTATTCTATTCTATTCTATTCTATTCTATTCTATTCTATTCTATTCTATTCTATTCTATTCTATTCTATTCTATTCTATTCTATCCCATCCCATACATATTCTATTCTATTCTATTCTATTCTATTCTATTCTATTCTATTCTATTCTATTCTATTCTATTCTATTCTATTCTATTCTATTCTATTCTATTCTATTCTATTCTATTCTATCCCATCCCATACATATTCTATTCTATTCTATTCTATTCTATTCTATTCTATTCTATTCTATTCTATTCTATTCTATTCTATTCTATTCTATTCTATTCTATTCTATTCTATTCTATTCTATCCCATCCCATCCCATACCTATTCTATTCTATTCTATTCTATTCTATTCTATTCTATTCTATTCTATTCTATTCTATTCTATTCTATCCTATCCTATTCCATTCCATTCCATATTCTATTCTATTCTATTCTATTCTATTCTATTCTATTCTATTCTATTCTATTCTATTCTATTCTATTCTATTCTATTCTATTCTATTCTATTCTATTCTATTCTATTCTATTCTATTCTATTCTATTCTATTCTATTCCATATTCCATATTCCATATTCCATTCCATATTCTATTCTATTCTATTCTATTCTATTCTATTCTATTCTATTCTATTCTATTCTATTCTATTCTATTCTATTCTATTCTATTCTATCCCATCCCATACATATTCTGTTCTATCCTATCCTATCCTATCCTATCCTATCCTATCCTATCCTATCCTATCCTATCCTATCCTATCCTATCCTATCCTATCCTATCCTATCCTATCCTATCCTATCCTATTCCATTCCATTCCATATTCTATTCTATTCTATTCTGTTCTATTCTATTCTATTCTATTCTATTCTATTCTATTCTATTCTATTCTATTCTATTCTATTCTATTCTATTCTATTCTATTCTATTCTATTCTATTCTATTCTATTCTATCCCATCCCATACATATTCTCTTCTGTTCTATTCTATTCTATTCTATTCTATTCTATTCTATTCTGTTCTGTTCTGTTCTGTTCTGTTCTGTTCTGTTCTGTTCCGTTCCGTTCCGTTCTGTTCTGTTGTGTTGTGTTGTGTTCTGTTCTGTTCTGTTCTGTTCTGTTATGTTCTATTCTATTCTATTCTATCCTATCCTATCCTATCCTATCCTATCCTATCCTATTCCATTCCATTCCATATTCTATTCTATTCTATTCTATTCTATTCTATTCTATTCTATTCTATTCTATTCTGTTCTGTTCTTTTCTGTTCTGTTCTGTTCTGTTCTGTTCTGTTCTGTTCTGTTCTATCCTATCCTATCCTATCCTATCCTATCCTATCCTATCCTATCCTATCCTATCCTATCCTATTCCATTCCATTCCATATTCTATTCTATTCTATTCTATTCTATTCTATTCTATTCTATTCTATTCTATTCTATTCTATTCTATTCTATTCTATTCTATTCTATTCTATTCTATTCTATTCTATTCTATTCTATTCTATTCTATTCTATTCTATTCTATTCTATTCTTCTTAATCATTCAGGTCATGGTTGTCTCAAATATTTTTTTTTTCCAAAAGGCAACTGGACTTTTTTGGTTTTTTTTCTTTGAAAACATTTTGCTTCTCACCCAAGAGACGTCTTCAGTTTTAACTTCAGTTCTTCCATCAGAACTGAGGAAGCTTCTTGGATAATTTTTAAAATTACAAAAATTGGTCTCAGGGATTTTAGAGCTGACAATTCTTCCTTTTGGTCTCATAGATGACTGCCTATGAACTTGGTTGAGCAACCAAGAATTAAGAAGCCATTTTATCATAGCATTTCTAAAGCAATGGTATGAAAATGCCCAGTTATATTTTAGTTCAAGCCATGACATATAAACAGTCCAATTGATAGTTGGGTGAAAACATCTAACCAAGTGCTGAATGGCTGGGTGAGGGAAGGAGAGCAAATAATAATAATAATAATCCCATCTTCACACCTTACCCTAACCTGTGTTCATCATATTGAGCAAATTAGTCATTGTCACTGTGGTTTATAAACTACAGTTGAACTCTTCCAAAGAAACCAAAAAAGAGAAATGTGCAAAAAGATTAAAATTGGATCTTAAGTTTAAGTTTAAGTTTATTAAATTTTTATACCGCCCTTCTCCCGAAGGACTCAGGGCGGTGAACAGGGCATATAATAAAAATACAAAAATACAAAAGTTAAAATAGAATTAAATTAATGCCCAAAATAAAACAATAAAAATATACAAATAATTAAAACCCTAAATTAACTCCCCATCAGGCCAGGCCAGCTTGTTCGAATAAGTGGGTCTTTAACCCGCGCCGGAAGGAGCGGAGATCCGGTGCCATCCGGAGCTCAACCGGCAGTTGATTCCACAGAGCCGGGGCGCCCACAGAGAAGGCCCTCTTCTCCAAGATGGAATAGCGGAAGGAAATAATGTGACAGCTGTAAAAAAAAAGCAAGATTAATCAAAATCTTGCTCATCTTTTCAGATATAGATGGAGGGGTAGAGTTGAACGAAGGTAAGGAATTCAGAGAAGGAAGGAATGGCAGAAAAGAATGTGGTCCAGCTTCCCCAAAGCATGTCTTATTTTATAGGTGGCTCACAATGTCCCTTTATTCATTTCAACTTTTCAATCTTGAGATTCAAGGCTGTGCAGCAGATAATCATGATCTCCTGCATTGTGAGTGCCCCTCTGGTTTCTAGCATTATTACTAAAGACCGTGAAAGCTGTGTGTGTGACATTTATATCATGTTATGTATTGTTTGTTTACTTACTGTATTTAGAAAAGACGTTGGCATAACCATCTGAGTATAAATAAGCTAAGGACACGTGGATTTAATTGAAGATAATCAACCAATTGGCTTAAATTCCTTATAGTTGCTTCCCAGGAGTTAAGGCCCATACAGCTGATTATGTATGCATAAAGACCAAACAACTTAATTATGAATCACAATGAGAAAGAGCTAAGCATAACTCCAAAACATGGGATGCCTTGGATCATTTTTGTCTAATTGTAATTTCTAACAGGACTCTGACAAATATTCAGTGATGGGAAGCATTAAAATAGGGAGAAGGGCAGCTTACATTTTTACTTCCATCCCACGAGAAGTCATTCAGTAACAATTACCTGTTACATTTATTTGGTATAAATAAAATTTATTTATTTATTAAAAGGATTTATTAAAGTATTTATTAAGCATATATTAAAACTGGATGCCACCCATCTCACTTTGTGGTTACAGTGTTGTATCATCAGCAACAGGAGGACCAGCAGGATTTTAACAATTTAATTTTACTATGCTTTACTCAGGCTTTCTACAGTGGGAGGGATTAAAATAATACAGAAGATGGTTTGATAATAAATCGGCACCTTTTGTATCAGCTTCTGAAGCTGGTGATTGAGGGGCAAGCATTTTTCACAGTTGTTGAATATCTTCTGGTTGAGCATCAGATTTCTCTGCAAAGTCTCCTGTTTGAAGAGTTCCTGTCAGAATCCATTTGTATTTCATTTCTAACTATCTCTTCTGTGCAAAACCCAAATCTCACCCTCCCCTGGATTCTGCCGTTCCTTCCTTCCTCAAATGTAAACTTTTGTTTATCCCGCCTGTCTGCTATCCATCACAATATAATCAATTACTCACTCACTAGGCATATCCCTCTTACCTTGCGGACAGCTAGGAAAGAGGGTGGAAAGTGAGGAATGAAAGCCTCCGGAATCTGGGTTGTTTCTCCGGATGAAATGTGAGGGGGTGGGAATGATCCTGCTAGGAACGGACTGCTGTATCTCTTGTCCCATGAGTGGCTTACCACCTGGAGCTTGGCTGATCCGGAACTGACCGAATGCTTGGGGACACCTTAAAAATATCAATCTGTGAGGGGATTCTTCAGATCCTGTCTATTGTCCGACATGACTTCCCACCATAGTGGTCCCTATATTTCTACTTGCATTTTTACTTGCTTTCGAACTGCTAGGTTGGCAGAAGCTGGGACAAGTAACAGGCGCTCACTCTGTTACGTGGCACTCAGGATTCGACCCGCCAAACTGCCGACCTTCTGATCGACAAGCTCAGTGTCCTAATCCACTGAGCCACCACGTCCCATATATGTGTGTGTGTGTGTGTATATATATATATATATATATATATATATATATATATATATATATATATATATATATATATATATGTGTGTGTGTGTGTGTGTGTGTGTGTGTGTGTGTGTGTGTGTGTGTATGTATGTATGTATGTATGTACTGTATGTATGTATGTATGTATAAAGGTTTGGTTCCCTGGGGCAATTTTAACAGTAACGATGTTTTGAAATGTTTTGAGATAATCTGCTTTGATAAAACCCATTCTTATTTTAACTTTTTTTTCAAAGTTTGCTAATTTTTTCTGCCATTTTAGTTCTCTTTAGTTCTCTTGTTCAGAAGGAAATGAATAAAATAAAATAAAGCCATTAGGTTTAAGCCTGGTATGTATTTTGGGTGGAAAGTATCTGCCAAATTTTTTACAAGAGACCTGCCAGAATAAAAGTTCCAGCAATAGGGATTGCTGTATTTTAGCTGTTGGAATAGTACAAAGTAATAAAGTATTAAAAATAATAAAAAAACATTCTGCCTTCCACTGTACTTTACATTTTTGAAACTGTGCTCCTTAATATCCATAGAATAATCCATGTATCAAAGTTGTTACTTATATTTTCAGACTGCCTGAGTGGGCTTAGTCTACTTTCCAGAAAATGAGAAATATAAATTTTGGGAGGTCCAGTGGAGTTTGAAGGTGTCCCAGATCCTAATCAAGGTCTCTTGATAAATGTTGGGTTTGATAATCTTACATTGCCTGTGAGCGTATCCTGATCAGAGAGCTTCTTCTATCTCAGCAAACCCATTATAGATGTTAAATAAAAGACTAAGAATGTGAGTCTTGAGACACTACAGAAAATTTGTGAAACTAGCTATGGATAAAGGGGAACCTTATGGAATTGTGCCTCCCACTCCCCACAGACAGTTCAGAAGGAAACCATGACTGAGCAGAGTCTGTAAGATTATCTGGAACACTACACATCCTCTTCACAACCTGTTTTCCTTGTTCCCTTCTGGGAGGAGGGGGCTTCGTGGTATCCGTAGCAGAATATCCAGATTCAGCCATAGTTTCATTCCCTACAGCATTAACCTTGTGAACTCTTAAGCTTCCTCCTTCCGTTATATATTCAAGATGGACAGTATTTAATATTTATTTGTTATGTATATGTAGGGGTGAGGGTCTATACATATGTTGTATAAGGTAAAGGTAAAGGTTCCCCCGCACATGTGTGCTAGTCGTTTCCAACTCTAGGGGCTGGTACTCATCTCCGTTTCAAAGCCGAAGAGCCAGCGCTTGTCCGAGGACGTCTCCATGGTCTTGTGGCTGGCATGACTAGACGCCAAAGGCGCACGGAACGCTGTTACCTTCCCACCGTAGTGGTCCCTATTTTTCTACTTGCATTTTTACGTGCTTTCGAACTGCTAGGTTGGCAGAAGCTGGGACGAGTAACAGGCGCTCACTCTGTTACGCGGCACTCGGGATTCGACCCACCAAACTGCCGACCATCTGATCGACAAGCTCAGCGTCCTAACCCACTGAGCCACCGCATCCCTATACATATGTTGTATATAGTATGTTTATGTGTGTATCATGTATGTGTTTCACTTTGAGAGCGGGGAACTAAATTTCATTTTTGATGTGTACAATTGTGCCCACAGTAAAAAAAAAAGACAATAAAGCTTTATCTTGTCTTGTCTTGTCTTGTCTTGTCTTGCCTTGCCTTGCTTTGCCTTGTCTTATCCTATCCTATCCTATCCTATCCTATCCTATCCTATCCTATCCTATCCTATCCATGTGAGTAGACACATGGATGCAGAGATAAATATTGGTCCCTATTCTTTTTGCAGATCCAATAAAGAACCTCTACCTTAAAGACATAATACCTTTTCCTTTGTGTGTTGAGTGGCTTGTAAGAGGTAAACAAACAGGGCAAATTTCCAACTCTTCTTAAGTATGAGCTTTTGAGCCAACCCAAGATGTTTTCTCCTCTCCTTGATTGATTAGAACAAGAAGCTCTTTAGAACAAGAAGCTTGACTGCCAAGTAGCCAGCCCTTGCAGTTTAGGCTTCCAAATGTCAGGGCACATTAGACATGTAATCAATTACTCGCTCATCACCTAATGTTCCTCTGAAGGATTAAATTTATTCCTACAACACAGCAGCATATGTTCCGTTTTGTAGACAAGATGTGGTGCTTTATTAGGACCCCTTTTGTTTCATTTTAACAAATGGATGGTCACTTGTGTAGCTTTGTTGTTGTTGTTGTTGTTGTTTGGATGCTTGGAGAAGGAGGAAAAGCTATTTTCTTAACATTTTGCTTTTCTGTCAAAGCAAGTGAGTTGCGGTTTCTTTGGCCCCCGAAAGATCCTCTGGAGGCCAACGGTTAAGAAATCTGGAAATGAAAGAGATACACTTTTTCAATTATGTGCAATATCTCATGGCTTTTACAAAATATGGTGGGAGAGATCGACTTTTTCAAAAGGTTCCAGGGCACATTTCAGCCTATTGTTTGCAGGGGGGAAAAATGGACCTAGTGTTCTGTTCTAGCCTACTACCGGCCCTGCAGAAATGTCAGGGACAACCCCTTTTCAAAAGTCAATAGGCTGGAACTAAGCCAAATTTATTTACACAAAACAGATCCAAATTTATTTACACAAAACAGATCCAAAACAGAGCAAACAGAGCAAAACAAATACGAATGACTAAATCAGAAGCTGTTCAAACGGTTGCCTTCAGCAACCAGCACCTCCCACCACATTCCCCTTTTAAACAGTTTCAAGGCATGGCTTCTCTTTGCCTCCTCCCGAGGTGCCCCATTGCCTTCCTTTATTTACTCCTGCTTGTCTGCCTCCTGCTTCGGGCGTCCTTGAACAAGGCCAGCTGTGGGTCATCCTCGTCCAAGCTGTCAGGCTAACACAGCTGGGTCTGAGGAGGAACCAGACGGGAGGGGCCTGGCTTGAGAGCTCTGCGATGCCTCAGAACTGTCCTCTGCAGGCTCTCCAATCTCCTCCTCCTCCTCCTCCTCCTCCTCCTCCTCCTCCTCCTCCTCCTCCTCAGAATTCTCCGATTCAACTGCCGAACCCACAGGCTGACACTGAATCACAACACTTAGCTGTTTCACAGACTTTCTAATTTTTTTTCATTCATTGAAGCTTAACCTGGGCCAAGTTTCAAAGACCAAATTTAAATCTCTGTAGGAGTATCCATGGAAAGTTTGACCTTTTCTTTGAACATGTAACTTCCAGCCTTATTACAAGCTGTTTCTGGACATTCATGCAGCTTCAAAGGTAAATTTGGTATGTGGCATGCGAGAAGCCCCTTTATAAGAAGTCGTTGCCAAATAGTTTTCTTTCAATATGGGAAGGGTAGCTAAACATTTTCAATTCTCCCTTCATCAATCTCCCACGCAAGATGGAAGCTGCGGTGCAAATGGCATCATGGAGTTGCCAGTCCCAATTACTGTCCTTAAGCAAATTTGACCTGTAATCCTAATTCTTGAATGGCTGACTTAGCCAGGATTCATAAGCTTTGCCAGTTTTGCCATAAAAGACTGAATAGAGGTAGAAATGATTGTGCATTTCCCCCCCCCTCACTTTCTCATTTACAAAAGCACACTCACCTTATTACGCTTCCTCTTTTTGAGTTCTTCTTCATGAACCTGATTCCAGGTCATGATGGTAAACTGAAGACATAAATTAAGATGCAACATTTGCCGTTTTAAAGTGGAGGAACTGCATTGCATTGATCAGGAGCGAAGCACAGATGTAGCTAAACGTAATATTAAAAACGAATAAATAATTTGCTGAATCTTGTTGCCTGAAAAGGTTTCTTTCAATTAAATAGTGTGTCTTGACTTAACTGCCTTATTAAACTGGGCAGTTTGATAAAAAAAAATCTGGTAAGGAACATTGCATATGATTCCCAAAACACTATCTTAAAAAAGAAATTACAAAGGAGCAGGTCTTTGAGAAGTGCAACATCTCAGATGCTTGAAAGAGAGAGGAAAAAATAAGGAGAGATGAAGACAAGAATTTTCTGACAAAGTGCGATGCAAATGAGTGGTTAAGCATCACTTTGGAAGTCTGAGCAAAGCAGCTTCTTTCAGCCAATTCCTAGGTGTGTTGATGTCTTTGTTCAAAGTCTCCTGGAATGCGGATTTATCACATATTCTATCCTGGCTCTAAAATAAAAAATATGAGGGCTAAAATAGGGTTAGTTTCACATCTGGGCTTCAAAAATCTAGTTGAGCATTAAATGATAGCACTAATTCCAAACTAGTAGTTTTTATATATAAAGGATGCTGATGAAGGTTTGATCCATTCTTCTACAGTTTTCACAATATTTCTTGGGTCTCCTCTGTAGTAACTCTGGTGGTCTTCCAGGTCTTGGGTGCTTTTATTTGGTTTTAAAATACCTGTAGTTGTAAAAGTTCAAAACTTCTGTTCAATGCCAGGATAAAGGAAGCTAATTTTATTTCTCTGCTGCTAAGTGCTTTTCTTGAGAAAATTTACTCCTATTGACCACAGAAACAGGGTTTTGGTGAAGTCCATTACCTAATCATCCATACTGATTATGGATACTCTTTCCTTTTAATCCATACTCTTTCATCCATACTCTTTCCTTTTAATAAATTGGGTATGTCTAGTTTAATGAAGAGAAGGACCAGGGGTGACATGATAACAGTGTTCCAATATCTCAGGGGCTGCCTCAAAGAAGAGGGAGTCAAGCTATTCTCCAAAGCACCTGAACACAGAACAACAAGCAACAGATGAAAACTAGACAAGGAGAGAAGCAATCTAGAACAAAGGAGAAATTGCTTGACAGAACGATTAATTAGTGGAAGAACTTGCCTCCAGAAGTTGTGAATGCTCCAACACTGGAAGTTTTTAAGAAGAGATTGGAGAACCATTTGTCTGAAATGGTATAGTTTTTCCTTCCTGAGCAGGGGGTTGGACTAGAAGACCTCCAAAGTCCCTTCCAACTCTGTCATTCTGTTACTTAAGTTCTCCTCTCTCCGTGAACAATCAGCAGATGTAACATTCTGTATATCTGCATGCATGTTGGGCTTGCCCATTTTCTTTTCATATTCTGTTAAAATTCAGCCAACGTCACAGTGAGGATGCATTTAAGTTGCTTTTAAAAAAAGGATTATTTCAGACTGAGAATGCATTATATAGTTTGGAGGCATGGCTGTACTTAGAGGGCAGTGGGTCACATGGCAGCATATTCTAAGTTGCTAATTTATTTATTTATTTATTTATTTATTTGCATTTGTATACCGCCCTTTCCCTGAGGACTCAGGGCGGTTTACAGGGAATTAAAAATCAAAACATACAAAAGTTAAAACCAATTAAAAAGCATTAAATTCACCCTGTACATTAAAACCCCAGTTAAAATTTTCTCCTCAGCCTGGGCCCGAGAGCTCAAAGAGCCAGGTCTTCAGGCCCCGGCGGAATGATCGGAGGTCGGGAGCAGTCCTCAGCTCTACCGGCAGCTGGTTCCAGAGGGCAGGCGCTCCCACTGAGAAGGCCCTATCCCTGGGTGTCACCCGCCGGCAATCTCTCACCGGCGGAACCCTGAGCAGACCCTCCCTGTGAGAGCGCACTGGGCGAAGGGCGTTTGATGCCGGCAGCAGGTGTTCCCTCAAATAACCCGGACCCAGGCCATGTAGGGCTTTATAGGTGATAACCAGCACCTTGAATTTCACCCGGAGGGCAACCGGAAGCCAATGCAGCTCGCGGAGTAGAGGTGTTACATGGGAGTATCGGGAAACCCCCATTACAACTCGCGCGGCCGCATTCTGCACCAGTTGAAGCCTCCGAGTGGTCTTCAAGGGCAGCCCCATGTAGAGAGCGTTACAGTAGTCCAAACGGGAGGTCACAAGCGCATGAGTGACTGTGCGTAGGGCGTCTCGGTCCAGATAGGGACGCAACTGGCGCACCAGGCGAACCTGTGCAAAAGCCCCCCTGGTCACGGCTCCTATGTGATCTTCAAAATTGAGCCGTGAATCCAGGAGGATGCCCAAGTTGCGAGCCCTATCAACGGGGGGTACTGAAAAAAGAACTAAGCTGCTTATGAGGATATAAATTGACTGTTATTTCAGCTTCTTGATGATAATTTTACTAATCATTGTGACCCGATTTGTTTCTGCTATTCAGAAGATGCAGACAAATCTAGAGTTCTGATTGGCCTTATTCATTTTTCATTGTGTGCCTATTTTCGCCAGGATTGTCTAGATTTGTATCAATATACCATCAAGGTTTCCAATCTTTATATTATACTGTATAAAGGGAAGTGTCAGAGTTGGAATTAGTATTTGAGAACTCAGTTGTAGCAGATGACAGCAAATTCCCAGAGCTGCATGAAATTGAGTTTGTGGATTATGGAATTGGAAATAGAATAAAGACATTCCTCTTCTAAGTATATGATTTGGGGGCTTCAAAGCAATAGGATTAATTCTGAATGATTTACAAGAGATTCATTTTCTTTCTGGTCATGAGGGTATGAAGTAAACTTAAGCATCCATTCCTAATTTTCAATTAATTTTCTCCTCTGTTAATTTCTTTGCCGAATGAAAAAAAAAGTCATTAGCTCTCTTGTTTTGAAAAAGATGTGATTCATTTACACTGGAGAATGGGATATATCTAAAAAAAAAATTGGCAGGGACCAGTTGCAAATCACAGTGGTTCCTGTTTTTGTTTTTTTGCTATGCAGCACCTTTAAGCATCTCTCAACAGGGTACAGCTTACCGACTACGAAAGTCTGTTTTGTGGGAGCTGAAATTGCATTTTTTTTTCTGTTACTCATCTTTTCTGAGATAAGGTGATACAGAAGAAGTCACCACAGGAACTCTCAGGAGCCTATGTGATTGTCTAGGGCACAGATGTCCAACCTTGGCAACTTTAAGACTTATGGACTCTCAGAATTCCCCAGCCAGCATAGAATTTAGAAAAACACACCTTTGGGAAGCTGGGTGTATGTAGTAGGTTCATTGTAGGCATGGCAATCAATACTGTACATGATAAGGGCCATACAGAGCTGATCTTAAACATTCTGATCTTAAACTTCCTGCCTTGTTGACTTTGGTTCTAAAGGGAACTCAGTAGAGTATAATACTAAATATCTGTCAGAATGCATATATTATTAAGGGGAACTCTGTCTAATTCTATTTCTTCTATTACTCTGGGTTCTGCCATACTTCTAGAGGGGAGGGGGGAGTTGCTTTGGGCTGTCTCTTTGTTTTCTCTATCACTACAATACATCCCTCTCGCTGTCTCTGCATACTTGCTCTTTGAACTGTCCCTCCCTTGATGTTACCTCCGGCCATCTGGTTTATCTCCTGTTTCAGAAGGGAAGGTGTGTAGCCACAACAACATCGCTATGAGCCTGGGAAAGACCAGTGTTATCAGCTCTTTCCCACAACGGACTTAACACCGAAGGATTGGCCCGTTCAAACTGACCGGATGAACTACTGGGTTGGGGGGTTTGCTGGGGACTCTTTTAACCTATCGATCTGAGCGGGAGACTCTCAGATCCTGTCCATTATGCCTGCTATCAGCTGCTCCTAATAAAAGTTCCTTTTTTGGAAGAAACTGCTTCCACGAGTTCTGCTTTCTTAGGATGAGGTTTTGAAGTGGGCCCTGACATTATCTATGTAAAAACGAAGCCAGCCAAACCCAAAATCCTTGGGGAAAAGAGTGAACCTGTAGATTTATTAAAGAATCTAGTTATTCCTTCTTCAAACTCCACGTGTAATGTAGTCGGTTCTTCTGTCTTTTTAAGAAAAGATGTCTCCTGTCCTAGAATTTTAATGAAAATGTGAAAGAAGATTTTAATGCAGTGGTTAACAATTGAGTGCTCGTAATTTTTCCCCACCATAGGTTGATTCTATTTTTTTGCTTCTTTATCGGTAGGATTTGGGTGTGGTTGCAGAGTCTTGTGGTTTGGGTTTTAGTATGTTTTAAACTGCCCAGTTCAGAAGTCAGGTACATACTTCAAAAATTTGGAATGTATTGGTACGGAAGTATTTGTATGAAAAAAGGCTCTTCTATTTATGATGTTACCTAGATGCAGGGCTTTTTTTCTCATAGAACGCTCAGAATGGACTTCCGGCACCCTTTTTGGATGGAACCTTGTAGGATAGGCAAGGCGGGTTGTATGACATGTGTGACTTCCGGCACCTTTTTCTTTTACAAAAAAAGCACTGCCTAGATGGGTAATGAAATGTCTGCAAATAAACCTTTAGAGCACCACAGCTCTTGAGTTACAAATCTCTCTGCTCTTGGTAAATTCTTCTAATGTGCCATTCTAGACTGGTACCAATGATTTTTTTTTTAATGAATGAAATTGAGCATAAAATTTATCTACAAAAAGGTATTATACTTGTGCTAACATTGATACTTCTGTATAAATCTATGGAACATTTTTATATTCAAGGAAAACATTGATTCTTTTTATTCTCTTTGTACCGTTAACTGATTTTCTCTTTTATTCCACTATTGAATGCCGTGTATTTAACTTCTAATGTCAGAATTATTATAAATTGATTAGTAGCTAATCACTACTGAGAATATACGACCTGCTGTAATATAGTTAGTAATTCTGCAGTATTGATAATAAGTTCCAATCCATTTTGTTTTGCCTAGTGATTTGCAAGACTCCTCCTGGGTAATAAAAAAGGCACCATTGTAGTGTAGGAATGGGACAGTTTTCTCGAGTTTTAGCTAGAATTCTAATAGGTTTTGAAACCTGATGGAAGAAAAAGCATGATCTGAGCCATTCATTACATTTGCAAATGTCCCCAACTCAGTCAGAGTAGTTCTTTAAATATTGATCTAATTATCCACAGGTGGGGAATGCCCAAAAGATAGGAAATATAGTGAATGGGGATGATATAAATGAAACACCTTATCAGATCTATAAAACTTTGCTGTGTGGTTTCAATAATGGACTTTTTGGGGGTTAACACTAATTATATGCCAGTCAGCAGAGTTACTTTAAGTGATAAGGATCCTTCGTCCTATAGATCAGATCTCCAGAGTTATGAACTTGGGAGTTGGCAGTGATAATGATCACTTGCATTTTGTTGCTAGATCTATTTACTGTATATCTACAGCATCTGAGATGCCATCTTTTAAATCTGAATACATCTTGGAGACTGTGTCTATCATTTCCCAACTGGTCTTCAGATGGACTTTCTGGAGAACCAAGGTCCACATCTGACATATTTGCCCATCCTGGCTTAAAAACGTGTCAAAGCAAGATTATGATTTTGATTTCAAATAATAACAAGCACTTATTTGAGAGTAGGAATTCATGATGATTCTAACAAAGATGATAGCAGAACCCCTGCTAAAAAAATGTAAACAATACATTATGCATTTTGTGAAAAGTACCATCAGGGTTAATTTTCTAATATTGTGGTTGTGTTCACTAAGTTATGAATAAGCTTAGATAGAATTAGGCTGCATTTCTTGTTTTTAATTGTCTTGCTCCAAGCATATGTTTTATTATTCTGACCAGATAAATTTCATTTACTGAATCTTGAGCTTCTAAAAAAAAAAGGGAGAGCCAACAATTTCCTCCAACAATTACCACTTTTACTGTGAAGTAGAATTTCTCTGTGCTGATAAAGTGCCTGCAAAGAGGGCTGTGGGAGAATGACTTTTTAGTATGTAAATCTCAATTGGCTCCAATTTGATAACCAAGAGAACAAAAATGATACTTTATATAAGCTTGATATTTAATTTTAATTTAATTTAATTTTATTAGATTTATATACCGCCCTTTCCCGAAGGACTCAGGGCGGTTTACAGGGTATTTAAAATAAGCAATACAAATACAAAAGTTAAAAACAATTAAAAAAGATTAAATTATCCCTTAAACTAAAAAAACCCAGTTAAAAAATTCTCAGCCTGGGCCGGAAAGCTCAAAGAGCCAGGTCTTCAGGTCCTGGTGGAATGAACGAAGGTCAGGGGCAGTCCTAAGCTCTACAGGCAGCTGGTTCCAGAGGGCAGGCGCACCCACAGAGAAGGCCCTCCCCCTGGGTGTTACCCGCCAGCAATCTTTTACTGGCGGCACCCTGAGAAGACCCTCCCTGTGTGAGCGCACTGGACGAAGGGAACTTGATGCCGGCAGCAGGTGTTCCCTCAAATATCCCGGACCCAAGCCATTTAGGGCTTTATAGGTCATCACCAGCACCTTGAATTTGGCATTATAGTGACCTGGGTTCTGTCTAGTAGACATTCTTCTTGGCTAAGCCTTTTGCTTTTCAAGGCTGAGGAGTTTGCAGCCTTGAGCTTTCTTGAGGCCACCTCAACAGAGATGATGGAGAAGGGAGAATAGGTTTAGAACCCCCACATTCAACATAGAAAATAAGAAGACTTATTCATGCTTAATATCAAATGATATAGGAGATGAGCAGGCTGAGCCAAAGGAAGGGGTCATAATCAGCTTGGGGTCCCTTCGCACCCACAAGAGATCTAAGTCCAGCCCTCCTTGAATTCCAGTGACTCTTATCTCCCACCAATTCTCCTTGACCATAAATAGATTCTTCTTTAGAGGAAACATGGAATGAACCTGTACTCCTTTGAACAACTCTGGTTCCTGATTTCTTGTGCCTGACATTTATATATATTTCCAAATAATTTTTGGGTTGCTCATAGACATCTCTTTATAAATGCATCTGCAACATGTTTGCCATTCTAATTACAAGATAGAAGCAAAGAGTCTTGTCCGGGTTTCATAGTCTGGATATGGTACCCCAGATTGCAAAAGTAGATGCTTTGAGCCATTACAGCCAATCCAGGTTTAAGAAGTGTGTGGATGGTGCTGGATTTTCAGAAAGTTATTTAGTCAAGGAGACTAGAGATGCTTCCCTTTGTACCCAGATCTCCTCTTCAACTCTTTTTCTTGGAGGAACAGATATGTAAAACATGGCAGCATAGTGCAATAAGGTGCCACCATAACACAATTGACTGCAAAGAAATAGTTTAACCTTGTTCATGACTGGGATTGTTTGAAGTTAAATTTAAGATTCTGGAAACTATAGGACTAATATTTGATCCCTTTCTAGTGTGGCAAAACAGGCCTTGTGTTAACCCAGTTAGATGCATTTGCAAAGTAAGCTTCTGAGCTCTTCTGATAAAGCTTTTGCTTGACAACTATTGCTCCTTATTCTTGAAATTTTACAGGGAGTTCAAGTCACATTTTTTTAAAAAAAATTTCCACAAACTTTCTATCATAATGTTAATCAAATATCTAAGCACTGTTCCTTGCTAGATAGATAACTTTTTTTGTATTTAAGGAGCTCAGGACTTGTTCGTTTTGACAAAATAGCTATTTTGCCAGACTTTGCCCCATGCTAAATACTGCAAAAGGTTGGGAATTTGGGGTCCACATTTTTCAAAGATGTCCTGTTTATCTTTCCTATTTTGAACATTTTTGCTCTTTGGTGCAAAGGGAATTCTCAAATCAAACTAATTATATATTGCAAAGGGACTAAGAGACATGTCAACATTAAACAGGAAAAAATGAAGATAAATGTAGAATACGTACATCTGTCACGTTTCAGCATTATAGCACTGAAGCCCAGAACAAGCAGAGTTTCTGAAAATGTATTCCCTGAGCCCACTATTACCAATCGATGCAGCCAGAAAATTTGGATCATTATGTAAATTGCCCAGTTGGTGTACTGTGTGTAATTTCACATTTTTAATGAATGATCCAGACATTCTGTGAAACTTTTCTGGGTTTGATAGTTGTTCTAATATACTAACGTTTGCTCTCCAAAAAAAATATAAAAATGCAGGAAGTTAATTTTATTCTATAGGTTAAGCAACTTGAAATGATAACATAAGTAAACATTACATAGCTCTTTTCCCCCAAAGATCACCAATATCTGCTTGCTGTCCTGCACTTTAGCACTTTCTTGATGACTTTCCTTTTAAAAAAAAGCATTCTATTTCCCAGCCACAAGTAATCATTGTGCATAAATTACAAGATTGTCCACCCAGAACATGTGCAGTTTACTCAGGGGTTCCATATTTACTTCATTTTCAGATGTGCTGTTTGGGTTCCCTCTGTGGACAACATATCTCAATATGCATGAATAACATCAATGCTTCTTTCCAGGGCTTTTTTTGTCATAGAACGCTCAGAACGGAGTTCCGGCACCTTTTTTGGATGCAACCTTGTAGGGTACGCAGGGAGGGTTGTATGACATGTGTGAGTTCCGGCACCTTTTTCTTTTACAAAAAAAGCACTGCTTCTTTCAGGACTTCACAATGCATCCCCCTCTAAAAATCTCAAGCCTGCACTGAAAAGTTAGCTCCAAAGAGTCAAGAACACGGCTTGATTAGATAGGTGGTGCATACTGAGGGTTCCCCAATCCCTAATAGTATAATTAGACGGTGAAGGAAACTCTCTGCAACAACTCCAGTTTTTAAATCTTGTGATTTTTCTCCTAATCCTCCCTAATAATGGATTTCTTGCTTGTTTCTCAGGCTTGGATGTGAGGAGCACCTGAAGTAGTTTTTATAACATATTGTCCAATCTACAACTCTTTTTGACATTGCCAATTTTATTCAGTGTGCAAATCGGGATGCCCAACCTTGGCAACTTTGAGACTTGTGGACATCAACTCCCATATTTCCCCAGCCAGATTATCAGTTGAAGTTCACAAGTCTTAAAGTTGCCAAGGTTGGACACATTTAGATGATTAAATGTGAAGAAGAATTTGGACCCTCTTTATACCAAGCAAGAAAATCCAGCATCTTCCTTGGGATCAATGTTCATCATTGAAATCCCACAACAAATTCCATCCTAAATTAATCTGGTTTTTTATTTTTTCCCCCCTCCATGTTCAGTAGTTGGTGGTAGTTTCTTCTTATTTTATATTTGACAATAATGGGGTGCCTCTTCTTTCTTTTAAGTCCAAAGTAAAAATCTCTGATTCTTAAAAGTTGACTCTAAAGAAATGCATTCTACTTTGGCCAAACAATTCCTTAAAACACACACACACACACACACACACACACACACACACAAACAAACACACACACACACTTTTCAAAATGCTGAAAGGTGGTGAAGTGCACTCCTAATATGAAATCACTCACTTTCATAATCATGACATTGAATTGGGTTTAAGAAATTGTGGTTCATCAGTGCTGCATTGTACTACTTTGAAAATGTCTGCCTGCTTCGAAAGCAAATGTTCATTTTGCTAGAACTTCTCTTGCCAGCCTGCTTCATATCTGAGGGTAGAGCCTGTAGTTCAAGCACAGCATAGCCCATCAGAAGTTTCTTTAAAAAGCCTCCATTTCCAAACCATTTGCTCTGATAATTTATCTCTAGGCAAAAATCCAGGTGTATTTGCATAACCTTTGTGATAGAGGTGACATATTTATTCATTAGTTGTCTTCAGCTGCATCCACCTCCAACTTCACTTTTCCTGGAAATCCTTTAAAATATTCTAAACTTGTTCTCCATTCTCCTCCGGGGTGGAGGGAAGGAAAAAATAGGATTAAATGCAACTTCTAGGCTTTGAAAGATTTCTAATGCATCTAATCGCATTTGAGCAATATTAGTTTTTCTTTTTTTCCTCCTGTTAGGAGGGACTATCTATTTTGTTCAACTTATATGCAGAGCACATCATGAGAAAGGCAGGGCTAGATGAATCAAAAGTTGGAATTAAGATTGCCAGGAGAAATATCAACAACCTAAGATATGCAGATGATACCACTCTAATGGCAGAAAGTGAAGAGGAACTAAAGAGCCTCTTGTTACGGGTGAAGAAGGAGAGTGCAAAAGTTGGCTTGAAATTTAACATTAAGAAAACCAAGATTATGGCATCCGGCCCTCTCAATTCCTGGCAAATAGATGGGGAAGAAATGCAGGCAGTGACAGATTTTATTTTCCTGGGCTCCAAGATCACCACAGATGGGTACTGCAGCCAAGAAATTAAAAGATGCTTGTTCCTGGGGAGGAAAGCCATGGCAAATCTAGACAGCACACTAAAAAGCAGAGACATCACCCTGCCAACGAAAGTGCATCTAGTCAAGGCCACGGTCTTCCCAGTTGCAATGTATGGCTGTGAAAGCTGGACCATAAGAAAGGCTGAGCGTCAAAGAATTGAGGCCTCTGAACTACGGTGCTGGAGAAGACTCCTGTGAGTCCCTTGGACTGCAAGGCGATCAAATCAGCCCTGACTGCTTTTTAGAAGGCCAGATCCTGAAGCTGAAACTCAAATACTTTGGCCACCTAATGAGAAGGAAGGACTCACTGGAGAGGAGCCTTATGCTGGGAAAGGTTGAGGGCAAGAGAAGAAAAGATTTAGATTAGATTTAGATTTATTAAATTTACAGCATATGCCGCCCTTCTCCCCAAGGACTCAGGGGATGACAGAGAATGAGGTGGCTGGATGGAGTCACTGAAGCAGTAGGCGGGAGCCTAAGTGGACTCCAGAAGATTGTAGAGGACAGGACGGCCTGGAGGAACGTCGTCCATGGGGTCGCAATGGGTCGGACACAACTTCGCAACTAACAACAATAATCTATTTTGTGGAGGAAAAAAACAAGAGACTTCATTTAATAAGATTCTTCTTTTCTTTCTGCAACTGAATGATGGAGGAATTCCAAATCAGAGGACTGACAGACCTCTCATGCATCCACAGGAGGGTGCCAAGAAACCAGTTGGCACTTGATTTTCCTTGAGAGACTATATCAACCCTGCATATGGCCTTCCAAGCTGAGTCCTCTATGTTTCTCATTTCTGCATGGATGCTGTCAGGTCCATGTCAGGGCACAGGCTGTAAGGACCTACCTCAACTACATCTCCCAAGAAAGCAGAACTCGTGAAACAGGCATGGTATGAAAAGGAACTTTTTATGGAGAGTTGGGGATGGCAAGAGAGCAAAGCGAGGTCTAAAGATTTGGTGTATAAAGGCAATTCACAACTGCTTCCCCTCAGTGTCCAACCATCTGGTTGAAATCCAGCCAATCCACAGGTGCCACCATGTTATGAGAAGCTGGAGATTTAGCAGCCTTCTCAAAGTCTCTCGTGGTTTCGTTTCTCAATAGTCCCAGGCTCCGTTGTCTGGAGATAAGGCAGATGTTTTTTTTTTCAGATCGCATTCCTCTCGTCAGGAGGGAAGGCGCCTCGTACAGAGCAGAGCAAAGCAAACATTATACCCCATGCAAGCCCCCTCCCCCCCAACAGCATGGCAAGCCCCAAAAATACATAGGCAAAAGCAAAGAAAGGGAAAGATAATAGGATTGAAAGCAAATACACTTGAGGGGCTCTGACATTGCCATTCTGATGGGAAAGGGGACCTTGGAACTCTCATGTATTTGTGTAGCTCTGCTTTTGTTTACTGTGTGCCTCTGCAATTTGATGTACCTCTCTGGGGAATATCGGGGTGGGTGGGTGGGTGAGTGGGTGGGAAGCCATCTGTTCTGCCTCCCCAAGGAAGAGACGCCTGGGAACATCTACTTTATCACAGTTTCCATCCGGAGTTCTCACAACCTTTTAGCACTTCTGGATTGGCTCCTGTAGACCAGGCAGTTGGGAGGGGTTTGAACAATGGACATCATGGTTCCGATAGATGAAACCAATTAACCATACAACAACAACAACTTTATTGATTAGCCCTTGGGCCATATCAAAATGAAACGAATTAAAAGAACTTCAAGGCAAAGTTTTATTCCTCAAAGAACATTGTATTCAGGAAACAAAATATTGGCATTTACGTAGAGTTGAACCCAAGACTAAAGTTCCCTCCCCCCCATGGCTACAAAGTAACCAGTTGCAATTCCCACCCCAGAAAGGCTGCCATAAGTCACATTCACCAATTATTTCAAAACGCTGGCTCTCCTCCCAACTTTCCAACCCGCCAAAACTTTGTCTAACGTTGACCTCGATTCTCTCTCACAGTTGCAGTTGTCGTGGCTAACTGAAATAGCTCAGGCGTTTCCCCTCTCTCTCCCCCCAACGTGCCTTCTCCATCTGAGAATACCAAACAGCAGAAAAAAACCCAGAATGAAAGCAAAAGGTAAAATGGCTAGAGTTTCTCAGTTGTCACCGCGCTGACAGTGGGTTTTAATCTCACGATTTCAGGTGGGAACTTCAGATTCCGCCTGCCTTCTCCTGCTTTCACTAACTCTCCGTTAAAGTTCCTTTTGAAATGATGCCAGTTTCAAGAGTTCTGCTTTCTTGAGATATTTAGCTGAGGCGAGGCCTTGCAGATCCTTTTGCTATATGTTTTGCTTTCTTTCTTCCGGTGATTTCAGCCTTTGCTCCTCGATACATGTACAATGCCTCAGTCTGGCAAGAAACCCAAAGCCTAGAGCAGGGCTTTTCAACCAGTGGTATGGGTATCACCTGTGGTACATTGACACCTGGCGGGTGGTATGTGACCATACTAGAAAAGTGGTAGCAGGGGAGGGGAATGAGCTGAACCACTGGCAGCACCGCACGTGCCTGAGCGAGAGACGGCTGGAGCTGCAGGGCTGTCAGGGCTCAGCGGAAGCGCCAGGATCAGTGCCGCTTTCCAGCTGATCGGTGTTTCTTCGGGGCTGTCAGGCCTGAGCGGAAGCGCCAGGATCAGCGCCGCTTTCCAGCTGATCGGTGTTTCTTCGGGGCTGTCAGGCCTGAGCGGAAGCGCCAGGATCAGCGTCGCTTTCCAGCTGATTGGTGTTTCTTCGGGGCTGTCAGGCCTGAGCGGAAGCGCCAGGATCAGCACCAGGATCCAACTGGAGCTCGGTGCTGATCCTGGCACGTCTGTTGAGCCCAGAAGAAGAAGCGCCGATCAGCTGGAATGTTGCAGCATCTCCAGGGTCTTGTGATTTACGTTCAGATGCTTGGCAACTGATTCATATTTATGACGGTCACAGCATCCCAGGGTCATGTGAAGTGACCAAAACCTGCTGCAACCACCCAGCAGAGGGGGGGAAATAAAAACCAAACACCCCCACCCCACCCCCGCTGCCAATCCTCAACAGAAATGCTCACAACAATGAAAATCTCGGACAGGAAGAAGAGCGCCACCGGGCAGGCAGGCAGGTGTCTTGCTTGGCTGTGGCTTGGGGGACACTTTTTTCAGTACCATTGTAACTTCGAACAGTCACTAAGAGAAATGTTGTAAGTCGAGGAATACCTGTACTTCATCACTTTTTTTCCTTTTTTTATTTTGGTCATCAAGTTTTTGAAACCTTGCTAGGCGACTGGTGGTACTCGAATGTTGCCACATCCTAAAAGTGGTACAATGGGTGAAAAGGTTGAAAAGCCCTGGCCTAGAGGTATTTCAATAGGTCTAAAAACCTTCTGAATGCCTGTCTATCATGATTTAGGTAGTTGGCAAGAGCCAAAAGCCTAAGCTGGAGGTCACTTGCAAAAGCAACTCAATTGTGGTGGGTTAGGACGCTGAGCTTGTCGATCGGAAGGTCGGCAGTTTGGCGGGTCAAATCCCGAGTGCCGCGTAGCAGAGTGAGCGCCTGTTACTCGTCCCAGCTTCTGCCAACCTAGCAGTTCGAAAGCACGTAAAAATGCAAGTAGAAAAATAGGGACCACGACGGTGGGAAGGTAACAGCGTTCCGTGCGCCTTTGGCGTCTAGTCATGCCGGCCACATGACCACGGAGACGTCCTCGGACAAGCGCTGGCTCTTCGGCTTTGAAACGGAGATGAGCACCGGCCCCTAGAGTCGGAAACGACTAGCACTCATGTGCAGGGGAACCTTTACCTTTACCTTTACCCTGAAACTGAGTCTTAATCTGAAGGTCTGCACAGCCTAAAACATTGGTCTTCAGTATTATAATTAAACTAGGTTGGAATCCCGTGGAGCCTATGATCACCTTTTGACACAAATCAGTTTTAATGAGCGCCTCGACCCTCGTTATAGCATGCTTTCTATTATACAGATTTAGTTTGCCGTGCTCTTTAATATCCATTGATTGCTTTTACCTGTCCTATTAGGCTTTGTTTCGATTCTTTCCAGATGTTTGTTTTTATACTTTTTTTAAGCTTTTATGTCATTTTATTTTTGCATTTTTTGTGCTTTTAAATTCCTTGCACCTCTGGCGCTATCCTTATGCTGTTTTGTTTTTTTACCATAATAAAGGTTGGTTTGGTTTTATTTTGATTGGTCACAGGAATGGCAATAAAAAGACCTAACAAAACCCTGAGATCACAGGGAGTTTGTAACCAATGAAAGTTTTAAAGAGAGACTTGGACTGCTGATTGGTTTGCATTGATCTGTAAAAGAGTAGGCTGAGCTGGAAGGTGGAGTTAAATATGTCATTGGTTTGGAGTCCTTAAATTGCCACAAGAGACCCCAGTCCTGCCCCCTCCCCAGTTGACTTCTGTTGACCCTTATCTAGTGCCAATTTAGCCTTGACCTTTAGTTGACTCGATTCTTGTGTATAGGGAGCAATACAGTAATAAATTCTTCTGTGCTTCAAACTCAGTAAATGTTCCTAGTTATTTGCACCTGCAAAAGCTTCTTAAAAGAAGCTGGTGTCTTCTGAAAGGTCGAAACTGGTGCTTGTCTGTCTGTGGCCTGGAAAGCTTTCTCCTTGTGATTTGTCTACTGCTTTCCACTCACCGAGAAACATTTGCTACTATTAAGCACTATAATTCCACCGCTAGATCTTGGCGATCTTCATAGAATATGTCCGACGTAAAAAGGTCTCAAGTAAACAAAGCAAGTATCTAACATAGTTGGACATATCTGTGCTACCTGGCCAAAGTCAAAACCCATGTGGCTTACCCTGGCTTAGATCCCAGAAGACTGTTGGGACGGTGAACCTAATTTTATCTCTTAAGCGTGGTGAAATCATTTCTGACCTTGTGGGTGGAAGATGGATATAAATCTTAAATAAGTAAGCATCTGTCCAGCTACATCTGACTGCCAAGCAAAACAGAAGCCAAGCACAACATTCTTGGCCGAGTTCTCCCTGACTTCTGATTAATCAGTAGAGGTGAATTAGGAGTTTAGAACCCAACAAAATAAAACAGGCAATTTCAAGTGGGGACACTTTAAAAAAGAATTTCAAACAACATCTCCAACATCCACTTGGGGAAGAAAAAAAAAGGAGGGCAGGGGGAACTTGTTGAGGAGACATTTTAGAAGCCAGGAGATGGTGAGTTCTAGTCCTGCTTTAGGCATGAACACTGGCTGGAGGACTTTGGACCAATCATTATGAGCCCGTAAGTTCTAGTCCCACTTTAGGCATGAACTCCATCTGGGGGCCTTTGTGGTATTTACCAGCACAGGGTGAGTTCTATTCCTTCCTTAGGCCTGAATGCTTGCTGGGGGACCTTGGGCCAGTCACTGTCTCTCAGCTCAACTCACCGCACAGGATTGTTGTGGGTAAAAGAGAAGGAACAGAACAGAACAGAATAGAGCTGGAAGGGACCTTGAAGGTCTTCTAGTCCAACCCCCTGCTCAAGCAAGAGAACCTATACCATCTCAGACGAGTGACTGTCCAGTCTCTTCTTAAAAACCTCCAGTGATGGAGCACCCACGATTTCTGGAGGCAAGCTGTTCCACTGGTTAATTGTCCTCACTGTCAGAAAGTTTCTCCTTAATTCCAGGTTGCTTCTCTCTTTGGTCAGTTTCCAACCATTGTTTCTCTTCCTGCTCTACGGGTGCTTTGGAGAATAATTTGACACTGTGTGCATTTGCCACCTTGAGCTACTTACATACATACATACATACATACATACATACATACATATTGTGCTGCCATCATGTAGCTGTTTTGGAGAAATAACAATGTGGGCAGTCAGACCCTCCTACCCTATGATGTATTTCCTCTTCCCTCCCTTTTCTGGGATGGATTTCCTCCTCCTTTGTCCCTAGAGACAGCTTCTTCTCCTTTAACCAGCAAACATGTGATAACAGCAGACATGTGCAGACGCTGGGAGTATTACTGTTGAGTAGTGGGTCCGACGCAAGGAAGAGACACCAGCCGGTGTGTGAGTTCAGCTCTTTATTGGAAGGGGGTAGTGAACTGGGGAATGAGGGTTACCTGGCCTCCTTAAATACCTAGCCAGGTAAGCGGACAGCCAATGGGGTTGGCCCTAGGTTTCCCGCCGAAACGGGGTTTCCCGCCAAAACCATTCAGGCCAACGCCCCCTGGTGGCTGTTGCTATGCAGGTGCCTGCATACATAACAATTACCATTTTCTGACCTTGGAAATGCTTCAGACATCATCTTAATGCATCCCACCTGTTGTGTCCTACTCTACCAACAATAAAGGTATTTTTAGATGATAAAGGGTGTTTCTATGAGTTCAACTATCTGGAGAGAGAGCTGTTAATGGTAATGGCATCTGCTTATATAGACCATCGAAGTCTTAACAAGGGATTAATTACAGTACAACGGCTTTGATCCAGAATACATACGTACGTACGTACGTATGTACATACATACATACATGCATACATACAGTACATACATACATACATACATACATACATACTACCTGATTTTTTTTTAAAAAAGAAAAGTTGAGGGTAAAGCTAGAGATCTCTCACCAAAGATGAAAATGAGGAATGGAGCTACAGGAGGTAAATCCCGAACAAAATGTCTAAATGTCTCTCCTCTTCCTCACACACCCCACCTCCTTCTGGCCCTGTTCTCTATGTATTTCTAAACTCTTTGAAGGTTAAGATTTCCCCCCCCCCTGAGAAATCAACATCAAAATCTTCATTTATATGATTGCCTATTACTGATGCTCTAGAGTGTAAATGTAAAAGACATTCAGATCTTATAATGTCACAGTGGGAGACTTAGCTGAATCAGCCTGACCTTTTAAAAAGTCTTCCAGCCTAAGGAAATATTAAGGGGGGAAAAAGATGGCCCTTTTCTATATTGCTTTTATGGATTTTTTTTTTTATTGGAAGAGTTTAGCAAGAGTGAGGTTGCATGTTTTCTTAATAACTACCTGAACTAAATATCTCTGTTGTTTAGGAATGAGAGCTATAACTAAGCACTGCATTATATTGTTTTATGTTATATTACATTTTAAGTTAAATTATACATATGGTTTACCCTGTATATTATACCTGTAAAAAGTCATAAATATTGTGGCAAATGGATCTTTAAGCTGTACTAAATATCAGAATAAACATCCATTTATATCTTGAACTGGGCATAGATATAGGCACACACCAGTAAAAATCTCAGCAATCTCACTAATGCAGACATTTAATTTTCTTTATAACTGAATCATAAAGAAAAATGTCAATAAAAGCAAGCAAAACCCAATAACTGTGATCTACTACCAATATGTTGTTCCAGTAATTAGTCCTAATATCAGGAACTGTACAACGATAGAAAATGCTATTCAATGTAACCACCCGAAAATAATTTTAATGAGAATTCTCAGTTTATGACTATTTCAAATATCCTTACAGAAGGAAGATCTATCAATTTTTGGTCATATTAAAAAGAAATGAACTTTCAAGATAAAGATGAAATGATGCCAGAGTCACATAGGTTTTTTTTAAGGAGCTCCCATGCTTTCATGCCAAGAATTAGAGGCTGGAGAAAGAAGTTTGAACTGAGTGAGTTAACTAAAATGGGGTCTCTCTTTCCCAGTCTGTTTTCATGATGGGCTAAGAATTCGTTTCTTTGAGAAAGTCCATAATGTTCTCTCTCATTCACTGATTGGGTCTAGAGATTAGAATGACAGAATAACAGAGTTGGAAGGGACCTTGGAGGTCATCCAGTCCAACCCCATGCTTGAGCATGAAAGTCAATACCATTTCAGATAAATGGCTGTCCAATCCCTTCTTAAAAATCTCCACTGATGGAGCACCCACAACTTCTGAAGGCAAGCTGTTGCGCTGATTGATGGTTGCAACTGTCAGGGAGTTTCTCCTTATTTCTAGTTGAAAACTAACCAAAGAGAGAAACAACCTGGAATTAAGGAGAAACTTCCTAACAGTGAGGACAATTAACCACTGGAATAGCTTACCTCCAGAAATCGTGGGTGCTCCATTACTGGAGGTTTTTAAGAAGTGACAGGACAGTCACTTGTCTGAAATGGTATAGGGTTTCCTGCTTGTGCAGGGGGTTGGACTAGAAGATCTCTAAGGTCCCTTCCAATTCTATTCTATTCTATTCTATTCTATTCTATTCTATTCTATTCTATTCTATTCTATTCTATTCTATTCTATTCTATTCTATTCTATTCTATTCTATTCTTTCCGATTCCGATCCGATTCTATTCTCTATTCCATTTCACTATTCTATTCTATTCTATTCTATTCTATTCTATTCTATTCTATTCTATTCTATTCTATTCTATTCTATTCTATTCTATTCTATTCTATTCTATTCCGATTCCGATTCTATTCCGATTCCGATTCTATTCTATTCTATTCTTCTATTCTATTCTATTCTATTCTATTCTATTCTATTCTATTCTATTCTATTCTATTCTATTCTATTCTATTCTATTCTATTCTATTCTATTCTATTCTATTCCGATTCCGATTCCATTCCATTCCATTCTGATTCCGATTCCAATTCTATTCTATTCTATTCTATTCTATTCTATTCTATTCTATTCTATTCTATTCTATTCTATTCTATTCTATTCTATTCTATTCTATTCTATTCGATTCGATTCCGATTCCGATTCCTTTCTATTCTATTCTATTCTATTCTATTCTATTCTATTCTATTCTATTCTATTCTATTCTATTCTATTCTATTCTATTGTATTCTATTCTATTCTATTCTATTCTATTCTATTCTATTCTATTCCAATTCCAATTCCAATTCCGAATCCGATTCGATTCGATTCGATTCCTATTCTATTCTATTCTATTCTATTCTATTCTATTCTATTCTATTCTATTCTATTCTATTCTATTCTATTCTATTCTATTCTATTCTATTCTAGATTGGATACTCCTCATCTTCTCTCTGCTTCCATAAAACCTCTCTCAAGAAGTAGAATAATGCCATTTAGCAGAGAACTTATTTTTGCTAATTAAACCTTTATCAATTTGTGGGGATTTTTTTTTCTTTGCTGTTGCTGATTTCTCCATTAGTGCAATAGTCCAAAACCTTTTTGTATCATTGCTGCTGTGGGAGGTTTCAACAGTCCTTCCTGTAAATAAATTCTTTATATCCGGAATAGCTTTCCCCAATCTAATGCTCTCTGGAAATCCTGGCCTTCTACCAGCATGACTTTTGGTAGAAAACAGCAATACATATGAACCAATATGACTCAGATACAAATGAAATGTATATGATCTGGAAATCCAACCTGTATGAATATTTATGTATCTGAAACCACAGATCAGAACTTCATGGATCCTTGTGTCTCCTAATTAATGTTTTGTTTCTTGCAATATCAGTTGTTCTGCTATTATCAGGAAATATATTGAGTAGAGGAAATTTTGGGCATATTATGGTCAGTAGCTCTAAGTCAACGGCAAAATATGCAACATTGGCACCAGCTATTAAAAGCTGCCCAGTTCCCATGTAATGTAAAATGCACAATGTTGTCTGCCCATTTGCATTATGTGTGTTTCCTGAATTGTGAGCTGTTTTTGGACTTAGACTGTAAGTGTAACAACAGGGCAGTCAGTGGAACTATTTTTATTTCCACTTAAGGGTAAAGAACAATTTGGAAACAGCTAAATAGAGTTTTTGGATGTAGAGAGCAGCCATTGCTTTCTCAACCTAAAATCTCTGGGGTCTTTGCAGAAACTGAGCAATTCACACTAAAATTTCTTTCCGGTTTATGCCGAAAGTGTTCTGTACCAGCCTGCTACCGGCCCTGCAGAAAAGGCAGGGACAACCCCTTTTACAATAAGGCAAGAGGCTGGAATTACGCCTGCCAAATTTATTACTACAAAAACAAACGGAACAAGACAAACCAAGAAACAGGAGCTTAAAGAAACAGGAACAATCCAAGCGGTTGCCGTCAGCAAACCAGCCCTCCCCACACATTCTCCTTATATAGAGTTCAGGGCGTGGCTTCTCTCTGCCTCCTTCCGAGAAGCCCCATTGCCTTCCTCTGTTTACTCCTAATTGACTGCCTCCTGCGTCAGGCGTCCTTGAACAGGGCCAGCTGTGGGTCATCTTCATCCACGCTGTCAGGCTCACACATCTGGGTCTCCGTGGTGACCAAGTGGGAGGGGCCTGGCTGAGGGCTCTCATCAGCAAGATCTTCAACCCCCTCAGCAAGGTCTTCAACACCCCCCTCCTCCTCCTCTGAGTCATCCGACCCAACTGCCGAACCCACAGGCTGACCCTGAATCACAACAGAAAGAAGATTTATTTCCAAATTGGTGCTCGTGGGGTTAGTTTCCATTTTGAGATTGAGCTTCCAAGACGCAGACATTTACGGCTGCAACATCTGTCTGATTTTTTAGGGTTTGGGTTTTAGTTTTGCTCTTTCGTTACAAGGGACGGTTGTGTACATGTTTCAAAAGAGGTGCTTTACCATGCGCTGAAAGAAGGGCTTCTTTTTAAATCATTAAAGCAACCGCATCCCTTTCCAGACCTAAACAGCTGTTTCATAAGCTGTTCCTGACTATGTACGTGTGGCTATGCAGGATCTGATTATGAAATTCAGTTAAAACTTCTGGGGAACCTGAAAACTTGCACTCTAGTTTCTGAGATCATGGTTGGTCCCAACGTTGATCAATTTTCTACACTGTAGTTTCAGGGGACAAAAAAACCCCCACACCTATTGTCGTTATATCTATTACATCAGAGGCGTCCAACCTTGGCAACTTTAAGACATGTTGCTTCAATTCTCAGACAATTGTGTGTCCCTTTTCCATTAAAGATGCTGATTGTATTGCAGGTTGACATACTTCCCATCTGAAATTCATGGACTATAATATATGACTAAATTGTAAGAGGCTTTCTCATAATCTGGGCACATTGTAAGGGCAGTGCAATCTGTGACTATAAGAACTTCATAGTTACAACAGAGAGACACTCCAACTACAAGTATTTGCCCAACTGACAGGAATTAATTGGTCCTTCTGGTTGCGCAGACTACCTAATTCAGCTGAACATACGGTGCACAGGATATGCACCAATCTTAGTTTAGGACAATCTCGGTATTTATTTAGAATAGAACTCTTGTAAATATCTTAAGAAAGGTCATTTGTGCTCTTTGGATAGAACAAAAGTAGAGATATTTCATATGTGACTCAACTTCGCCTGGTGCGCCAGTTGCGACCCTATCTGGACCGAGATGCCCTACGCACAGTCACTCATGTGCTCGTGACCTCCCGTTTAGACTACTGCAATGCTCTCTACATGGGGCTGCCCTTGAGGACCACCCGGAGGCTTCAGCTGGTGCAGAATGCGGCCGCACAAGTTGTGATGGGGGTTTCCCAATACTCCCATGTAACACCTCTACTCCGCGAGCTGCATTGGCTCCCGGTTGCCCTCCGGGTGAGATTCAAGGTGCTGGTGATGACCTATAAAGCCCTAAATGGCGAGGGTCCGGGATATCTGAGGGAACACCTGCTGCCGCCATCAAGTTCCCTTCGTCCAGTGCGCTCCCACAGGGAGGGTCTTCTCAGGGTGCCGCCGGTAAGAGATTGCCGGCGGATGACACCCAGGGATAGGGCCTTCTCAGTGGGTGCGCCTGCCCTTTGGAACCAGCTGCCAGTGGAGCTTAGGACTGCCCCCGACCTCCGCCGGGACCTGAAGACCTGGCTCTTCGAGCTCTCTGGCCCAGGCTGAGAATTAATCTTAATTTTAACTGGGGTTTTATTTATGCAGGGACAAATATAATTTTTTTAAATTTGTTTTTAACTTTTGTATCTTGGTTTTTTAATCACCCTGTAAACCGCCGAGTCCTTCGGGAAAGGGCGGTATATAAATGTAATAAAATAAATAAATAAATAAATAAACTTTGCTATCAAAATAATTTGGGATCTTAGGGATGACTTTGAAAGTGTCAGTTTTTCTCATACCAGTTTCATCTCATCAGAACATTTTAAAAGTGCTTCAAATGATCATGGCCTACTTTTCTTCCAAAAAGTGCTCAGATTAGTGCTCAGGAGGATAACTAATAATGATTAAGGTACTTAAACAATCAAGGACTCCATTTAAGCAAAATGCTGTAAATGAAACAAACAAACAAACAAAAATCCCCTGCTTACAATCTAGTTTGGCCTACTAGCTATATTATAGGAAGCTTGTTGGAATATAAATGTCTACTTTTATTGAAACCTTTAAAGCAGGGGTGGTGATTTTGTGGCCTTCTAGAAGTTGGATTATAATACATCCTCTGAACTTTAGTAGGAGGGACGTGGTGGCTCAGTGGGTTAGGATGCTGAGCTTGTTGATCAGAAGGTCGGCAGTTTGGCGGGTCGAATCCCGAGTGCCGCGTAACAGAGTGAGCACCTGTTACTCGTCCCAGCTTCTGCCAACCTAGCAGTTCGAAAGCACGTAAAAATGCAAGTAGAAAAATAGGGACCGCTACGGTGGGAAGGTAACAGCGTTCCGTGCGCCTTTGGCATCTAGTCATGCCAGCCACATGACCATGGAGACGTCCTCGGACAAGCGCTGGCTCTTCGGCTTTGAAACAGAGATGAGCACCAGCCCGTAGAGTTGGAAACGACTAGCACGCATGTGCGGGGGAACCTTTACCTTTACCTTATGAACTTTAGTAACCCTTCTTTAATTATTTGGACTGAATTTTTGTGATGTGCATGACATAAAAAAGGAAAATCAACTGATAGGATTAGGAAGCCAGAGGCCATTAGAAAACTTGTGGTGGTGAAATCATGATCTTAAGTCTTCCTAACTGTCATGGCCCCCTCAGAGGCTAGTTCGGAGGAGGAGGAGGAGGAGGAGGAGGAGGAGGAGGAGGAGGAGAAGGAGAAGGAGAAGGAGAAGGAGGAGGAGGAGAAGGTGAAGGTGAAGGTGAAGGTGAAGGTAAAGGTGAAGGTGAAGAAGAAGAAGACTTGGAGCTGGGACCATCCAACAAGGAAGGCACACCAGGGGCTGAGGACAATGCTGTCCTGGGCCGCTCAGGCATTGGGGGAGGTGGTCGACCAGACCCCTACACAGACACAGGGGAGGATCAGCTAATGACCAGCAATGGCAGCCAATAGGCAGTCAATCTCCTCTGACAAGGAACAGCTGCCGCTCCACTCAGTCCAAGGGCAAGGAGAGTGGAGCATAGGCAAGCCCAGAGAAGATTATTCAGGAGGAAGATTATTCAGGAGGAAGAAACACCTGAAAGGAAAGTAATTTAAGGCAAAGCTGTGGGGAGTTAGTATTTGCCAGGAACAATCGTTTGCTTTGGTTTACACTCGCTCGGCTTTTATGTGAGCCTGTTGCTGAGTGCTTTGCCTCGCTTGGAAGATGGCTCTTCGCATTTTGTTTTGGACCTCACCCTTCTTTTGTGGCCAACGTTTGGCCTTCGCTTCCCTGGGGCTTTGGATCTCCTTCTTTTCTGGGACCTGTTTCTCGTCTTGAAGACTGCCCTGGTCTTGTGCCTGGACCCTGCCTGGTAGGTTGGACCTGGAACCCTGGACCTTGCCCTGTGAGTGTGCTCCTACTCTATGCACTTTCTTGGTACTACAGGGGCTGTCTTTGGGAGTGAAGGTGGAGCCTTCAGGGTCATTTGCTGGAGGTTTGTTTAAGAGAAATAAAGAACTCTTTAGAGGCCTGCCTTGCACAGACCACCTGGGTCATAACACTTTGTTTGCGACTCGCTAGTAAGTAGGAAAAGTGAATTGCAGAGGTGTTTCTGTTAAGGCTTCTATTTTTCCATCTTCTGTTTTATAAGTTTTCCAAGTTCCGTCATATATATATATATATATATATACATATATATATATATACATATATATATATATATATATATATATATATATATATATATATATATATATATATATATATATATATATATATATATATATATATATATATATATATATATATATATATATATATATATATATATATGATCAATGTAGCCATATGTATAAATTGCAGTATACACTTTTTATTTTCAAAATAAAGGGTATAGGTTTCTCCTCCAGTCATGTCTGACTGTAAGGCCAATGCACATTTCTGTTTCTTGGCTGGGGAAGGCAGCATTAACCAAAGACATTTTACGTGGTCATGTGGCCAGCATAACTATAGACCGAGGCGCACCAAAGTGGTGCCTATTTATCTACTCACATTTGCATGCTTTCAAACTGCTAGAAGGGCAGGAGCCGGAACAAGGAACAGGAGCTCACCCTGTCGCACAGTGCTTGGGTCTCGAACCTCTGCTTTCAGCTCTCCAGTTGACAAACTCAGTGTCTTTAATCATGCTCCATTTTCAAAATATGTTCCATTTATTTATTTTAAAAGCACTGTTGAACTTGTGTGCTGTTTAGGGGTGCTTACTTTTTCAGTACCCCCTTTGAGATTGTAGTTGGTTTCGGACTGAATTATATTTTCATGTAAGATACAGATTAATTCAGTTTGTAATTTATTTATTTTTTTAAAAAAAATCGGAATGTCATAAACAAGCCATAAAAATTATGTTCAACTAGCACTTTGTTTACCATCTGGTTCTCAACAGAAACGTAGCCTGGGAATAACTCCTGTATTGTAATTAATATTTTGCATCTTTTAAAACTGCTGAATCTATTATTGCAAAAAGGCATATTACAAAATAGCTTGCAAGCTGTATTGAGGGGAGGAATTAATTTAGATCTGTATGATTGTAGAGATTCTTACTCGTGGGATACTTTTTGTTTGTTTGTTTCAGCAAACTCGCTAGGCTATTTCAAACGTGATAATTGAATGATTATTTCTTAGCCACTGCATGTGGGAATCTATTTTGTTTTGTTTCTATTAGTTATGGTCCTAATAGATAATTCTCACAGCAGCAGCTCATTGCTTCAGCACAACTTGTCCATATTACTGCACTATGCTCTATATCAGACTGCCCTTGAAGACTGCTTGCAAGCTGGAGTTGGTGCCAACTCTTTCTTATAGGTATAGCTACCAGAAGCACAGAACACCCGTGTGGTGGATCCCACATTGACTCCGCATTTGCTTCCGGATGAAGTTCAAAGGTCTGATATTTCCCCATATAGCCCTATACGGTTTGACATCAGAGGACCAACCAGCACAGTTATTTTGGGAAACGGTTAGTCTCTACTTCCAAGTCTAGGGACGCTATTTTTAGATTATGGCTCTGGCCTTTAGAGTCAGAATTGCTCTTTGTAAAGATAACTTTCTGGGGGAAAAAGAAAGAAAAGATTGAAATTTTGGAGAGGACATTATTCAACTTTGACTGTTACTATTGTTATTACAGAGGATTTCTTTTCTTGGAATGGATAACAAAAGCACTGTCAACATGACAGGTGGCCCTCAATTTACAACCATTCATTCAGCCACCTTTTGAAGTTACAACGGCACTAGACTTATAAGCAGTACTTGCACTGACAACTGTCGCGGCATCCCCGTGGCCCCGTGATTCAAATTCAGGTTCTTTGCAATTAACGTGTGTTAATGATGTTTGCAGCGTCCCGTCACAAAATTATGGATTCAGACAATAAATGAATAGTTACAGGAAAATATAATAAATACCCTCAGGCATGAATCGTAATTTAGTATCTCTTAATTTAGATTCTTGTTCCATTTTCCGTCTCGGATTAAGAGAGGAATTAGTAGTGCTTGGATTCAGTATATCCCTTCTGCCCAAGTTTGGATACTCAGTGAAGGAGAATTAGAAGTTGGTTTGGAAACTGGATCAGATCAGATCTTTAATTGACCTCTTTTTTTACCCCTTTGAATGGGAGGAAAACTCAAAGTCTGATGTTTCAATCCAAAGATTCTGGATGGGCAAATTCTACTATTTTGATTTTGTATTGGTTGTGGTTCTCTTTTTTCTTTCTGCTTCTTTTTGTGAAAGTTATCCACATGTACGTTTTAAGAGAGTTTATTCATGATCTGCATAATTGCCACATAAACAGCTTGCATCTTAGCACCTGGCATCATTGTGGGGAGAGAGAGAGAGAGAGAGAGAGAGAGAGAGAGAGAGAGAGAGAGAGAGAGAGAGAGAGAGAGAGAGAGAGAGAGAGAGAGAGAGAGAGAGAGAGAGAGAGAGAGAGAGAGAGAGAAATTGTCAGTGAGCAAACATATACAGTGCTACAGTTCCTACAATTTGAGTGACTGATTATTGTTGGGAAATGGAGGTTGAATATAAAAGTGTGGAACTAAATGAGATCTGTCTGGAAACCTTGTACATTCAGAATAATAATGCATAACGATAAAACATCGGAAAACTTCTTTTTGAGCAATAAAAAGTGATACAGGATGTAAACCAGCCGTTTGAACAACACACTTTGCCCAAATTTATCTTTACATTTTCCCCGAAGCTATTTGAGATTACCTTTTCCTTTTTCTTATTTCTTTGGCTGGCACCATAAGTCGATTTTTTTTTTCTTTTTAGTTTTAATATGGCATTTGTTTACAGATCGTGTTGTCAACATAAATGATTGCCCATTAGCGGCTTCAAGTAATGTTTGAGGATAAGCAACTACTCATCATTCAGGGTAATTGTTAAGGACAAAGAACAGTGTAGAAAAATATCTCTTATAACTGTTCTATAAGCAACAATTATATTTTGCAGTGAAGAAAACTTTCATAAATCAAAACTGGTATATAAATCTAAAACATCTAATTATTCGACTCACGCACTAAATAGTTTCCAAAATGTGTTCCAGATTTTGCCAAAGATGATTCTGCAATTTCCTACTCCTTATTTATACTTTCTTTTTAAAGCAAATGTATTTACAAAATGTTTAAAAATATTTTTTTAAAAAAAAATTGACCATGACTATGCATTCTACATCTTCTTTGCTCGTGGATGGTCCTTTTCCCTAGAAAAATGATTTCTAGGAAACATTTGACCAGAACATTGGATGAAGAAACTGGAGCCATTTGCCTTACCAAACACTTAATCCAGAAACAGGACTCTGTTTCCATTTTCATCCATCTTTCCATATCTTCAAGAAAATATATGAACATTCTTGCCCAGTTCATCACTGAGAACGCTTATTTTTTGTTCCAGTACAGAATCTCTGTATTAATTTTAATTCAGCAAAAAGTAATCATTTGAACTTACAGCTCTTACAGATTGTAATTGATTAGGATATAGTCATGGTGGTCTAAATTAGCAACCAATTTTGGATTAGTCTCAGATCATTTTGACTTATTGATTGATTATGTGCCACCAAGTTGTTTTGACTTCTAGCAGCCACGTAAATAAAGTTTCTAAAAAAAAAGGTGACTTTACTAACGTGGCTTTCAAATATTTCTTGTAATCTTCCTTCCTTGCTGAAATGGGTTGTTGCATGGTCAAGATATTTACCTGACAACATGATATGTGATTTTGGGAAGGAATAGATCATCACAGAGAAAATCTATACAGTTGCTAGGAGGCAGAAACAACTTGATGACACATGATCAATTAATTAATCAATCATTTTCCAAATGATTCCTTGTCATCTTAACTTGCTTTCTATGTAGGTATGTGCCCTTTTGCATTGAAAAAGCAAAACAGTTTGTTCTTGTTTATCCTGTTTTTCTCATCAACAGATCAATCACTCAGGACATTCTCTTTGTTTCCAAAATCAAACTGCTTCATATGTTATTTAGCTGGTTTTTGTACAAAACTCACTTTTTCTTGTCCAAGATTCATTTATCTGTCATATCAGACAGGTTTTCTTCTGCATACCATACTCCCAGGCTGTTAAATCAGCTCCATTGTAAATGCACTTATCTCTTATATCCCTCTACGTCAGTGCATCTGTTTTGCAATTTAATCTTATGTAATCCATCTCTTATTCACAAATTGGTTTTAATAGGAATGGTACTATTTTCCTAGGTCTTCATTCTATATTTTAAATTCTGCTGGCTGCCTTGATCACTTGCTTGGATGGCAAAACGGGATCTAAATCAAATAAATGAATGCATTTATTTAATTACGCAATTGTGCCATACTAATGATCATGATGAGATATAATGTGGAGTTCCTTATACTGATACACACGCTTTTTTAAAAAAGTGATCCTGCATCTCGGGAGCAGGTTTTGTAAACATGCTTTGTAATGTGGTAAGAAATATAAAAAAAAAAAAAAGGAAGAAGGTTTTTCATATAAGCGGAATTCTTTTTCATGCATTGCAATTTTCTTTTTCTTTGTTTTCTAATTTCCTTAATTGCAACATCTTGGATTATAATGACAGTATATTCTTGCTGCTTATTACAAACAAGATGCTTCCCTACAAGCAATTTAAAGGCTAAAATTAAGAACCCAAAGTGTTGTCAATCAGAGTGGTACTCTGGCGGAGCCTGAAGCAGACTGAATGGAAGCAAACGCCAAAGAGCGATTTGAACGTTGAAAAGAGGGCATTGTCTTCTTAAAATGGCGGACTGAGTCCTTCCATCAGGTTTCATAATGAAGAAGAAATTTGTGCCACTTACTGAGACAGTCCTAGGAAGGAAACAAAAAACCTCAACACGTGATTCTGTAGAAGAGAGCTTTCATTGCCCGTGACTTTGATGCAGTTTAGGCTCTGAGGCTTGTTTGTTCCTACTGTTTTCTCTTTTGGCTTCAATTCAGGATGCTAACACCCCCTCCCAAAAAAAAAAAACCCAATGTATCTTTGAACTTTCAGACTTTCCTTTGAACATTGATTCTGGAGGTCACTTTGATGCACCTCTTAGATCAGGGGTGTCAAACTCAATTTCATTGAGGGCCGCATCAGCATTGCGGTTGCCCTCAGGGGGCCGGGTGGGTATGGCCTGGGTGGGCGTGGCCTACTGGGTGGGCGTGGCTAAAGTGCGTATGGCCTACTGGGTGGGCGTGGCCAGCTCTACATCGTTTGCATCAAGGGTGCCTATGGGGGCCTGGGCAGGAGTGGGACGGATCTGAGGGTCTCTGGCAGAAGGAGGGTCTCTGGGCCAGGGCCAAGACAGTGGGGGCCGTTCCCTCACTGTTTCCAGGATGGCTTCGCGGGCCGCATGAAACCACTTCGTGGGCCGGATCTGTCCCCCCGGGCCTTGTGTTTGACATGTCTGTCTTAGATTATGGCTCAACCAACAGTTACCATCCAAGCAAAATCCAGGTGGCAGTGGGTTAATATGGATGACATGGACCCTACTATGATTTCAGAGCTACCATCTTTACTCCAGACAGCTGTGAAGTTGTGGATAATTGTCCTCCATGCCTTCCTTTCCTGGGAGGCTACCAGATGTATAAAACCTACACTGCAGGGCTTTCTTCATTTCGCCCCTTGAATTCTGAACTTGCTTTAACTTAAATGACATCACAGCAAAGATGCCTTGGCCCTAGTCAGTTGAAGGAAGAGAAGCCGTGGGCCCTGGTCTAGAAATTATCCTCTACTGTGCGGCTTTATGTGTCCTGTTAGCATAACTATAGCCCTCTTTTGGCAATGAATTGATCCACTTCTTCCATCTCAAGGTCCTTTAAGACAAACAAATGACATTTTAATTTGGTGTCATTCCTCCTTCTCGGCATCTCCTCCTCTCTTGTGTCAGAGAAGATAGAAACTATCCAGAGTAGAAATGCTTTTTACTACGAGGGTTTCATGTGGGGTATTCCGCTCTAGCTCTTTGAAAACATCAGTACGTCGTGTCACCCGAGGACGGCGACATTTCTGATTGCTTTTCTCCCTTATACAGAATACTGAGACGTGGTTCCCGTTCTGAATATATCCAATGCTGATGGATGTTGTTCCAGATGGAAGCTTGGACTCTTCCACCCGTCATTTTTTTAAAAATTCCATTTATATCCCGCCCTTCTCCGAAGACTCAGGGCGGCTTACAAGCTTAGCAGTAGCCTTCATTCTATGTATATGCCTGCTTATTAGGGCTTTCACACACACCCCCAAGCGGCATTATTACAAAGTCAGCTTAATTGCCCCCAACAATCTGGGTCCTCATTTTACCTACCTCGGAAGGATGGAAGGCTGAGTCAACCTTGAGCCTGGTGGGATGCGAACCTGCACTAATTGCAGGCAGCTGGTGTTACTTAAGGAGGCATTAGCCCACTGCTCCACCAAGGCTTTTGCTACTGTGGAAGAGACTAACATGGTTGGTCAGATCCAAACAATTCTGAGTTGATAGCTTCTCATGCTCCTCCACAACAGAAAGCGGTTGGGATTAGACCTTACTTCCTGGTGTATTTAATCAAAATATTAGAAAGCAGCATTTCCAATTACATTCTACCTTTCTGGGGAAGTAGAAATGTGGAGAAACTTCCCAAACAGATGTTCTATTCAGCCCTTGTGATGCAGATTTTTTTTTTTAACTTTTGGCACTGTCTAGTGTTCTAGCAAGACTCGGGTATTCTCCAATTTTTGTTTAAAGTTTTTTTTTGACATCCATTTTTTTAATCATCTTTTTTGTTCTTAGATATTTTTTGCTCTTAGATACCTACTGGTGGATTATTTGGACCACTGAGTTGCTGCCCAAGATATGTTTTATATATATATATATACATTATTATGGTGCACAGTCAGACAGATGGTTAGATTAATAGATTTCCATTTTTCTTCACCTTATTAAGTCCTACCAAGGCACTAGGATAGGCAGATATTGTTTTTTTTAAAAAAAATAATGCACAGGTATCATCACAGGATGTACACTGTTCCAAGTGAAGCTGCCATTTTGCAATTGACTAATGGGGAATTTGTCAATATTGATGGTATTCAAACGATGCTTGGGATGTTTTGGGATTGCAGCCAAGTCACCTGTCATTGTTGGTCCTATCTTTGGGGGGGGGGTGTTTGCCACAGGCTTTATCTATATGCAATTCTTTGTATTTTGTAATTTTCTTTTTCTCTGCTATTCTGTTGTGTCCAGGTACAGCCACCTCAATTATGCAGACTATTTTTGTGTGTTTATGGTTGGTCACACAGCCAGCCACTTGTTTAGACTGGATTTGGTTATTTTGTCTACCTAGTGAGTCCTCCCCAAGGATCTAGAATAGGTAGAGTTTGTTATTTTTATTTGTATTATTATATAAAACTTTTATTCATAAAACATGAAACCCAGTCAACTGAACACTCAAATTGACTGGCACTAATGGTTGACATGGGTTGCCACCAGCATCCTAGGTATCAACCAGGTATCTCCTTAAAATATAAGATGTTCTGAGTAGCGCAGTTTTTTGTAGCTTTGCTGGAGTTATTGCAGGAAGCTGCAATTTATTATTATTATTATTATTATTATTATTATTATTATTATTATTATTATTATTATTATTATTATTATTATTATTATTATTATTATTATTGTTATTGTTATTGTTATTGTTGTTGTTGTTGTTGTTCTTCTTCTTCTTCTTCTTCTTCTTCTTCTTCTTCTTCTTCTTCTTCTTCTTCTTCTTCTTCTTCTTCTTCTTCTTGTTGTTGTTTGTTGTTGTTGTTGTTGTTATATATGCTATAGGCATTCTGTAGAACTCATTGTGACATATGGATTTCAACTTCTATATTTAAATGTTGATGTTCTGTGATTGTGTTGTATTATAAAGCATTCTATTCTATTCTATTCTGAGCACCCCGAACTTTCATTCAGCTCTTTCTCACCTATTAAAGATGTTGGTCCCTGGGCTTCCGGTTTGCGTGCGTGGTGCTGGTGGACGTGCCGGGAGAAGCTCTCCCAACACCGTCCGGTCTTTCTCCCTCGGAGGACCCTGCAAAGAGTTAAAAGTTGCCCTGGAGGGGCGACCACCATGAGGAGGCTCTCTCTGTGATCATGGAAGGGTGGCAGCCCTCCGTTTGATCTGGAGTTACTCCTCTGGCCTGAAGCCGTTCATTGCTGAAAGCCAAAATTACTACCAAGCACTACGAAGCAATCTGGAGGATCTGGGTGAGACCTTACCCTTCTTACTTCCCTTTTTACTTTCCTGTGGGACTTTCTTGAAAATCTCCCCCCTTCTTGAAAGATCGGCGACTGCTTACTTGGGGATTTACAACCTTAAAGCCTCAAAATAAATCAAATGACTAAGCTAAATAACTAAGCAACCTTATTTGTACCTCTCAAATTTTGGGGTCACTAAAAAGTTTTTATTGCTTAGTTTTACAGGGACCTACTACCCTATTTACTACTAAAAATGAATTAATTGGATAAAAGACTTATATTAGTCTGCAAAAGGATTGTACATGCTATTAAGTACATCTTGTGGCGAAACCTGGTATAGCATGTAAACTTTTTTTTTTACTCTGAGATTTGGCTCTAACAGATTTGTCCTTGACATTATCTTTAAAGATAAAAATTGGGAACACCTGACACTGAAAACAACTTTTAGGAATAGTGGAGGTGGACATTTATTGACTTTTATTAAAATAGCCTCCACTAAAGGCCTATCTGTAAAATATATATATTCCACCACTTGATTATAAACTCATACTTGATGCAATTTTGGCAATGACTGCGGAAATAAAAGCCAGACTTAAAAACAAATCTGACAGCACAAACTCACCAAATGGGACTCTTACTTCAATTGATGATCTGACAATCCAAAAAGGAACAGAGGATGAGGAATTCAACAACAAAACAGAGGACTTTAAAGTACAACAAGTACAATCTACTGAGGGCCTTGATGCCCAAACATTGATCTCCACTACAAAACCTACAATCCAACAACCAACATAAGCTGAAAAAAGCAATACTAAGATGGAGGATGCCAAAGGCCTTCAAATACAGTACACCAAGACTTCAACCAACCAAACAATAACTACAATAGCAGACATTTTATTTATTTATTTATTTAATTTAATTTGTATACTGCCCTTCTCCCGAAGGACTCAGGGTGGTGTACAGGGCAATAAATACCCAAAGTACAAAATACAAAAATTAAAAACAAATTAAACAATTGTGCCTGAATACAATAAATTAATTAAAAACAGTAATTAAAACCCCAAACCCATCAGACCAGGCCGGCTTGTTCAAATAAATAAGTTTTTAGATCACGTCGGAAGGAGCGAAGGTCGGGAGCCATTCAGAGCTCAACCGGTAAACGGTTCCAAAGGTCTGGCGCGCCCACAGAGAACGCCCTCCCCCTGGGGGCCATCAGTCGGCATTCTCTGACCGGTGGCACCCTGAAGAGGCCCTCTCTGTGGGAGCGCACTGGGCGGAGGGAAGTTGATGCCGGCCGCAGGTGCTCCCTTAGGTACTCCGGACCCATGCCATGACATGACCTTTTACCTAAGCCCGATGGATTTGAAAGAAGAAGACCAGATTGAATTAATGACATCTTCACTATGCCAAACATGGAGATTGGATTTACTGTAACGAAAATTTAATGACTACAAAGGGGTCACTTTCTGTCAAAAATTGATAACTGGGTGGTCTCCCTGGATTCAAACAATGTGTGTAGGAAGAAAGGGAGACACATTTGAGAAGCTAAAGGCAATGATATGGAAGCCTGCCTGGCACAAGACGAAAGCTAGAGTTAGATTTAAGGGGAAAAAAATAATATAAATGAACTTTTCTTCTCTTTCTGTTGTAAGTGTTGGGACTTGCAATAATAAAGCTTATTTTTTTCTCTCAATGGGCCAAGGAGAACTGTTAAAAGATATAAACTCAGTTTATATTTAGGATCTAGATTTTTAAGGGAATGAAAATTAGCTACAAATAATAAAACATACTTTGTTAACCATAGATGGATTGTAAGGATGACAAATAGAATATATATGTATTTCAGACATGATAATTACTATATAATGAAATAGATTAGCTATCAGAACATAACTTTGAATTATATTATAGAATTTACAATGATATAATAAAATATATTATTTTAAAAATTGATGAACTACTAAGATGATAAAGAGAATATGTTTGTTGTAATGATAGAGCTAAATTTTTTTCTTAATGGGCTAAGGGGAATCTTTAAAAGATACATATTGACTTTATATTTAACTTTTAGACCTTTAAAGGAAAGGAAAGTTAGCTATTAGAATTGACTTATATTACAGATTTTGGAAGGAGACAACAAAATATATATTTTCAATAATTGGTGAACTATTAGAATGTTAAATAGAATAAATTTGTATAACATAAGAATGCACTGAAATAAACAATATATGTATTTTAGACAGGATAACTACTATATGATGAAATGGGGGAAATGGGGGCTACCCAGAAATTAAGTTTTCTTTCATATATTATAGGCTAGTTCGGAATATCTTATTCCAATCAGGTAAAACCTAAAAACAGGACATGGATATGTATATGTGAAAATATATTGAACATTGTTCTAACTGATTGTGTTACAATTAGAAATGGATTAATTTAATTAATTTGACTATGCTATCATAACTAAGGGAATTGGAGAAGGAATTCTTGCTGATGTAACTTGACCTATCTACAAATGACTTTGTTATTTACTAGTGTTTACTTTTAACTACCCAACCACTGTATTGCTTCATAAATACACTGATGTAAAACTAAAAAAAAAATCAATACAACCTCTATTAAAAAAAAAAAGATGTTGGTCCCTGACATTTCTGAAGTTTTGTAAATGTTGCATTTCTTTATTACATGCCGGCATGTTCTTGCTTCTCAGTGGCCTTATTTTTGCTAGGGTTATGTTGGCATTTGCTGTTTGAGAAAATTAACATGACTGCCTGCTTGTGCCTGGATGAGCATTGTCCTTACTTTATATTGTGTCCTTCACAATGTTTGTAAGGATTAGCAACAGCAATAGAAATAAGGGGGGTTGAGGCTGAAAAGCTATTATATGCAGAAGGCAAGATTTATTGCTTTGGAAGTAGTACAATTATTGCAGTGTGGAGAATTAAATGAGTGTGTTGAGTAGAAATTGTTCTTCAGGGAATCCCAAATTTAGCCTATGTCTATTTAATTTTTGGATGGCAATTGATTTCCTGAAATGGTTTCCTTTTGTGTAATTTAAATATAGAATACTTGAAACCCTGCAAGAGATCTGTGATTGGTCCTTTTGTGCTAAATGTGAAGGGCGGATTCTGTTGTTCAGAGAGCTCCTCCCTCCGTCTCCCTAGCGTGTGATTGCTTTGAAATAAAGTTAGAATATAGAAGAGTGTGCCTGTGTGTGTGTATATATAGATAGCTATAGATGCAAGCTGTTTGGACAGTTGAATGAGAGCACAGTTTATTTGGCTGTGCATCTAGTTTTTATGCTTCTAGAAAACAAAATCAACCATTGCAAATGTCCCACCAGTGGCTTTGGCTGTGCTATGGAACACTGGTTCTTCCATGTGTTTATTTCATTTTTCAGTGAAGGAACCACACTCTCATGTCCACCCAGTGCAAGTTGCTGCTTGTGTAGCCTTTGGGGCACTGAGTTTCCAAATCCATAGTCTTATTTACTGGCCTTGTATGGCTACATGTCTACACATATCTGATAAAATTTATGTGTTTTGTTCCCTGAGAAAACAGACCATTTTCTTTGATGGGTAATAAGAGTCATGAAGAATTTAGTTTACACTATCCTGGTGCACTAAAGCCTAGCAAGCATAGTATTGCCCTTGTCGAAAGATTAACGGCATAACTGCAATGTAAGTTATTGCCTTATGTTGACTGTAATAGTATAAATGAGATATTTATGAGAACTTCCCATTGCAATAATCCCCATGCATTCTGTCCAAACTATAAAGAATTTAAGTTAGTTTAAATGCATGTCTGCTCCTGATTGAAGATTTATGAAACCGTCACCATTTTATAAAACCAAGAAAAGAGTGCTTTATTTTCTCTCTGTATAAGGCTGCTTGAAGTTGAATTACAACTGTGACCCAGTAAAGTGTTACCATGAGGAAAAGAACCACCTTGTACAACCAGGAATTTAATCTTTGCAAAGGTTTTGTGGGATAGGCATGTCCTTTTTCTCCTAAACAGCCACATGAGGAGGAGAAGAAGGAGAAGGAGAAGAAGAAGAAGAAGAAGAAGAAGAAGAAGAAGAAGAAGAAGAAGAAGAAGAAGAAGAAGAAGAAGAAGAAGAAGAAGAAGAAGAAGATGATGATGATTTAGTAAAGTCATGCACACCAAAGATTTGCGCTAATTTCTTCTTTTTGTGTTCTATATATTTTCTTTCCCCACCCTTTCCTCTGAAGTGAAAAAGGTTAAGTTCATACCATTTTGTTCCTGCTTTTTTTCCTACATTTTTTAAAAAAACAAGTTTTATTAGTTTTTCAAATTACAACCTATATTTTTAGAAAGCATCATGATACCTGGGTAAGTCATCCATTGAGTAACAGAGTTTTCAGTACATAGTTTGGGTTACATCATCATAGCATCCTTCTCTATTTCCCTCAACATTCAATTCAATGTATTTAAAATAACAAATTTCTAAGAATAGCATAGTCAATTAAAGAAGATTTTGTCAATCCAATTTTGATAAGATTTATCTATATCTATTATTAAATTTTATCTAATTTTGCTGTTACAGTAATTATAGTATCCAAGTTTAAACTTTACCATCCCAAATAGTATTCACAACCCAAAGTTCCCTTATCTTATTACACCAAAAATTGTATCATCTAACATACACCCAATATTTAAATAGCTAGCTTCTACCTAATAAACATTGTTTATTTATTTAACATCACAAGTTACCAATCGGAGAGTCTATATTTATCAATCTACTTCTACTTATACATAACCAAAATTTTAACATCAAACATAGGATCCATAAGTCAAATTTCCATTATATCAATATATAAATTTATAATATTTGAAATAAGCTTAGTAAATACTTAAACACATTTTAATTCTATCTCATGAATATTTTCTATTTCAGATCCTAATAAGTCACTAATTGCTAACAAAATGACCTACAATAATTCTCTAGGAATTCATATTTTAAATCTAACTCTAGGTTTCTTTTTTTGCCAGTCGGGTTTCCAGACCCAGGGCTTTAAATTGCCAAGTAGGTCTTCATTTGCTCGCATGTATATTATTTGCACCAGAGGAGGCCATCCAACCATCAGCAATACAAAGGTTGAACCATTTATAGTCATTGTTGCCATGTTAATTCCACTCTCTCTTTTTTTTTTTACATTTTAATATCCCTTCCTCATGGATAAGAGTTTCAGTTTTTGCAACAAAATTGGTTTTGTGACTTCAGTTAATTAGAACCCATTTTGCCCTCACCAAAAAACAACAGTCATCCCCAAATGACTGGAGTGTACCTGATAAACCTAGATTAATGAATGAACACAGCCACAAACTTTTTCAGTAGAAATTCTCCAGTACAAGAAGACCTTACATATGTCTTTTGTGTAGATAAAATCAGCTCGGCCCCAATAAATCTTGGGTAAGCCGATACATTGAATTCCCTTCAAATTGTGACTTCACGTCCTTGAACTGGAAAATTGCCAGGAGCTTTTTCCCAGGCCACAGGAGGAAAACAATATTGTGAGTAAATTGTGAGTAACAATGCCGTTACGCTGATCCTGCGCCTAGACATGAGTCTCCCTGGTGGAAACGTGGCTGTTTGGATTGTAAAGCTCAACACTGATTTCATTTTGGAGACCTGAGCTTGGGTTAGGCATGAGAAAGGACGTCTTTTGATAGCGGGGATCCCAGACTGCTCTCAGCTGCTTGTACCCTGTAAAAATAACCTAAATTCTCACTTATACTTATTAATTTATTTATTTATTTATTTATTTATTTATTTATTTATTTATTTATTAAACTTATATACCGCCCTTCTCCCGTAGGACCCAGGGCAGTTCACAAGGCAATTAAAACAACATTACAATACAAAAATTAATAACAATTAAAATAGATTAAATTTTCCTTAATTAAAATCTAAAACCCCTATAACTCTGATTAAAAACCCAATTACAATGAGTTAAAAAATTAAAAAATCCTCAGTCCTGGCTGGAAAGCTCAAAGAGCCAGGTCTTCAGGTCCCAGCGGAACGAACGAAAATCAGGGGCAGTCCTAAGCTCTACGGGTAACTGGTTCCAGAGGGCCGGTGCACCCACAGAGAAGGCCCTCCCCCTGGGCGTTGCCCGCCGGCAATCCTTTGCCGGCAGCACCCTGAGAAGGCCCTCCCTGTGGGAGCGCACAGGACGAAGGGAACTTGATGCCGGCAGCAGGTGTTCCCTCAGATATCCCGGACCCAAGCCATTTAGGGCTTTATAGGTCATCACCAGCACCTTGAATCTCACCCGGAGGGCAACCGGAAGCCAATGCAGCTCGTGGAGCAGAGGTGTTATATGGGAGTATCGGGAAGCCCCCATCACAACTCGCGCGGCTGCATTCTGCACCAGTGGTCCTCAAGGGCAGCCCCATGTAGAGAGCATTGCAGTAGTCTAACCGGGAGGTCACGAGCGCATGAGTGATAATTTGCTTGCTCAGTGATAATTAAATTAGTACAGCAAACCCCTCTGAGGATTTTTATTCTCTGATAAAATTTCCATTGCCCTATGGAAGTTTCTTTTTTCTGTGCATGATGGCGAGGGAATTCAGGAAATCTCTTCTAACCTGGAATCTAGAAAGAGTGCAGAGAAGATCAACAAAAATAATTGGTTTCTTATAAGGAACTACTTAGATTGCGAGGGAATGATTGGCATCTTAAATCATTAGAGGAGTTAAGACAAGAAAACATAAGTTACTCTTGGTTTCAATATACCCAATTGAAAGCTAGGTGGAAGTCAGATCAAAAGGTTGGCATCACAATTACAGATCAAAATTTAGTAAAACAAATTAGAGATTTAAATTGTGCACATATAAACAGGATATATAATGCTTTAATTGAATTGGATTCGGAAACGGAACTGGTTAAAGACTGTATGATAAAGTGGGCACAAAATATTCAGGAACCAATTTCGTTGCACACCTGGGAGATAATTTGGGTCAGAAATGTTAAATTTACTCAGGCTCAAAATTTAAGAGAAAATTTTTATAAAATGTTTTATAGATGGCATCTGGATCCCAAGAAGTTGTCCAACATGTATCCTAATTTACAGTCTAAATGTTGGAGATGTGGTAGTTTAGAAGCTACCTATTTTCACATGTGGTGGACTTGTAGAAATATAAAAGCTTTTTGGATCAAAATTTGGTGGAACATTCAAAAGATTTTTAAGAGAAAGATAAAGTTTTCTCCGCAATTGTTTTTATTGGGTATTGTTGTAGATTGTGATGTTAAAGAAACTAACTTGATGTTGAACATGATAACAGCAGCACGGTTACTGGTGGGACAATATTGGAAGAAGGATAGTTTGCCTACTATAGAAGAATGGGTGTTTAAAGTTTCGAATCTTGCAGAAATGTCTAAGATTTCTGCTTATTTGAAAGATCATTCACAGGAAAGATATATTTCAGTTTGGAGGAGATGGATAAATTATATTCAGAACAAATATGGGACTAAAAAGTATCATTTAGCTTATGAGTAGATTTTAGTGGGATATTGTTATTGGTACGTTGTTTGTAGTTATGTTAAAGGGGAGTTAAAGCACATTATGAATTTGGTTAATTGTATATTATGCATAATTTTTATTTAGAATATGATTATTGTAACTATAATCCTGTATTTAGCTCTGGGAAGTGGGGGGGGGGAAGTGGGCGGGTTTGGGTGGGAGGGATTTGGGGATATATTGTAACATTTTGTTTTTGTAAAACTCTTTAATAAAAAAAAACAACCAAAAATAATTAGGGTACTGGAGGCTACAGTTGCAGGAATCAGGTATCTCTAGTCCAGGGGTGGGGAACCTTGGCTCTTTTATGACTTGTGGACTTCAAGTCCCAGAATTCCTGAGCCAGCCACTCCTGCTCTAGTCTAAGCTGGAAACACGGAAAGCAAAGCAGATCCAGCCAAGTGCAAATAGATCAATAATGTCTGCAAAAGCAGCTGTAGGAGAACACATAATATCCTGAATTGGAAAATCATATTTTGCGGGTTTTTCTCTTCATCAGTGTAAACTGTTTGAAAGTGGTAGAAGCACTTTGAATTGCCATCATGCAACAAACTTTGGCCGATCTGGGGCGGGGGGGGGGAAATAAAAGGTCCTTGGATAGGAAATAAATAAATGATATCACTGAAGGGCTGACTTGGGGGTTGAGTTGAGTACAAATGAAGAGAGGCCTCTGAAGTCCACATCAACATGTGACTGTTTTGCTCACGGATGGGATAATATAACGACACCACAATCGTTTTACGTCATAACGTACCCATTAACTTCTGCACGTTGTGGCTTTTAGTGGACACTAATGGTTTGGCTCAGAAAAAGAAAATATTCAAAAAATTTGCAAGCATTTGCAATATCTTTCTTCCCCTAATTATACCGACTTCTCTGTTCCCTTCTTTTGCAGGATTGAGCCAGTCCCATTCTTAGTGAGCAGAAGACATCCAGGCAGGATTAAATGAACACCTATTTATGAGGAGGGACGCGGTGGCTCAGTGGGTTAGGACGCTGAGCTTGTTGATCAAATGGTCGGCAGTTTGGCGAGTCAAATCCCGAGTGCCGCGTAACAGAGTGAGCGCCTGTTACTCGTCCCAGCTTCTGCCAACCTAGCAGTTTGAAAGCATGTAAAAATGCAAGTAGAAAAATAGGGACCACTACGGTGGGAAGGTAACAGCGTTCCGTGCGCCTTTGGTGTCTAGTCATGCCGGCCACATGACCACGGAGACATCCTCGGACAAGCGCTGGCTCTTCGGCTTTGAAACGGAGATGAGCACCGGCCCCTAGAGTCGGAAACGACTAGCACGCATGTGCGGGGGAACCTTTACCTTTACCTTTACCTTTACCTATTTATGTACTTTATCATGGCCCTGATTTATCAGGTCCCTTGGTAGTTTACAATTTAAAAAAACAACGACAACAATATGATTGAAAAGCTCAGGCCGTTTTATGGAAATACATAGGAAATGGGAGCCCTTTGTGATCAAACTTTGCCTTTATTTTATAGTGACAAGACTAGACAGCTTTTTAAAAATATATCCTAAACCTTCAAACCAGTTGTTTATATTGGAAGTTGTTCTGATCTAAAGTTAAGCTCCATAGTTTACGTAAATCATGTCAGAGGCCCAAGAGGTAATAATGATACTCTTCGCTAGCTTGGAAAATTGGAGTCGTCCACTTGGACTAACAATAAATGCCAATAAGATAAAGTGTGATGTGTAGCTGTTAAAGGTAAATAGAGAATCAGTGAGCTTGTAGGACAATGAAAATGTAATATGTACTGGGAAGAACTGATATCCTTTGATACTTTCCCCAACGAGAGGAAATGCATAAGACAGATGCAAAAATGTAGCCATTTAAATGGGTACAGGCAGGACGTTCGTCTCTCAGGTAAATATTTATCAAAGGCTGGTACTTTATCACCCAATGAACTGGAAAGATTTTTTATTTTTTATTTATTTTTAATTCCATTTATATCCCGCCCTTCTCCGAAGACTCAGGGCGGCTTACAAGCTTAGCAGTAGCCTTCATTCTATGTATATGCCTGCTTATTAGGGCTTTCACACACACCCCAAGCGGCATTATTACAAAGTCAGCTTAATTGCCCCCAACAATCTGGGTCCTCATTTTACCTACCTCGGAAGGATGGAAGGCTGAGTCAACCTTGAGCCTGGTGGGATGCAAACCTGCACTAATTGCAGGCAGCTGGTGTTACTTAAGGAGGCATTAGCCCACTGCTCCACCAAGGCTCTTTTTAAGATGCGCTGTAAATTTGATGATGGAAATGAGATTTATTCAGAAGCTGGTGCAAGCACATTTAAGTCAAACCAAGGAAATAGGGTTAATTTTTATCACTGCAGACTCTCTGCTGATAAAAGGTAAAGGTAAAGGTTCCCCCGCACATGCGTGCTAGTCGTTTCCGACTCTAGGGGCCGGTGCTCATCTCCGTTTCAAAGCCGAAGAGCCAGCGCTTGTCCGAGGACGTCTCCGTGGTCATGTGGCCGGCATGACTAGACGCCAAAGGCGCACGGAACGCTGTTACCTTCCCACCGGCGTGGTCCCTATTTTTCTACTTGCATTTTCACGTGCTTTCAAACTGCTAGGTTGGCAGAAGCTGGGACGAGTAACAGGCGCTCACTCTGTTACGCGGCACTCGGGATTCGACCCGCCAAACTGCCAACCTTCTGATCGACAAGCTCAGCGTCCTAACCCACTGAGCATTTCACAACTTTTGGAAAAAGAAAAGCAAGTCAACCATTTAGTATACCTACATGGTAGGCAAGTCAGTTTATTTCAAATGAAGAAAGAAGTTGGATTCGATTTTCTTCACACATCTGAATGGAAGAGATATCTTCTCCTAAGATGAGGACTATTCTCACAGTGCTCTTTTTAGCAAACATGTTGAAAAGAATGGTTATAAGTCTTCCAGTTACTGAATTATTCCCCATTAACAACCAATATAATGCCTCATACATTAAGGCAAATATGTTCTGGCTTTCTTCATCAATCCACAAGTTCTCTTCACTGATAATGAACAAGATTGAAACTCAATGCTTACCTAACAGGCTCCAAAGTCTTCATCCTTCTAGGAACCATCCCTAACAACCCCAAGTAGGAATATTTGTCCACCCCACATTTGTATGACCCAACAATGGTGAAATATTTTGTTTCCCAGGGCTTCATTTAATGTATATTATTTATTTATTTATTTTATTTTATTTATTTTATTGTATTTATATACCTCCCTTTCCCGAAGGGCTCAGGGCGGTTTACAGGGTGATTAAAACAAAAAATACAAAAGTTAAAAACAATTAAAAAAAATTATATCAATCCCTGAACAAATAAAAACCCCAATTAAAATTAAAATTAAAATTCTCCTTCCATTGATCCCTTTGTTAAAGAGGTAGGCAATTTTGTACATGCATTTAAAGTTTTGAAAGATATCTTCAATTCAGATTGTCTGAGGAATCCGATTAATTTTATAAGGAGGAGGAATTGTCCAGGAATCATTTTTTTTTCAAAAGCATATAAAGCGAAAACTTTCAGTTCTGACTCAAATGTGGTTTGAAATTAAAGGAGAGACTTGAACACAGGTAGTATCTAACTGAAGAACAGCCAGACTTGCCTCCAGCTGTCTTTAAGAGGGAAAGATCTGGAATGCTTCCTGGGAATGTAGACCTACAGTATGTATGAAGACTTCCAGAGAGAACCCTGTAAGTACAGCTTAAGGAGGAAAAAAAGATACAAACTCCAACTTCCTGGAATTACTCAAAACAGAACTGAGCTGTAACAGATAACGGTCAAGAGAAGCATCAGCTATAAAAACCTCTAGAAAAACCAAAGTCATGCTGCTTAAATCCAATCTTCATAAATTCTTTCTCCTTGAAGACGCTGTTTATCAGTTTGCCTTGGCAATTGGACTGTTTCACAGTTATGTTCCTGATTTATAGCCTGTTTTGTTTTGCTCCTTTTGTAGGAACTTCTGACTTTCTTGAGACAGTTTACCTAGTCCTGTGTACCCCTTTGGCAGTTTGTTTGTGAACAGCAAAGTCAGACTTTGAGGGCAAGAAATTCCAACCTTGGTTGGGGGGGGGCTGTAATTTGCACTTCAGTGATGGGCACCGATCATCCCAGATTCATAATTTAGGCTTGCAGATTAAGTTAACATCATTATCATTTCAAAATATTTCTGTACCATGTGTGATTTTCTTGCTCTGAAATTTGGTGGGTCTTGGATTTTCATTTTAATGCTTGTTCTTTTTTGAAGCAAAGTCAAAATACCTTCCCTCTCAATGCACAAACCCTGAAGTTCAAACGTTAATGCTAGCCCCCATTTCAAATAGTCTTGTTTGCTTCTAATATTGCAGTTTTCCCACCAACAGGTTAGGAGAAAATAGAATTTATTCTAAAAGGTCAGCCTCTTCATTCATCTTTCTTCACAAGCAGGTTTTCACTTTTAGAATAAGCACTGGAATTTAGAAAAGAAAATTTAGATCAACAACATGCATTTGAGCTAGGAAAATGCACCCATGGTATTTTTATTAATATTCCAAAGTGTATAGAAAACAGCTATGAGAGTAATCAGAGTTCTCAGATATTTAATCTATAATACTGTAATTCTCTGCATATTCATTCCAACCAGTTGGGTTTTTTGAGGTTTGTCACCCCAAGCTTAATGAACCCACATTGAGGCTGCAGTTTCAAATACTAACATGTGGCAGCTTTGAAAATCCGTATTCTCTTGCTGAAAAGCACCATCAATGATCTTCAGGAACCTGCATATAATCCCTGGTTTTATTTTGTTTGTGATTGCCTCCTTGTTAGTTGCAGTGATTGCCTTTTTAAAAGAAGTGGAGCAAGGTGTGACTGTTGCAATATATCTGTGTGTGTGTGCGTGTGTGTGTGAAAGCATTCAGAATACACTTGCTTAGTCCCAGACACGGGACAAATCTTATTTCCTGTTTCAGCCTAGCCCAAGGCCATCTACAGGCAGTAGCGACAGCAGTGGCAGCTCATATTTGTGTAATTTTTTTGGCTTGCTAACAAAGAATAAAGGGAGACTGATATGATCATTTCAAACTTATTTGTTCTCATCAGTCAGCCATACCCTTCTGAGATTCGAACCTGGGCCGACTGCGTCTTAAGCAGTTGTTTTAACCTCTAAGCAAGTGTATTCTGAATGCTTAACAAACATTTAACACATATCTTCCTTGCTTCTCAGCTAACAGAGAGAGCGAGAGCCAGCCTGTGGCCTAGAGTTTAAAACAACTGCTTAAGACGCAGTCGGCCCAGGTTCGAATCTCAGAAGAGTATGGCTGACTGATGAGAACAAATAAGTTTGAAATGATCATATCGGTCTCCCTTTATTCTTTGTTAGCAAGCCAAAAAATTTACACACACACACACACACACACACACACACACACACACACACACACACACACACATATATATATATATATATATATATATATATATATATATATATATATATATATATATATATATATATATATATATATATATATATATATATATATATATGAAATGCTTGTTAACTATTTAGATTACCTTGCTAGGTCCCAAACACGGGACAAATCTTATTGCCTGTTTCAGCCGAACCCAACGCCATCCACAGGCTGTAGTCACAACAGGGTTAGGCTGAAATAGGCAATAAGATTTGTCCCGTGTTTGGGGCCTAGCAAGGTATTCTAAACTACTTAACAAATACTTAAAACATATCTCCCTTGCCTCTCCGCTAACAAAGCGAGAAAGAGCCTGTGGCCTAAAGGTTAGAACAATTGCCTAATGTGCAATCGGCCCAGGTTCAAATCTCAGAAGGGTATGGCTGACTGATGAGAACAAATGAGTTTGAAATGGCCATATTAGTGTCCCTTCAATTCTTTGTTAGCAATTTACACAAATATGAGCTGTCACTGTTGTGACTACTGCCTGTCGATGGCCTTCGGTTAGGCTGAAACAGGGAATAAAGATTTGTCCCATGTTTGGGGCCTAGCAAGGTAATCTAAAATAGTTAACAAGCATTTAACATATATAGTATATATACATACACACACACACACACACACACACACACTTCAGGGTTTAGGCATAGTAATTCAGAATGATAAAAAAAGCCAGAATCCTGTAGTGATAATTGATAAGCACAATTGAAATCAGCCTGTGTCGATTCCAGGAACTTCAGCACAGATAGACGAAAGGATGGGGAGATGCCATAAACCACAACTGATTATAAGCCGCCCTGAGTTACCTTGAGGTAAGATGGGCAGGCTATAAGTTTTATAAAAAAATAAATAAATTAGGGCATGGGCAGCACAACTCTCCATCGAAGTCCTTGAGGGCAGGTCTGTTTGTGGTTGGCAGTGTCCCAGTGAGAACTGATAGGCTTTTTTTCCTTCCCATGTGTCAAAATGCCTGAAGCCCCCGAGGCTTTGTCTGCTTTCCTTAAAACATAAAGCTTTCACACTAATCCTAGTGTGCTGAAAAAGAGCCCCTATTTTGTATCTCAGGACTGGCACTGAGGTGCTCTTGTGGTTTGGAGGGGTGTTTTGAAGGGGAACATTTCCATGGTAGAAGTTGGAAATTTAACTACCTGCAGCAGATATAAACAAGGGGCATGGATTCTGCACCGCTCTTGTTTGCAGGGAATGCCCGCTGAAATAAAATTACAAATGAATGAGATAATTTGTAGATCAGGGTTGAAATGAGGGGTCCTTGGTGGTCTCTGAGCTTGGTTGTTTTCTTGAAGACATTTCATTACCCAAATTACTGCATGCATGATGTTACCTAGTCTGGGTATTGAAAGGTCTGCAAGAAAAAAAACCAAGCTCAGAGACCACCAAGACCCCTGAAATAAAATTAACTTGGAAAGGGGACTGATGGCATATTGTAGAAGATACCTCTATGTGAGTGAATAGGATGTGTTGTGTTGTGGGTTCTGAAGAGCAGGGAAGACGCCAGGCAGATGAGTACAGAAGAAACATAGCTTTATTGTAACTAAGACTGTACTGTACTGGGGCTTTGGGGTAACGTTGCACAATATATATATAGTCCACATGCTCTGAACAACCAATCAGATTGAACCCATTATTCCCGCCACGTTAACTGCTGCCAGGACTGGAGACGTCCTGTCTGGGTTACTGGAGAACCGTTAGTTCTCCAGCAGCACACGTGATTAAACCCCCAGAAGCTCAGTACATAACAGGATGTTTATTTATTTATTTATTTATTTATTTATTAGTTTTTATAAACCGCCCTTCTCCTGAGGGACTCGGGGCGGTGTACAGAGGAAGGAAGGTATACAGATGAACAATAAAAATAATAAAAACAATAGTGAAAACAAACTGGGACCCCAATTAACGCTATCATGCCAGGCCGGACTGCTGGAACAGGAAAGTTTTTAAGTCGCGTCGGAAGGTACGGAGGTCGGGGGCCATCCGGATTTCGGTTGGTAAGCTGTTCCAGAGGGCTGGCGCACCCACTGAGAATGCCCTCCCCCTGGGGGCCACCAGCCGACATTCCTTGAGCGGTGGCACCCTGAGGAGGCCCTCTCTGTGGGAGCGCACAGGACGGTGGGGTGCTGACATTGGCAGAAGGTGCTCCCGTAGGTAGTCCGGACCCATGCCATGTAGGGCTTTGTATGTCATTATTAGCACCTTGAACTTCACACGGAAGGCAACCGGAAGCCAGTGCAGCGCACGGAGGAGAGGTGTGATATGGGAGTATCGGGAGGCTCCCAAGAGTGTCCGTGCCGCTGTGGAAACCTACCCAGCATACAGCCAGCCGTGACGCTAATTGGGGCAGTCCAAGCATTTCTCAAATGCCCTTGAAATTGCGGGCTCACCATCAGAAAGAACGATGGGTAGATTCTGGAGGGAAGTTAAAAGAGCCTTGGTGGAGCAGTGGGCTAATGCCTCCTTAAGTAACACCAGCTGCCTGCAATTAGTGCAGGTTCGAGTCCCACCAGGCTCAAGGTTGACTCAGCCTTCCATCCTTCCGAGGTAGGTAAAATGAGGACCCAGATTGTTGGGGGCAATTAAGCTGACTTTGTAATAATGCCGCTTGGGGTGTGTGTGTGTGAAAGCCCTAAGAAGCAGGCATATACATAGAATGAAGGCTATTGCTAAGCACATTGATTTGTGCTTCTTAGATTGTAAGCCGCCCTGAGTCTTTGGAGAAGGGCGGGATATAAATGGGATTAAAAAAAAACCCAGGAAAAAGTAAATATTCAATTATTACATACCTACTTTGAGTTGTGTTTTGTTTCCTATTTCAGGAATGTCACACTCCCTTTCAAACAAGGGATTTCCAATGAGATTTAGGTTTATTCAGAGTGAAATCCAGCAGGCTAAAAGAGGTCTCTTCGACAAGCCAAGGGACATCTCTGTTTTTTGACCTTTGACATGGCTTCCTAGAACTACGTTCTTTTTTTCTGAGAGACCTAAAGAGTGATTTCTGTTTCTCTTTGGCAGATATTCGTGGCCTACAAGGATTTCTGGATCAGGCTTCAAAGCTGGGACTTGACGTGTCTTTACAAAAAGTAGACAGAAACATCAGCAGGGTTTTTGCCAGCCTTTTTACTTCCATGAGAACGGAAGAGCTGAACCGCTATCGAGATACGTTACGGAGAGCCATCTTGCTTCTGAGCCCAAGGGGAGCCCAGACGTTCATCAATGAGGTTAGTGCTGTCTTCCTGGAATCTTTTCTTAACCGAAAGTCGTAAGAGAAGTGTTTTCTCCCTTCTTGTTGATGTTCCTCACCGATCTAATAGCTTTAAAGATGCAAATGTAAGGAAAATCTTATCTGCTATCCATGTTCATGTGATTGATAGATGAACACAACTGGATACTCTTCACCAAGGCTTTTTTTCTCTTAGAACACTCAGAACGGAGTTCCGGCACCTTTTTTGGATGGAACCTTGTAGGGTAGGCAAGGCGGGTTGTATGACATGTGTGAGTTCCGGCACCTTTTTCTTTTACAAAAAAAGCACTGCTCTTCACTGATAGGAGTGATTATGGGGTGTGATCAGCTTATTTGGAAAATGGTTCCATACATTTCCCTTATTTATACTACATTTATTTATGCTAACCTGGTGTTTTCCTTTTTGGGCAAAGCTTACGTCACATTCATCACTGCTGTGGTTGTTAAAATCCTAGTACCACAAGTTTGATGTAGTAAGGCAAAGACGCATGTATGTTTTGAAATGGACTGATATTTCATTTTTTTTATAGTGGATCTGATGAATTACCCCTATGGAAAAGTAATTTTTTGATGAATTAATATTTTAATGAATGCTATCATATATATAAATGAATCAATAATGTATTTTTGACAGGGATCATCAGCTAATTAATCTTCACATGGAATTATGAGGAACAGTTAATTGCTCATTTTGAGGGAATGGGAATAAAGAATTACGGAAGCTCATAAAATCAAAAAGGGTCAGAGTGCAGAAAGCTGTCTAAACATGTTCTTTTTTAGTTTCTGCTTTGTTTAGATTGAATAATATAATATTACATAATACACATTTGTATTTGATAACTATCTAGTTATCATTGCTATGTGGAATAACGTTCTCATTGGTTGATATTTTTTTCTCTCTGTCTCTTTAATGAAATTGATTTAGAGCAATTTGAAAAATCAAAAAACAAAGTTCCCATAAATGCAATAGATCAGATAAAAAGAGGATACAATTTTAATTTACTTTATTTGTCTTTTTATGGTTTATCAAATGTGGAACATTGTTATGGTTTACCAGGGCCTGAACCTATATTTAACGTTTTATTTATTAACCAATTGGTGGTTGTCTCGTTTGCTTGCAAAACGTAGACTGTTGCTTTTTGATTATTTCCTTTCCTGGAGAGAATATGAAATGAATTTTCACTGCTTTCTTCCAAGATGCTTTTTTTTTCATTTTTAATATTTCCCAGTCACATCTACAACCCTGTTTTGTTTTCTTTCTTTGTTTTGTTATGCTTTCTAAATAGCAGCCAGGTATAAAACTGTTTAGCTTTTAAAGATCAGCCAAAGAAACAAATAGAAGAAAAATTAGAACAAAGAAAACATGGCTTCCTACTTCAGTGGTATACATTGCACTATTAACCTCTGGAATCCATCATATCAAAATATAGCAATGGCCACTAATGGAATGGGATTAAATATCTCAATGAAAGACCAATCCAGAGGTTTTGAAGACCTAGGGCAGGGGTAGGCAACCTCGGCTCTTTTATGACTCCTGGACTTCAGCTCCCAGAATTCCTGAGTCAGCTGACTCAGGAATTCTGGGAGTTGAAGTCCATGAGTCATAAAAGAGCTGAGGGTGCCTACCCTTGACCTAGGGTTACATCTGAGTTGTGGAAAACCTACCTCTAAATATCAGTTGTAAGGGAGCCATAGTTGCAGAGGGGGTGTGTCTCCATTTCTTGCTTTTGTGAGTATCTGAGAGGATTTTATCGGCTTTCATGAGAAAACGCTGGACTGAAATGGGATTTGTTTTGATCTTACCAACTTGCATATTTAAGGCCTTGTGTGGGCCCTGGGTCCAATGGACACAAGTTTCATTGTACCCTGAGAATTATGACAACATACTCTGGAATCCGAACTCTGTATGTTGCATTGTGGGGTTTGAAAACTTAAGAAAGATATGCAAGGTAATCTTTTTAGAGAGGTTGTTCCCCATTGTTCTGTCAAAGGGCCCTGGGTTTCGTTCCGCACACGCGCTTGATTTTTCCATCCTTCATTGGAAACATCACAGTGAGCTGTTGACACCATTTCAGCTAATTTAAGGTTTTCCAGGGTGCTTTGAAATTGCTTCCCTTATATACATTCGTGGTCTTCCAACATATCAAAGGATGCTCTTCCAAGCTGCCTTTCACGCTTGCTGAAAAGAAGCTGGATAAATTAAGGACTGTGCTATATTTCTATTCATTCCAGCAGCAATATTTCATTATGTGCTTTTCAACCGCTGCCCTCCAAAATACATAACTTCTCCTAATATTCAGGCTTGCCATTCACATGTTAGAAAGGCAACGGCCCTGCAGGATGTGAAGTTTAAAGGGTAATGCACTAAATTATCATGCTGCTCAGACCTTCCATAGAGAAAAAGGGACATTACAGGAATTATTAGGCTAATGATCCTGATATTTTTCCAGATCCCTGCAGGAATATACGTCTGGGCTGAATGAAGAAGTAATTTGTTCCAAAAAAAAAAAAATCTTCTGTTACTGAATCTTGATTGATTCAGCAAAGCTTTAGGAGACGAAAAGTTGAATAATGGAACTATGTAATCTTTTTAAAGGCTGTATGCCTTTGAAATATGCTAAAGGGGATAATTTGGCAATCATATAGGCCATATGGAAGTTAGCAGGTTACTTAACTCTATATACTATTTATGAACCCGTGAGCCACCTGCACAGTATTACAGTCCCTGGGGGAAGGAAATACAGCATTTTTTTTACTCGGGTTGAAGTGTGGCATTTGAGATAAAATGGATTTTTAATAGGTTTGGGAAAAAAAAGAGATATTGTCCCATTCTTGTGAGGTCTGGGTGACCTGGATCAGTTTCTATCATGCCATCAAGGCCTGGGAGCTATTCTGCGGGAAAGATAGCTAGGCATCATATCCTTTTGGTACAATCTATCTTTTGTCTTTGAAAGACTGGAAAGGCTTTTGTGTGGGAATCAACGGCCGAGCTGTTCAGAGAAAGAACTCGGCCAGAACCAAAAATGATGGTTACATAAGAGCCAGGCAATGGCGAAATATTAATAGATGAGTCATCTTTAAAGTATCCAGATCCTAAAAAGGGGGAAATTTGCTCCCCTTCCTTTTTTCCCTTCTTCATGGGAGCTAAGTGAGAGGGCTGGAGGCTACATGGCTTTTACTATGCATCTCTGCTTGGTATTATTTTCATCTCTGCTTCTAAAGTCTTAGAAATGAGGGAAGAAACTGGGGATGGATGATACGACTAAGACGCGTTGATCTGTGATGTTGGAAATAGTGTGATTAATGTGTTTCTGAAGGGCGGCACCACAATTCCAGTGTTATCCCAATTTGGTCCTGAGACCAAAGTTAAGATTTAAGACTTCCTCTGTTTAAAATGAGATTAAAATAAAAATTGGGATCAAACGGTCCAATTCACTGTTGATGGATGTGTATTTTTCTTCTTCATCAAAACACTCTGCAATAGAGAAAGTCTAAAATAAAATCAGAGAACTGTGCAAATATTAGTATAACCTAGAACTCATTTGACACCCAACATTAAGCCCTAGTTGTTGACTTCATGAGATAAAACCCTTTTGCAAGCCACAATGGCAGAGAACATAAGGCACACCACACATGTTATGGTTGAATATGTATGAAACACTACCTTTCCTTGGTCTAACTTGCAATGGAATTAAGTTTTGAATCATAGCTCTGCTGACTTGAAAAAACACAGACAACAATTTGTGTATCCATGCAATTTATATAACTGCTGGCATCACCTGACACCTGATGTCATGTTCTGGTCTCCTGGTCTCTTTCAAGGTAAAGGTAAAGGTAAAGGTAGAAGTTCCCCTGCACATGCATGCTAGTCGTTTCCGACTCTAGGGGCCGGTGCTCATCTCCATTTCAAAGCCGAAGAGCCAGTGCTTGTCCGAGGACATCTCCATGGTCATGTGGCCGGCATGACTAGACGCCAAAGGCGCACGGAACGCTGTTACCTTCCCATCGTAGTGGTCCCTATTTTTCTACTTGCATTTTTATGTGCTTTCGAACTGCTAAGTTGGCAGAAGCTGGGACGAGTAACAGGCGCTCACTCTGTTATGCAGCACTTGGGATTCGACCCGCCAAACTGCCAACCTTCTGATTGACAAGCTCAGCGTCCTAACCCACTGAGCAACCACGTCCCTTTTTCTTTCAAGGTAGTGAGGAGCAAAAACAACAACAACCCACTTCTGTAATTTGATGTTCATCAGAATGATCTCCCTTGTAATGTGAGTAGAATAGATAAAGTTTGGAAGCTCAGGAGAAACACCAGTGCTTTGACTAAAGGTCACTAGCACCTTGGCAGGAGGGTAAGATTTATCCCCAATTTAGAGCTTTGAGGAGAAGCAAAGTTGAGTTCTATGACTTAAATGGCTTCCCAAATCCAGTGACCTATTTAGGAGGCGAGTGATATTGTCAGATTAAGGAAGATGATCTGATGATGATCAGCGTATAAATGCCACATCTGGGCTGCAATAATTCATATCACCATTAGGTTCCAGGAAAGAGTTCCAGGAAATACTGTCCCTTGGTTTCCATTGACTGGTCTTCGGGAAGTTGGCATTCTTTTATATATAATCATTATATTTGTCCCCCAATTGCAATCCAAGGAGATTCTTGGTGGCTTGATAGCAATACAGATATCATTAAAATACCCTTAGTCTAGTTTTGCTTAGACCAAAACTGAAAAGAGTTAAATATTTAAAACAATGATTTGAGGCATGTGACTAATATCTTTATTACGATGATCTGTTGCGCCGTTAGCCAGACGTTAAGATTGAAGTTGGCATTTTTATCCACTGATTGAGTCCTTTCCAAGAATCTGGATAGGCAGAGGTGGATGTTTGATGGCGTTACAGATATTGTCGCAGGATGGAACCTGTTCTGAGTAAACCTGCCTTTTGTGATTGACCCGTTGTGAATTTGTCAGTGTCGATGGTGTTCAAGTGGTGCCCCAGCTATTTTAGGATTGCACCCAAGGCTCCTTATTACTATTGGTGCAACCTTTGCTTTCTTTTGCAATAGTTGTTCCTCTTTTTACTTGGAGGTTTTTGTATTTTGTGATTTTTCTCCTGTTCTTTCTCTTTGCTTCTGTTGGCTCCAGGTAGTGTCACATCAGCTACCCAGACTTTTTGTCTTTCTTGTTCCTCTTATTAAAAAAAAAATCTTGTCTAATTCCTTCTGAATTTCATGGGAAATCTGTCAATCAGGCACCGATAGCTAATTGGATGGCTTGAGTCTAGTTTAACTTCATTGTTTTCAGAATGTATCAGGCCAAGGTCAGCAGCCCCAACTTTAATGTATGTATTTGTGATATTTATGTGTTTCCCTTTTTCCAGCTCTGATTTTCCAGGCTATTCTTCCACCCGATCTGTGACCAGCAATGTAAGCTGGCTTCTGGGTCTCCAGAGCCTGACCATTTCAGCATGTAATAGCCTGTGTTTTGTAAATTGCTTTATTAGCCATTGTTCTTTCTATGTAACCAAGAAAGCCATGCCTGGCACGATCCAGATGTTTGATAGCCTTTTAAATTTAATAATAATTGGTTTTGAGTGCAAAGGGCAAAATTGTGTCAGGTACTTAGAGCAATGGCCGTAAATAAAGCTGCGCTTGAGATAAATTTATCTTTCATGTTAGAATCTCCAGTGGTGGGAATCTTTTGAATGCAGACAATCAAGTTAATCTGAACACATGCAAATTACTATTTCATTACTCTGCTTGTAATCCTTTTTAATAGAGAATTTCAAGTGATGTTGATGGAAAATACTGCAGATAGTATTCCAATAATTCTGGATGTTCAATTAATCAGGAATAATCTAAATCTTGTTTCTGCCTGAGTGAATGATGTGACCTTTAGATTCATTCCATCCATAGCTGGGGAGTGGGCAGGAAAAGGCCCAGACTTAAAAAAAGGACTTTTTCCATTATAGGGTTAGAACTGAATTAACTGTTAATGTTAATTGTCTTAGAATTGTTCCAGGGAAGAACAGCACACTTAAAAATTCTCTCAAAATGTTACATTTCTTTGGCATCAGTTTTGTAATACAGGGAGTCTTCGACTTACCGCCAACAATTGAGCCGAAAATTTATGTTGCTAAGTGAGACATTTGTTAAGTGTGTTTTGCCCCATTTTATGATATTTCTTGCAACAGTTGTTAAGTGAACAATTGCAGTTGTTAAGTTAGTGACATGGTTGCGAAGTGAATCTGGCTTCCCCATTGACTTTGCTTGTCAAAAGGTCGCAAAAGTTGATCGCACAAACCTGGGACGCTGTGCAACCATCATAAATATGAATCAGTTGCCAAGCAACCGAATTTTGATGGCGGGATCATTGGGATGCTGCAATGGTCATAAGTGTAAAAAAACAGTCATAAGTCACTTTGTAATGTCACTAAACAAACTGTTGTAAGTTGAGGACTACCTGTATTATATTAGGGTTCTGGGTGGGTTTAGCCTGCTGTTATTCTTAGGGCAAAATGGGGTGTGCTTAAGTAAGACTGTTGGAATATTATCTGCCCGCAAAAAATTAATATTCCGATAGTTTGCAACCATTTGCTGCCACTTTCCCCTGATTTAATCCTGGATTGACATCTTTCTCTCTTCGCTTATTTACTTAGATGATTTACCTATCTGGCTCCTCTATTTGCAAATTGCAACTCTGTGTGGCTAACAGAGAATTAAAGCCCCCAAACCATAGAAATGGGCTGTATAAACAGAGGCATAGAATCAAGATCAGGTGAGGTATTAGTACCGCTTTATAAAACCCTAGTAAGACCACACCTGGAATACTGCAGCCAATTTTGGTCACCATATCACAAAAAGGATGTTGAGAGTTTGGACAAAATTCAGAGAAGAGCAACTAAGATGATCAAAGGCCTGGAGGCTAAAACATAGCAAGAGAGGGCTGCTGGACCTGGGTTTGGCTAGTCTAAAGAAAAGAAGAAATAGGGAAGACATGATAGCATTATTCCAGTATTTGAGGGGCTGCCACATAGAAGAGGGAGTCACGCTATTTTCCAAAGCACTAGAGGGCAGGATGAGAAACAATGGTTGGAAACTGATCAAAGAAAGAAGCAACCTGGAATTAAGGAGAAACTTCCTGATAGCGAGGACAATTAACAAGTGGAACAGCTTGCCCCCAGAAATCGTGGGCACTCCATCACTGGAGATTTTTAAGAAGATGCTAGACAGTCACTCATCTGAGATGGTATAAGTTCTCCTGCTTGAGCAGGGGGCTGGACTAGAAGGCCTCCAAGGTCCGTTCCAGTTCTATTCTATTCTAACAAAAATACCTAAGGCAGACGTGTCAAACACAAGGCCCGGGGGCCGGATCCGGCCCGCGAAGTGGTTTCATGTGGCCCGTGAAGCCATCCTGGAAGCAGTGAGGGAACGGCCCCCAGTGCCTTGGCTCTGGCCCAGAGACCCTCCTTCTGCCAGAGACCCTCAGATCTGTCCCACTCCTGCCCAGGCCCCCATAGGCACCCTTGATGCCAACGATGTAGAGCTGGCCACGCCCATCCAGTAGGCCATGCCCACTCTAGCCACGCCCACCCAGTAGGCCACACCCACCCGGCCCCCTGAGGGCAACCGCAATGCTGATGTGGCCCTCAATGAAATTGAGCTTGACACCCCTGACCTAAGGGAAAATGGCAATCACCATATTGACATTCCCACCACTAAAAGTGGGGTACTTATGCACAGTTGTTTACATATCCAGAATAGGAAAATGGTGAACAAAAGTGTGAATGCCCTTTTAATCAGTACGTCTTATGCTTCCTTTTCAAGAAATAACAGCTTTCAGAGACTTCCTTTATGTCAGCTGAGACTCTTTGAATTTCGCTCTTGGGTCTCCCGCTCGTTCACTTTTGTTGAATTCTTCCAGTGTAGAAGTATTGCTAGGATTTTTGGCAGATACAAAATCTCCAGATTTTCAACAACGTTCCTATCTGGGAAGAGAAGAACCTTCTAAAATGGTAGCTTTTCTGTCAACACTTCACCATTCAGTTGGAGATACATGACTGTCTGAAACCTCGTGGAAATATCCAGCCTCTTTGCATCTTAGTTATCTCATTTCACTGAAAATAAATATTTAACGGTAAAGCTTGTGTTCCTTTTGTAGCAATGCGACACAGTTGGGATGATTAGGACATATGATATTGCCAGGGGAGTAAATAATTAGACTTTCCCAGAAAAAGCAAACTGGATTTAGGCAGAGTTAAGGAGTAAGTGACTATTCAAGTTCCTGATGTTCTCTGAGCTTGGTGGTTTTCTTGCAGACATTTCCTTACCCAAAGTAGATAACATCATCAGTGCACTGATGATAATGATGATGATGATGATGATGATGATGATGATGATGATGATGATGATGATGACTGGTTTGGTAATGAAACATCTGCAAGAAAACCATCAAGCTGAGTAAACACCAAGCATTTGACAGTTTAACGCTGAGTTACAAATATTCTACCAGTGTGCAAGTCCTACAGAACAGTTATTCCTATCTCATTTGCTAGGGGTGAGGCATTTCTTCTCATTTATCTTGAAGTGGGTGGGATCTGGAAAGGTTGCATGGCAAATGTTGCCTACAAGAAATACAACAGGAAACTAGCTTACTTTCCTATTTCCTGAAGAATCAATTTAGTCCATTTACAGAGAATTTCTAGAGAGAAATGTCAACATGTTTCATTTTTAAAAAATACTTAGGTCCCCCTCTCTGCCCCAACCCATAAATGGAGCAACACTTTTCATTCAATTGTGACATTTTTATTCAGTGGTATTGTTTTATCACAATACATATATTTCTCTTGTTTCTACTCTAGAATGGTGGTGCTCTTGATACTTTATGGAAATAATTGAATTATTGGGAGAGAATATTAGCCAACTAATCCCTATGCTTAAACATTGGCCCACTTCACTTCCCTCCTTCCTTCCTGAAGTCATAGTATCTTATATATGTTTTCTCCCATTGTATCTTCACCTTAAATCTGTGAACTAAGTAAATCTAACACTCTCTTTTCATAGGTAAAGGTTCCCCCGCACTTGTGTGCTAGTCGTTTCCGACTCTAGGGGCCGGTGCTCATCTCTGTTTCAAAGCTGAAGAGCCAGTGCTTGTCCGAGGACGTCTCCGTGGTCATGTGGCTGGCATGACTAGACGCCAAAGGCGCACGGAACGCTGTTACCTTCCCACCGTAGTGGTCCCTATTTTTCTACTTGCATTTTTACGTGCTTTAGAACTGCTAGGTTGGCAGAAGCTGGGACAAGTAACAGGCGCTCACTCTGTTACGCGTCACTCGGGATTCAACCCGCCAAACTGCCGACCTTCTGATCGATCTCTTTTCATAGTTTACACTAAAACATAGTATGCAGTATTATCCTATGTAACCTTAAGTTACACATGGAAGGATTGTCCTTCTCTTTCAGTTCAACTATATATTTTTCCCCATACATATATTTTATGATCAATTCTTTCTTTTTTTTAAATGTCAGCAGTAGAATTACTATGTAAATGCCAATGAGTGTTTTTCATACCATGGCATGGTGAAATTTTATTTAATCATTTTGCTTGTGATGGTCACTTTACATGATTTAATGCCAGTATTACATACTTAGAGATAAAATATCTCTAAACAATAAGGAACAGTCTAAATTAAAGTAGATGAAATGGAAACAAAACCCTTTAATAAGACAAAATACCTAAGAATGTCAAAGGCCCAAATATAAGCTAGAGTTTCTTCCTTGGAAAAATGCAGTACACAAACCTAAAAGCTTTGCTGCCCAAAAAATAAAACATTAATAAGCTGCCAGCAACATCTTGGTGATTTTGCTAACCTAGAAATGAGCAGACCTCCATGAACTGAATAATATGAGCTTGAACATCCAAGCTATGATGGTAATTAATGTACATGCATTTGGTTATTTATGTCCTAATTAATTCCACGGTGAACTATTGAAGTATCTCTCTCTGGGCTATGTTTGCAAACAGCTCTGAAACTGCAAATTCTGCAAGCAGTTCCGACGCAGCAAACTGAGAAACATAGCTGTGAATGTATGACACTGATCGGGCCCTTTTTAATTTTGGTGCTTCAATATCACTATCTCTAAAACCAGTTGAAATCCCCAAGGTTTCTCCTAAAATTAAGCTGTCTCAGGAACTGCTTTCTTTCTGAACAAAGAACCTAGAATAATAGGGTTTCGAAGGGATCTTGGAGGTCTTCTAGTCCAATGCTTTGGAGACCCTATCCCATTTGGGACAAATGGCTGCCCAGTTTCTTCTGGAAAACCGCCAATGTTGGAGCACCCATAACTTTCATCTGCACAATCTCTCAATCATCTTCCAAGGTTTTTTCCCCCCTTCCTTTTATGGTGTCGGGGAAGCACCGATAAGCATGTAATGGTTCTTTAGGTGGTGGTGCCAAGACTTAGGAATGTCAGATTGATGGCTCAATGATGGGTTCATTGTTTGTTCTTAAATCAATTTGTCTCAGGTAGTCCTCGATTCATGACCTCGACTTAGGGGACCAGAGTGTCTGATACTAACCAAGTTAAGTGAGTGATGACTGATTTTGTGCCTATTTTGCCACAGTTGTTAAGCGAACCACTGCAGTTGTTGTTCTTTGAATTCCATCTGTATTCCTTCCTTCCTTCCTTCCTTCCTTCCTTCCTTCCTTCCTTCCTTCCTTCCTTCCTTCCTTCCTTCCTTCCTCCCCTCTTTCTTTCTTTCTTTCTTTCTTTCTTTCTTTCTTTCTTTCTTTCTTTCTTTCTTTCTTTCTTTCTTTCTTTCTTTCTTTCTTTTCCTTCCTTCCTTCCTTCCTTCCTTCCTTCCTTCCTTCCTTCCTTCCTTCCTTCCTTCCTTCCTTCCTTCCTTCCTTCCTTCCTTCCTTTATTCCTGGCCTACTTTGCTATCTCTGGCATTGCCTAAATAATACTCAAATTGGGATGAACTTTTAAAAAGCTCTGCTGGCCAGATCAAGGCCAAGTGCTCTGAAAATGGCCTCAATCTCTTTTAATAGCTTTTGAATAGCTTGGTCTGCACATATATGCATCCATTAAACATAACAAGGTAGGATTTTTGTGGCAGTGTAGATTTCCTTGTCATCAGCTTGGGTGTGCATATATATATACATACATATATGCTATCTACAACTGAAAGATTACCCTTCCTTATTCTTTTCATTGTGTATTTATAGGCAAAAGTTAATCTACCATAAAAGGTAGATTACTGTCTTCATAACACATTGGTTACTAAATGAAAAAAGCTTAGAATTGGCTTCCTAAAGCTCATACAGTGTGTATTCTATGCACTTAAGGGTAAGGATCCATGCAATAGATGCTGTGATGATTTTTTTTTGTTTTTTGGAGAGGCAAAGAATAATGCCCCTACAACACAACTTCTATAACTGAAAAAGATGTAACAGTTATTAATTAGTGATTGGCTCCAGAATAAAGACAGTGGAACAGAAGTATGTGCTGTGTAGACTCAACCTCTAGTTCATAGCATGGAGTCCACCAGTGCTCAATGAGTCTGATAAACTTTTTGGGGATATAATTGATCTCAGGAGCCTTTCTGGATATAAAATGATAGACTATAATAACTAATGTTTCTGTAATATTGGCATATTAGAGACTGCTAATATGTCTCTCTGACAAATAAGGCAACACCAATAATGCCTCCATATTGTGTGAATACAACAGACAAAAATATTGCCGCCGCCCCGCCCCCCCTCACTTCATCCTTCTCGGTCATCAGTTCAGAATAACCACTATTTCACCAGCATTGTGGATGAAAAGGAAAGTTAAAACTGGCTATCCTTTCAGATTATCAATGCAGCCCACTTCTGTGAATTGATCTCCCTCTTCTCCTATGGAAATGAATATGTTTAAGCCTATATAAAGTGGGATATTAGGTAAATACAAGGAATATTTTTTTTTCACAGCAGTGAAGTTTGTGTCGCTCAGTTGGTGGATCAATTTTGTAAGGTGGCATATCTTTTATGGTGCATAACATACAAGGAAAAGGGAATCTTTACATCTAGTTAGGTCTACCTATTGTGACCCTTTGGTTGGGACAACTGTGATCACCTCTTTGGTGTCATCTGCCCATCCAGTTTATAAGCAGTTTGGTGTCATCTGCCCATCCAGGATACTCAGAGCATTCCATCCCTTAACATCGGGGGTGAGCTATTACCCCCGGTTGATAGGGCCCGCAACCTGGGTGTCCTCCTAGATTCACAGCTCTCCTTAGAAGATCACATAGGAGCTGTGACCAGGGGGGCCTTCACTCGGGTTCGCCTGGTGCGCCAACTACGACCCTATCTGGACCTGGATGCCTTACGTACAGTCACCCATGCACTTGTGACCTCTCGCCTTGACTACTGCAACGCTCTCTACATGGGACTGCCCTTGAGAGCCACTCGGAAGCTTCAGCTGGTGCAGAGTGCAGCTGCACGAACACTTTTGGGGGCTTCCCGATACTCCCATATCACACCTCTCCTCCGTGAGCTGCACTGGCTTCCAGTTGCCTTCCGAGTGAAATTCAAGGTGCTAGTGATGACATAAAAAGCCCTACATGGCATGGAGCCGGAATACCTACGGGAGCACCTACTGCCAGCGTCAACACCCCTCCGTCCTGTGCGCTCCCACAGAGAAGGCCTCCTCAGGGTGCCACCGGTCAAAGAATGCCGGCTGGTGGCCCCCAGGGGGAGAGCATTCTCAGTGGGTGCGCCAACCCTCTGGAACTGCTTGCCTGCCGAAATCCGGATGGCCCCCGACCTTCGCACCTTCCGGCGTGACTTAAAAACCTACCTATTCCAGCAAGCCGGCCCGGCCTGATAGATTTTGGGGTTTCATTTGTTTTTACTATTGTTTTACTGTATGCTTAACTCGCTCTGTACACCGCCCCAAGTCCTTCGGGAGAAGGGCGGTATATAAAAACAAACAAATAAATAAATAAATAAATAAATAAATCTTACACTGTTCAAAAACTGAAGGACATTAAAGTAATCACATGATAAAGTAATTCATTGCTACTCCTCTTTTATTTTGTTGTTTCTTTCAGAAAATACAGGTAGGCTAATACGCTATTGATATATTTATACTGTAAATCAGTTTCTTTTTTTTTAATAGGCTGTATAAATACTTAAATTATATCTTGCATTTATACATTCTCAGGCATGAAGATAAACCAAGATCTATGGAATATCTGTGGTCACATACTACATAAATATGTTTGAAATGCAAATAGCAAAGAAATGATTTTGCCATTTAGAACAAGGGATAATTATCTGCGAGTTAAGTACCATTTACCTGAATATTTGAGAAGGCTAACAAATGATGACTCATTATTTCTTTTAACAAGAGCTCCCATTATTTTCTCATGCGTTGAGTATTTTCTTCTCCTAAAACAATGCTAGAAATACCAGATCTACATGCAACTGAGCTGGTTTTGCATTTACATTGAATAAATGCGGAGGAAGGAAAAAAGGCAACTAAATCTGGAATCATATGCCATTGTCTATATAAAGCTCGAAAAAGGGACGTGGTGGCTCAGTGGGTTAGGACGCTGAGCTTGTCGATAAGAAGGTCGGCAGTTTGGCGGGTCGAATCCCGAGTGCCGCGTAGCAGAGTGAGCGCCTGTTATTCGTCCCAGCTTCTGCCAACCTAGCAGTTCGAAAGCACATAAAAACGGAAGTAGAAAAATAGGGACCACTCTGGTGGGAAGGTAACAGCGTTCCGTGCGCCTTTGGCGTCTACTCATGCCGGCCACATCTTTATCTTTATCTTTATCTTTATTAGACTTATATACCGCCCTTCTCCCATAGGACTCAGGGCGGTTCACAAGGTTTTTAAAATAACAATACAAAAATTACAAAAATTAAGAACAGTTAAAATGTTGACACAAGAAAACGTTAACTACCTGACTGAGCTGATCCCAAACACAGGTGGAAAGCAGTAATTGTTCCCCTCCAGAATATGCAAAGGTGGGTCCAACAATCACACATGCAGGATGACACCATTAGGCAAAACACCACAACTTATGTGCTTGCGTCAGACATGACCACGGAGATGTCCTCGGACAAGCGCTGGCTCTTCGGCTTTGAAACAGGGATGAGCATCGGCCCCTAGAGTTGGAAACGACTAGCACGCATGTGCGGGGGAACCCTTACCTTTACCTTTTTATATAAAGCTCGAAGCAACTGGTTTCCTTAGAAATGCTAAAGACTTTGCCTTTTGAAAAGCTATTGCCTAGTTAGCAGGAAGTGACCACTAGGCCTGCACAAAGCACCTGAAAGGGGCATTTGCCAAGGCACATTGGAATAAACAAGGCCTTAATGTTGGCCATGATTTGAGACTCTTGTATGGTTGTTTCAGAAGTAATTGCTATTTTTCTGTGTGGGACAGCCAGGGAGGTCATGTGCATGCCCAAGCAGAAATGGCCGTGCTTAGCGTCCAGAGCTTTTCAAAAGACACATGTGCTTCAAAAACAAGGGACCCCCCCTTCAGTCAAATGTATTTTGCAAGCCTCTCTTTGGAATATTTTGCATTGCACAGTCCTCTTCACAGGTCTGTCCCCTCCTCCTTCCCCTTCCCCCCTTCTCCTCCTCTTCCCCTCCTTCTCCTCCTCCCCCATCTTCCTCTTCCCCCTCCTCCCTTCCCCCTCCCCCCTCCTCCTCTTCCTCCTGCCCCCCTTTCTACAGATACCCCAGCAACTCTAGACCAGCTTTCAATGGTACCATTTCAAAGTCAAACCACATTTATGAAGGGCTTTTTTTCTCATAGAACGCTCAGAACGGAGTTCCGGCACCTTTTTTGGATGGAACCTTGTAGGGTAGGCAAGGTGGTTTGTATGACATGTGTGAGTTCCGGCACCTTTTTCTTTTACAAAAAAAAGCACTGCATTTATGAGATCAGTTATGTGGGATCTTGCTTCACCGTGGTTGCTCTGCTGGAAAAGGTTGCTATGATGAGGAATCCTGATCGGTCTCAGAGAAGACTCACCATGAAATGCATGTGTGAATCCAACTTCTTTACTATCCCCCATTGCAGCTTCTGGAAAGTGGCGAGACCAGCTGGCTGTGTCCACATTTTACAGGAGATATCCTATAAATTCCAAAGGGCCATAGTGTATACTGTAGTTGGAAAATAGAATTTCTTCCTGCATTGGTAATGCATAAAATGCCATTGTATGGAAGAATAGCAAGTACTGTAGTTATTCTGAAGTTCCATTTCACTTGCTGTAGATGTTATCACTTAAAAGGAATAAAGTGACAATCTTTCGTCTCGCTGCACACAAGGTCACACAGCCACAGTTCATAAATGGTTGGCATGCCTCCTAAGAGGCCCCAACAATTTGCACTTAGATAAGTCTCTCCCTCCGAAATTCGAATTGCATGTCCCTTGTTTACACTCCAAGAAACAGTCCTATTTCTAAGAGCAAGGATGGAAATCATTTCCCAGAAACACATGCAAGGAAAAGTCTCTGTAATTTTTTTCTGCTTGCTTGCTAAAAAGATGCCATATCCTGATTCCCTGGAAATGATGCAATAGTTCTGTTGAGTTAACATTAGAAATCCTCCTTTTTCTGCAGTTATGGCAGTTCCTCAATTATCAGAAGTGCCTTGTAATAGCAGGCAAATGGAGAATTGAGAAATGGGATCCAGGCCACAGTCCAGTAATTCTAACGAATATTAATTCAAGTGGAAATAAAATAAAACACAAATGTGTTTATAAGAGCAGGTTGACCTATCCTTTCCTGCCTCATGTTGAGACCAAGTCTATCAACATAAAAATACAGATGGACCAATTTAGGAATATTGGTACTTTTACAGAAAGGCAATCGGGAGAGGGAAAGGCCATTTAATTGCTTTTTCCCATAAATTCTGTAAGGAAATATGCCAGCCAATACCAACAAACTAAGCCACAAATAACTAGCCCCATGTCTGTCGTCTACAAATTAATGTCCATGCTATTAAAAGCTGGATAATCTACCTTAATACTCTGGAAACATGCTTAATAGAGAAAGGTGGTCATAACAACAACAACAAAAAATGTCTGCTAATCAGTCTTGACAGTTTTGTGCTAGGAAGTCTGACACGGTAGGAAGAATTTTCCTATGTTCCTCATGTCTACTGTACAAAGAAGCACATCCATAAAATGAGTCAAGTTAAAATGTAAGCGGTATGTTCTATTTTCTAAAATGAAGCCTTGCTCAGTGTCTTCCTTAAGCAGAACCTGTCCACTCATCCAAAGGGCTATATTAACATTGCTGCAAATTTGTAATCTGGGTTTGCGAATTTTGCGACCTCTTCTATCAAGAAAGAAAAGCCTAGGTATGTCGGGCATTGGCATTGGGTGAGGGCTTATTTCCTTTGTGAGTTCTTGCAGAAAAAAAATATACCTTGCATAGCTTGTAATCTAAGCCAAGAATCGTTAAGAGGGGAATGTTGTAGCTTCATTGGAGTTCACACTCCAGATTACAATAAATAAGGCTCAGAATTCAGATAAACTATTTTTGAAAAGCTTCTGGTTCTTAATCCTGTCCTCATTTCCTTCCTTCCTTCCTTCCTTCCTTCCTTCCTTCCTTCCTTCCTTCCTTCCTTCCTTCCTTCCTTCCTTCCTTCCTTCCTTCCAAAATTTCTACCAGGCATGTGTTAGTGATTCTTTGCCAAAGCACCAAGTCTGGCCGTCAGCTTTGAAGTTAACATTAGAATTCCATTCTACACCTCTGCATAGATGTGAGGTCAGATGCAATAAAGATTGCTTTGCTCTCTCAGTTTCACAGCATATAAATGTCCATCAAGAAGCAGACAACTTCCTTTTTTTTAAACCTTTATTTTATTTCCTACCATAACATTTCCCCCCCCCCCCGCTGAAATTACAGAGATCAAGGGATGAAGAAATGTACACTCAGCAGTTGACTGATGAACATTACATTGATGGCTTCTTTTTTTGAATGCAAATGTGGGTTCTTCGTAGGAATCTGCAGAAACATGGCAACAGATGCCACTTTCGTAAATCCCCCAGAGCTTCTTTCACAATTTGGAACTGAGTCTTTAGGACTTCAGCTGTCATTCCTGCTGTGGTCCTCCTCTGTTTCATTCTCCCTGGGGAAGCCATAGACAGAGACAAGGCCAGAGAGGTGCTCCTTCGTGGATAATGTTAGAGACAAGGCAGGGTTACTGCAATGAAGAGGGTAACCTTTAGCAGGATCTCAGTTCACATTAGACCTGCTATCTGAGGAGCAGCTGCCTCACCCTATTAATAAAGGTAAAGGTTCCCCCGCACATGCGTGCTAGTCGTTTCTGACTCTAGGGGCCGGTGCTCATCTCCGTTTCAAAGCCAAAGAGCCAGTGCTTGTCCAAGGACGTCTCCGTGGTCATGTGGCCGGCATGACTGGATGCCAAAGGCGCACGGAACGCTGTTACCTTCCCACCGGAGTGGTCCCTATTTTTCTACTTGCATTTTTTACGTGCTTTCGAACTGCTAGGTTGGCAGAAGCTGGGATGAGTAACAGGCGCTCACTCTGTTATGCGGCACTCGGGATTCGACCCGCCAAACTGCCGACCTTCTGATCGACAAGCTCAGCGTCCTAACCCACTGAGCCACCGCGTCCCACAATAGCCTCTTGCAATCTCACATTTCTGAAAGGCTGGGGAAATGAGGTTCTCGGAGAACCATCATCTGAGTGGGAGGTTTTGACTTTTGGGACTGAGCACAGGTGGAGTGGAAGAAAGGGATGGATGGATGGATGGATGGATAGACGGACGGATGGATGTTTGCCAAGTCACCAGAGTGGCATATTGGGCGAGTGGAAAGTCAGTTGGAAAAAAAAAGTTTGAGAGCAAAATTATCTAGTGATTCATACTAAGACACACACAAGAAACCATACTCCCTACTTCATTGACTAGGTCAGTGAAAAGGTCAATCCAAAGGGGAAGTGTTGAGGATGGGGGAAGGAAGCAATTTTTTGCTTGAATGATTAGGAAAGAAACTGAAACTGGAAGCCAGAGGGGAAGCAGAAAAGGGAAGCCTTTCCTTCATTTTCCTTCCTTCCTTCCTTCCTTCCTTCCTTCCTTCCTTCCTTCCTTCCTTCCTTCCTTCCTTCCTTTACTCATTCCTTCATTCCCCAATCCATAGTCCAGGAAGATATTTTTATCTGGAGTATTATTTGCAGTTCTACTTACTTCATCTTAGAAAAAAGAGAGTAGAGCCACAAAAATAGAATAGAATAGAATAGAATAGAATAGAATAGAATAGAATAGAATAGAATAGAATAGAATAGAATAGAATAGAATAGAATAGAATAGAATAGAATAGAATAGAATAGAATAGAATAGAATAGAGCTGGAAGGGACCTTGGAGGTCTTCTAGTCCAGCCCCCTGCTCAAGTAGGAGAACCTATACCGTCTCAGACAGGTGATTGAAGGGTGATTACAGGGTGGCTCAGTTTCCAGGGAGCAACATTACTTTTTAGTTTTGTAAGCATAAAATAGAAGAGTCGATGCCGTAAGCCCGAGAAGGAAAACTGACATCTGGATCTTAAAAAGTATAAACTCTGAACCTGCAACTAAATCATTCTGTCCTCCGAAGTCAAATCTTTGGACTTCTGGATCCAGCCTCATTTCCTTCGTATCAAAAGACAACTTGCCTCTTGAGTCATAGAAGCCGCTTTGGTTTGGAGGTAGCTGTGCAGAGTGGTCAATCTGGGTCGCTTCATTTTAATCGGCTGGTATTGTGCTGTGATTTCCATTCAGCGGATGAGATCAGTGTATTTGGCATTGACCCATCTATTCAGCTCAAAGCAATCAAATTAAAAAGCTTTGCAGTATATTAATGTTTGTGCAAATGGCATTTGAGTTCCAAGGACACTCTTTATGAAAGCAGCCTGAATGATCAATGTTAGTATTTTTTTTTTTCCTCCAAGGATTTGATTTTTGCCTCCTCCCCTTTATAAGAGTCCATTCTAGTTACTTCATTTGTTCTAGCCAGGGTTGGATGCTAGCCTTTTTTTTAAAAGCAGGGGTATCCATCCTTGGCCATTTTAAGGCCTGTGGACTTCAGCTCCCAGAATTCCCCAGCCACAGAATAGAAAGATAAAAGAGCAGCCCAAAGGAACATCTCCAAATGTACCCGATTGGTTCATGGATGCTGAAGAAGATGATGTTACACAAACACAGACTGTGAGCTTGTTTTTGCTGAGGGACAACAACCCGTTCAGTTTCATGGTTAACTGACATTCAACCCAACCACCTCACCAAAAGGAAAAGACAGACAGAAAGAAGTGTCTATGAAGATTTTCAATCATCCAGGTCATGGTTGTCCCAAAGGTGGTTTTTGAAAAGGCAACTGGACTTTCATGGTATTTTCTTTGAAAATCCATTTGCCTTTTGGAAAAGCACCTTTGGGACAGAAAGAACAAGAAAATAAATAACTGCTGTCTGCAGTGATTAACCTCCCAATTGAAGCCAAAGGGAAGGCCAAATTCCAAAGATGCATCCTGCTTGGAGCACAGCAAGACTTCAAGAGTGGAATTTCTGCCATAAAGATACAGATAATGGAAGTTATGTGTTCCCAACATCCTAGGAAGCTGTGGTTCTCAGTTTCTGTTCAGAATAGACATCAAAGGTCAACGCTGCTAACATCAGATGCTTTTGCTTTGACAACAGTTAGAGATGCAACCATTTTCTTCTTATGTTTTACTTTTAGAGTAGATGATGCTGGGGGGAGGAATGTGCATGAGAGTTTAGCTAGACATAACAATACTGTATCTAGTGTGAGAACCAAGGTTATTGAAATAAGAGATGCTAAGAAATGGCGGGCTGGAGAAATGGAGGGTGAGCCCACATTTCAAACTAATTGGAGAATGTGATTTATGACTGTTAATTGGAGGAGGGAATTGTGCTTTGATACTATGTGCTCTGGGGGGCGGGGCGGGAATTCAGTTTTTGGCTTCGATTGTGTCAAGTACTGATGCTAAGCTTCTCAAAGCTTCTCAAGATTCTTTAAGGTAAACAATGCCTCGAAGTTCTTTGAAGAGTTTCATCTGTCGGAACCATGAGATCAAAAAGCCCCAAATCTGGAACAAAAACACTACCAATACTTTAAAGCAGGAGTGTCCAACCTTCTCTAAATCACTAATATCTAAATAATCCAAAATAATCTATTTTACGATCTCTTCACGATTGGCTAAAAAGCAGCGATCACAGCAAAGCATCTTTGTCTTTTGCTTCTTGGCGGATCCTGCTTAACAGCCATGGTTCTTAAGCAAGTATAAATCTTTGAATGCTTGGTAATCTTGCACTCCAGTCCACAAAAATCTTTTTTTACTGACAGTGGGTATTTACTTGTGAGCAAGACTATATAAAATATACATATGTTTTCATATGAGGCTAGGTTTAAAAAAGCCAGTTCTTGAAACTTTTATAATAGGCTGATGTTAGTAAAATACAGGGGGGGGGGGGAAACCCAGAAGAGATAAAAGCAAGAGAAATGCTATTAATTTCATAGAGGGTTTATCTTTAGGATCTTTATCACTGATTTATGCAGTTATTTCTGAATGTCTGTTGGGCTGAGTGTAACTATAAAAATAGTTTAAAACTATCTTAGTTTAAGTAATTCACTACTCTGTGTTTCCAAATCCTATTTAGTAGCTTCTCAACCTCAACCTCTATTTCAGCTAATTATGTGTTGGAAGCTCATTTGAAATGTCTGTACTGTTGCTTAGCAATTCTTTATTAACAATGGACTCTTTTATCACTCTTTTACCTTTTGCTATTCCCCCCTTCTTTTTTATTAAATAAAAGCAACAATAACAAGAATTCAAATGGATTTTATTTATTTTTTGGAGGGGCATGATTTATTTTTACTGATGGATTGCTTGAAGATTATGTTCTTTTTTAAAAGAATCTCAAACCTTTTTAAGATATTTTGTTATGTCTCAAAGAGATAACAGATAACCTATGCATAAAATTGATTAATTCAGGTGGCTGAACAGAAAAGAAATGAAATCATGTCTAGCTTTAACATATATATGTGACCTTGGTTTACCTGCTGCATAACAGAGATGGTGATGATTAATTACCTTGTTACTGATTAATATTGCTTCATCTAACAGTAAAAATAATACTTTACAGCACTTTCTGCTGTTACTCAAAATGAAATATTTAACCCCTCTCCAATCCAGCAACAAGGCTTTCATTATTTAACATCTTACACAAGCTACTGTGTAATTATTTTATGCTCATCTTTTTATACTGAATAAAACTCCTGGCATGGGAGCCACCTCGAGTATGATAGAAAATGGGCAGCTGAACAAATGTTTTAAATAAATAAAATAAATTTAAAATAAACTGATTTGGCTCTCCTGCCTGCTTTTAAATTTGGGGAACAAGGAGTTTCTTTTTGGGATGTTGGACTTGCATGTTGAGGCAAACAATCTTGTATGGAGGTATGTAGATATGAAGGGACAAATTTCAGAAAATAGGGATTAATTTAGTAAAATAGGGATTAATTTAGTAAAAAAAAAATCACAGCTCAATGATTTAGACTAGAGGAACAAAACAAAAACAAAACAAAGTCTCCATCTTCAGAAAACTTGGTGCCTTTAGTGCAGAATTAGATAGCCAATGATCCTGACACCCAAACGTAAAATACTTTTTGATAGACACTTATTAGTACACTTTATTACCATTTTGAGGCAGGAAAGATCCCCAAAGAAGTGCCTATAGTAATCTTTAAGATGAGCTTGACAATGGCCTACCACCCCTTCAGAAACATGTTTTAACCTGGTGAGCTTTTGACACTGTTAGGGAGAAGTTTGGATTTCAATGTTATAGCTCTTAAGGATCAGTGGCAACACTCAAGGAAAGAGATTGAAGTCCTTCCGAGCATGACTGAAGGATCATATCTCAATGGTCTTCGTTTTCATTTCTGTAGTTCCCAATCTGATGACTTTCATTTGCTCAACTGCATTTCCCATCGACCTTGCTAGTCCAGGATGCTGACTTCTGCTCTGTAGTCTTTTCAGCATAGAATATCACAATGCAGAAATGCCCAGTGTAGGATACATCTGGTATGAAGGAGGTTGCTTGTTTGTCTATCTAGACACCCTTGGAAGGGACTCACCTCCAGGTACAGTGAGAAGTCTTGAGACCTGAGTACTTGCTAGATTTCATCCTTAAGTCATGTGGTTCCTAGATATGTACGATCATTGCTTCCTCTGAAAACAGACTACAGCTGATCAAAATTCTCCTAGTTCTTGGCAGTTCAAGAAGAGTTATTTCCTTTCTTTTTAACTCTATGGTTGACAGAGAAGCTGCTATCTCTTTTATAACCTCAAAGACTTTGTGAAATGAAATATATTTTCATAAAGGTAAAAGTAAAGGTTCCCCTGCACATGTGTGCTAGTCATTTCCAACTCTAGGGAGAAGGTGCTCATCTCTGTTTCAAAGCCGAAGAGCCAGCGCTTGTCCGAGGACGTCTCCGTGGTCATGTGGCTGGCATGACTAGACGCCAAAGGCACACGGAACGCTGTTACCTTCCCACCGTAGTGGTCCCTATTTTTCTACTTGCATTTTTATGTGCTTTTGAACTGCTAGGTTGGCAGAAGCTGGGACGAGTAACAGGCGCTCACTCTGCTACGCGGCACTTGGGATTCAACCTGCCAAACTGCCGGCCTTCTGATCGACAAGCTTAGCGTCCTATCCCACTGAGCCACCGCATCCCTATATTTTCATAACGAGGCCAATTTAAACTTTTCTATCCCTGAGACAAATTTGGTAGTAACTGAATTCCATTAAAGAGAGTAGAAATATCCTAAGACCATGTACTAACCCACTAAATCTTAACTCAGAACTACAATATTACTAAACAAAAGTGTTGTGGATGGATGGATTGATGCGTGTGTAGTTTTTGTGTTTGTGTGTGCCTGTCTTGACAGGGAAGAAAACGGACTAACAAGAACATTACACAAAACTCTTTTACCTCTAGCTGAATTCACATCTGTTTTTCTTCCCCTTGATCAGAAACTTGACATGGCAGAACAAAACAAAACTTCCGGATTTTAGATACTTCAAAACTAAAATTTATAATGCAAAGTGAACACCTGTCCCATCTGGTTACCATCCCACTGAAGCTATGACTTCTGTCAGTAGCTGTGGGTGAGCAAACAAATCAACGGGCTGCTTTGCTGCTCTTCTGCTCAAGTCTCAGCCATCCGTTCCTTTTTCCACTCCACTGATCGATACCAATGAGAAGGTTTGGCATTTCTTTGGCTTTCCTTCAGCAAAATGTTCTAGTCAGGAAACCATCATTTCCCAAGATCTCTTTCTCCAATTTGCCTTTTGGAAGGCTTGGTCAAGCAAATTAAAGCCAAATCCCTCCCTCGGAAGGCTCGCTTCCCACTCCAAATTGTCTTTGCCCTTTAAAGTCTCTACACCCTTATTCTTTCCTTACTTGTATTTTTTTCCCTGATATATCTTGTCCTTGATTTCCACTCTGGCAACTCTGCTCCCGTGCAGGTTTTCTGCTTTTTGAAATTACTGCACACCTTACCCCTTTTGCTGTCTCAGCAGGCATGTTTCAGAAAGCTTTCCTCTTTCCATTCTCTGCTTCAGATAATGTTTCACCTCCACTCTGAACTTTTCATTAAAATCCCAAAGTACCTGCTGGATTTTGGAAATTCTTTCCAGATTTCTCGGCAAGCCATATTTCAAATTAAGTGCGGGATATTGCTTCTCAGCGTTGACCACTTTCAAATACATGGGGTGGGCTTCAGAATCCAGAATTCTCAGCCACAGCTACCTTAAGAGAAATACTGGGCCCTGAAGGGCAGAGCTTTGGAAGTTATCAACATTGGGAAACATGGAGTTTAAAGTTCTTAATTTGACGTAGTGTCAGAATCCATTTATATCATATTCATAAATGTATGTTTAAAACATTATTCCATGGAATTCTGCCAACTCCCGAGGAGGAAGGAATGAATGTGGATTCAGCCTGCCTTAGGCATTTCAAAGATTCAGAGAAGCCTTTTGAACTGGGGGAACAAAAGGGAGGGCTAGGATAGGAGACATCTGGCTTGTGTCTCCTTTTGAAGGAAAAGAACAATAACCATAAAATCCAAAGTTCCTTTTCCCACGAAAGGGATGACACGAGGTAAATGATGGGGGGCTGACGAAATGGGGTTAGGGAAGGGGGGTTGAACAGGGAACTCTTTATAAGGTTTCAATTTGTAGAACAATATTAGATCCTGTCTTGTATTCCCACAGCCAAGCATGTCATAGTAAAGATTTATTTTTGGACTAGAATTGGCTCCAAGAGTTTTGTCTTCCTAAGACGTGGTTTGGGGTGGGTCCTGACACGTAGTGCCTGAAAAGTTCCAAAGGAGAACATCAGGAGAATCAATATCAAATTGCTGAGGTGAATTTCAAATCCCCTGGCCACGGAGATTTGCTAATGCTTTGACTTTCCTCTTTAAAATGAAATGAAGTATGTAACGCTCCATGTTCAGAATTGGTTTTTCACTTCACTACTGAGGTCTTTCGCAGGTTGCAGTTTTGACGTGGCGCTAAAACTAAAGGGAATCAAGGCTAGTTAGATCTGGAATTGGAGACCCATGATGAGTCCCAGAGTTTTCTTGGACTGGCAATGTTGAAAGTTTCACATTGCTGGTAGCTTTCTTGCCCACATTTCTCTTTTGTCTTGTCTCTGTGGTGTTACTTGAATTGCGTTGAAAATAAGGAATATCTTCTCATGAGGCTTCTCTTCCTTCTTGGTTAGCTCTCTATATTCTGCTTGGCATAATTTGTGGAAATAAAATTTGATGTGGTACATTCTTTTCTGTAGGAGTTACAATATAAATCATTTGTTATATACCTCAGCTCCTACTTACCGACATTTGGTTGCTTTGTCTTAAATTGAGTCATCTACCGTATCTTATGTCTCTACAATTTATGGTCTGTAAAGGTGAAAGCAGCCCATATGCCAGCAGCTCAATATTTTTTTTTGTTTTGTTTTGCTGCTTGTCGTGATTGTTAAAACTACTAATGACTCTCTAAGCATCTCCCAGTTGTGGCTGGTGGTCTGCATTTGGGTTAGTAGCTCAGAGTGGTTTAGCTCTGCTCTATAAGCAGCAACCCTTCACCGTTCAACGTTTTGCTCCTAATCTAAGATTATTTAAAATAACTATAATAGCAGTTATTTAAAATAACTATAATAGCAGCCTGAATATGGAACAATTAGCTGTTTTAAATACTTTTGAATTAAATACATATTTGCTTATTTCTGGGTCATTAAAACCCAGAGCACTGGAAACTCTTATATCCATACAATAGCTGGTGGTTTGTTTGTTTTACTGAAGGGATGTGCCACATTATTTCTTTTTAAGAAGAAATACATGCTTTTGCCATTCATTGTTTATTCTGACATTGAGATTTGTGGGCCTTATAATAAGATATGATTAAAAGTGTCTTAAAGAGACAGTCTGGTGTAGCGGTTAAGGTAGCAGGCTAGAAATGGAAAGGCTCTAAGTTCTAGTCTTACCTAGAATCCAACTGGGTGACCTTGGGCCAGTCACTCTTTCTCAGCCTTGGGAAGACGGCAATGGCAAACCACTTCTGAGAAACACTTCTGGAGTCAACACTGACTTTAAGACCCATGTACAAATAGACCCAAAAACTTATGCAGTGAGTGATGTTATGCATACAAAAATAAGGAGAGAAGCAACCTAGGACTGAAAAGAAATTTCCTGACAGTTAGAACAACTAACCAGTGGAACAGCCTGTCTCTGAAAGTTGGGAGTGCTCCAACACTGGAAGTTCTTAAGAAGAGATTGGACAACCATTTGTCTGAAATGGTATACCGTTTCCTGCCTGAGCGGGGGGTTGGGCTAGATGACCTCCAAGGTTCCTTCCAGCTCCTATTCTATTCTATTCTATTCTATTCTATTCTATTCTATTCTATTCTATTCTATTCTATTCTATTCTATTCTATTCTATTCTATTCTATTCTATTCTATTCTATTCTATTCTATTCTATTCTATTCTATTCTATTCTATTCTATTCTACTCTGAATTCTATTCTATTCTATTCTATTCTATTCTATTCTATTCTATTCTATTCTATTCTATTCTATTCTATTCTATTCTATTCTATTCTATTCTATTCTATTCTATTCTATTCTATTCCAACTAGTGATAGAAAAAATATATATAGAACTTTAGTTTGTGCTGCAGAGGACAAATACACCTGACATTTTATCATACTTTTCAAAAAAAGAAGTAGCATTAATTGTGACTGCTTGTCAGTTTCTGTGTGAAACAGAATGTCCACCGCAGCAGTTTATAGCCTAATCTCGTCATTGCTCTGGCAATAAAAAGGTAATGAAGGCAGCCTTTCTATCACCACAATGACAAGGTAGGTCTCTAAACTGCTAGTCTTCAGAGAGAAAGAGAGTCCTCTACGATACCGTATGGGATACAGGAGGTCCTTGCCTTATGCTCATTCATTAGCAACAGTTTGAAGTTACAACAGCATTGAGGATACTTACAACCTTATACTGTATTTGTGACCATTGCATCCTCCCCACAGTCATGGGATCAAAATTTGGGGACTTGGCAACTGGCATGTATGGCTGCAGCATCCCAAGGTTACATGATCACCCTTTGTGACCTGCCTAGCCAGCTTTGGATAGGCAGAACCAATGAGAGAAGCCAGATTCACTTAACAACTGTATGACTCTCTTAACAACTTCAGAGATTCATTTAACAACTGTGGCAAAATGAGGTCATAAAATCAGGCATGACATGTCAATGCTGCTAATATCGGAATTTTTGGCACTGACGACAAATGGAAGTGTAGCCATCTTTTACCCTTTGCTTTTAGAGTTAGATGATGCTGGGGGGAGGCATGTGAATAAGAGTCCAGCTAGACATAACAACACTAAACCTAGCATGAGAAACAAGGTTATTGTAACCAGAACTGATAAGGAATTGGTGGGCTGGAGAAATGGAGAGGAAGCCCCCGCTTCAAACTAATTGTGGAATGTGATTTATGATTGTTAATTGAAGGAGGGAATTGTGTTTTGATACTATGTGCCCAGAGGAGGGGAATTCAATTTTTGGCTTCGATTATGCAGTGCCGATGCTGTGCTTCTCAAATAAAGATTCTTTAAGGTAAACAATGCCTCAAAGTTCTTTGAAGAGTTTCATCTGTCGGAAGAGTTTCATCTCTTGGGCTGCCCCAAAGAAGAGGGAGTCAAGCTATTCTCCAAAGCACCTGAAAGCAGGACAAGAAGCAATGGATGGAAACTAGTCAAGGAGAGAAGCAACCTAGAACTAAGGAGAAACTTCTTGACAGTTAGAACAATTAACCAGTGGAACAACCTGCCTCCAGAAGTGGTGAATGCTCCAACACTGGAAGTTTTTAAGAAGAGACTGGACAGCCACTTGTCTGAAATGGTATAGGGTTTCCTGCCTGAGCAGGGGGTTGGACTAGATGACCTCCAAGGTTGCTTCTTCTTCTTCTTCTTCTTCTTCTTCTTCTTCTTCTTCTTCTTCTTCTTCTTCTTCTTCTTCTTCTTCTTCTTCTTCTTCTTCTTCTTCTTCTTCTTCTTCTTCTTCTTCTTCTTCTTCTTCTTCTTCTTCTTCTTCTTCTTCGTATTATCCATGACATTAAGCCAAAAAGTAAACATCTTCTTTAGCAATGGAAATTCTGGTCCCAACTAGCTGAATTGGGGTGAGCCATTTAATATGCTGGGGAGTCCTAAGAGACAAGGTAAGTACTAGTTTTGTGAAAGATGTCCCACCTGGGTGTATGAGAACCAAGCTGTTCTGTGTCCACAAGGTAAAATGAAGACAGTAGCATAGATACAAGATTTGCCTGTCCAGGGTGACACATGAATGCACATATTCAGAGCCCAGATCTTTTTTATTATTATCTAGATTTTTTTTTCTTCTCTTATTAAATTTCTTAATGTTACTTTAATTACTGAAGTGAAGCTAATCAATCCCCCAGTGCATTAAAAACATCACTGAACAATTAGAAAAAAACAAAATAAACCAAGGCTTTAATATGTATATATAAAATCTTTAAGTAACAGCAAAGGATGTACAGTATGTAGCACATCTGTTTCTTTTTTCATCTTTGCATTTGTTTCAGTTTAATCATTTTTTCTTGTTCAAGGTTATATTGCTTTTTTTAAAAAAACACACTCCAAATGCATATTGAAATCCACCTATTTTCCCCCAGTGTTGCCACATTAAAAGCATGTGATCTGAATAACCTTTGGAACACAATGCTCCCACTGTGCGACTTTCTTTACATACATTTCCTAATACACACAATTTCCAGAAAAGAAATAGCAAAATTGTGTGAAATAAAAAAAAATGTGCCTGCTTTCTACGAAAGATTGTGCAGAGTTCAATAGCGTACACATAAGTTTTCTGAAAATTCAGATTTTTTTCTTGTTCCCAGAGAAGAGCACCCATCAGAAATGATTCCTTTACGTTAATAATCTTTTCAGGGTGAAAAGAAATTAAACTGCTCTGCATCTTAGTTTGTTAAACTATTTTGTAGAATTTAGTGGGAAGTACAATTTTTTTTTTTGGCTGTCGTCTGCTAGATATTTATTTATTATTTATTTATTCGGTTTATATACCGCCCTATTCCCAAAGGACTCAGGGTGGTTTACAAGGCAAAATTTAAAAACAATCCAATATAAAATTAAAATAAAATTAAATTAAGTCTAGCCGCAAAAATTAAATCACAATTTAAAAACATTAAACTCTTCAGTCCAGACCAGATAGCTCAAAGAGCCAGGTTTTTAGGTCCCAGCGAAATGAACGAAGGTCGGGGGCAGTCCGGAGTTCCGTTGGCAGTTGATTCCATAGGGCAGGCGCGCCTACAGAGAACGCCCTCCCCCTGTGGATCGCCCGTCGGCAATCCTTGACCGGCGGTACCCTGAGGAGGCCCTCCCTGTGGGAGCGCACAGGACGATGGGAAATTGACGCTGGCAGCTGGTCAGCACCTCTTCTAGGCCCTTAGATAATCCGGGCCCATGCCATTTAGGGCTTTATAGCACCTTGAGATTCAAGGTGCTGGTGATGACCTATAAAGCCCTAAATGGCGAGGGTCCGGGATATTTGAGGGAACACCTGCTGCCAGCATCAAGTTCCCTTCGTCCAGTGCGCTCCCACAGGGAGGGTCTCCTCAGGGTGCCGCCGGTTAAAGACTGCCAGCGGGTAACACCCAGGGGTAGGGCATTCTCAGTGGGTGCGCCTGCCCTGTGGAACCAGCTGCCTGCGGAGCTTAGGACTGCCCCCAACCTCTGCTCATTCCGCCGGGACCTGAAGACCTGGCTCTTCGAGCTCTCTGGCCCAGGCTGAGAATATTTTAAATTTTAATTTTAACTGGGTTTTAATTTTCTCAGGGTTTTATTTAATCTCTTTTAATTTATTTTAACGTTTGTATTGACTGTTTTTTTAAATGCCCTGTAAACCGCCCTGAGTCCTTCGGGAAAGGGCGGTATATAAATCTAAATAAAATAAAAATAAATAAAATAGGTCATCACCAGCACCTTGAATCTCACCCGGAGGGCAACTGGAAGCCAATGCAGCTCGCGGAGTAGAGGTGTTACATGGGAGTATCGGGAGACTCCCATCACAACTCTCGCGGCTGCATTCTGCACCAGCTGAAGCCTCCGAGTGGTCCTCAGGGGCCGCCCCATGTAGAGAGCATTGCAGTAGTCTAGCCGGGAGGTCACGAGTGCATGGGTGACTGTGCGTAGTGCATCTCGGTCCAGGTAGGGCCGTAACTGGTGCACCAGACAAACCTGGGCAAAAGCCCCCCTGGCCACGGGTCCTATATGATCTTCCAAACTGAGCCGTGAATCCAGGAGGACACCCAAGTTGCGGGCCCTATCAACAGGGGGTAACACCTCACCCCCCATAGTTAACGATGGAAAAGATTGGTTAGTCTGAGATGCCGGTATGCACAGCCACTCAGTCTTGGCAGGATTGAGACGAAGCCTGATTCTCCCCATCCAAACCCGGACCGCTTCCAGGCAACGGGAGATCACGTCCACATATTTTTCATTAAAAGCAATTGCATTAATTGCTTGTAACATTTTTCCAGAGAGAGCTAGGAATTCAGCATGATATTGATTGACCTTTGGTGTATCTTGCAAAACACACCTCTTATAGGTTCAATGCAGATCTTGTTAATAGGATGATGGGTCTGACATAACTGGATCATATTTTAAGTTAATTATATGAATTCCTAGGGTTTTGAGTGGTTATTCTATTTTTTGCCTTCAAAGTAAATTAATTTAAATCATTTTGGCACATGTGATTTTACGCTAATACACATTGCTTATTCTTAGAATCAATAGCCTAGGTCTTTTTACCATTCTATTTTCGCACAGCTAGTAATGGGAACTCTAATGTGTAGACATGTTTCCAATTCAATAGACAAAGGAGGCTAATATCACAACCCTCGTTGTGAAGAAAACCAATTATTTCATTCTGTTTAGCACAATAAAATAAATATATCATTTGCTTTTTATAAATATATAATTCACTTTTTATAAATACATAAAACACTTCTACAACCTCCAGTGCCAAATTAGAAATAAATAAAAAGTAATGAAATTGTTTATATATATATATATATATATATATATATATATATATATATATATATATATATATATATATATATATATATATATATATATATATATATATATATATATATATATATATATATATATATATATATATATATATATATATATATATATATATATATATATATATATATATATTCCAATAAGAAAAGATGAATTTACTTATTTTTCCATAATTCCAGAAATCTGGGTTTTATTTTAGAGACACTCACTCTCGTTTACTTTTCCATAATTCCTGAAATGTGACTTTGAGTTTAGGCAGTCTCTCTCATTTCTTATTCATTTGGTTTGGTTATTCTAAAAAAAATAATCCTTGATTCGCATATATAAGTTGTTGTTTATCAGTCTTTCCACAGATTGGGCATGTTTATCTTTTTTTCCTCAATTGATCCATCAAGTTGCTGCCAATCCTTAACAACCACATAGCAAGATTTCCTCCATGAGGATCTGTCCCTAACTTGATTCCAAAGCTCTTCCAAAAATGCAAGCATCACCAATGAAAGATGATGATGATGATGATGATGATGATGATGATGATGATGATGATGATAAAGTTTGAAGGGACCTTGGAGGTCATCTAGTCCAACCCCCTGCTCAGGCAGGAAACCCCATTTCAGACAAATGACTGTCCAGTCTCTTCTTAAAAACTTCCAGTGTTGGAGCATTCAACGCTTCTGGAGGCAGGTTGTTCCACTGGTTAATTGTTCTCACTGTCAGGAAGTTTCTCCTTAGTTCTAGGTTGCTTCTCTCCTTGATTAGTTTCCATCCCTTGCTTCTTGTCCTGCTTTCAGGCACTTTGGAGATTTAATAGCTTGGCTCCCTCTTCTTTGGGGCAGCCCCTGAGATACTGGAACACTGCTATCATGTCCCCCCTCGTCCTTCTCTTCATTAAAGTAGACATACCCAATTCCAGCAACCGTTCCCTATATGTTTTAGCCACCAGTCCCCTGATCATCTTTCTCTGTACTCTTTCTAGAGTCTCAACATCTTTTTTACATCGTGGCAAACAAAACTGGATGCAGTATTCCAAGTGTGGCCTTACCAAGGCATTGTCAAGTGATATTAATACTTCACATGATCTTGATTCCGTCCCTCTGTTAATGCAGCCTGGCACTGTGTTGGCTTGTTTGGCAACTGCACCACACAGCTGACTTGTATCTAAGTGATTGTTCCCTTTATCCTTCCATCTTGCTGTTGATCATTTTCTTCTCTTTCTTTCCAGTCACCTGGGTAGGAAACTCACTTACAATTGTGTGACCACAATTCAGTCCAAAATTGCTGTTGTTAAGTGAGACATTTGTTAAGTGAGTTTTTTTGGTCCTGTTTTATGACCTTCCTCTCCACAGTTGTTAAGGGAATCCCTGCAGGTGTTAAAATTAATAAAATTAAGTGAATCTGGGTTCCTCATGGGTTTTGTTTGTCAGAAGTTCACAAAAGGGGATCACGTGACCCCGGGACACTGCAACTGTCGTAAATATGAGTCAATTGCCAAGAGTCTGAATTTTGATCATGTGACCATGGGGATGCTAAAATCGTCATATAAGAGTGAAAAACATTCATAAGTCACTTTTTCAGTGCCATTGTAACTTCGAGCGATCATCAAATGAACTGCTGTAAGTCAAGAATAGGATAGGATAGGATAGAATAGAATAGAATAGAATAGAATAGAATAGAATAGAATAGAATAGAATAGAATAGAATAGAATAGAATAGAATAGAATAGAATAGAATAGAATAGAATAGAATAGAAGATAGGATAGGATAGGATAGGATAGGATAGGATAGGATAGGATAGGATAGGATAGGATAGGATAGGATAGGATAGGATAGGATACAAGATAATAATAGAATAGAATAGATAGAATAGAATAGAGCTGGAAGGGACCTTGGAGGTCTTCTAGTCCAGCCCCCTGCTCAAGCAGGAGAACCTATACCATCTCAGACAAGTGACTGTCTAGCCCACAGGTCTGCAACCCGCGGCTCTGGAGCCACATGCGGCTCTTTCAGCCATCTCTTGCGGCTCCCAGTCCTCTACCATGTGCAGTCCAAAAAAAAAAAAGTGGGACTAAAAAATCAACCAATCAATTCAAATATGCAGGGTAGGTGCATATCTCGCCTTGGCTCCACTCTTCAGTCAAACCCTGTTCTGCGCATGCGCACATGTACGCGCATGTGCACACATTTTTTGCGGCTCCCAGTTTTTCCTTTTGTGAGGGAACCGGTTCTGAGTGGCTCTTTCACTGTTTCAGGTTGCTGACCCCTGGTCTAGCCTCTTCTTAAGAATCTCCAGTAATGGGACTTCCGGTGGCGACGCGACACTGAAAGACAGCCGTTTTTGGGCTGCCCGCTCCGCAGCTGTGTTTTTCCATCATAAACAGCGTCGATCAGCTGTTTAGATGGATTTGAAGCCCCCTCCTCGGGAGAAGAGGAGGGGGTGAGGCCCCAGGTAGGGGTTGAGCTCTCCGGGCCGCCTGAGCTGAGAGCTTGGGCGGCTGAAGGATGAGCCCCCCCGAAGCCTGGGTTGCTCCGAGCTGCGCAGTGCCTCTGCTCTGGGATTTTTGGAGCAGAGCCAGGCATTAGCAACCACCCCTGCCAGAAGGAAATACTTTTGATTATCAAGATGCAGGCAGAGCGGTACAGGAGGTCAAGGTGAAGTGGACTCTTTATTTTTACTCTCTAGCTCAATGGATTTTATAGCTTTAAAGTGAAAGTGCGTAATAAGTGAAAGTGGGGGAAATGGCGGCTAAAACTTCTAAAGCTCTTCGGAATGCGGGGTCTTCCCTGGTGCAAGAGACCTCATTGCAAGCTTTGCTTCCTCCTGCATCTCCCCCTGTATTGACGCTTAAGGATTTACAAGACGCTCTTGGAAAGCATGCACAATTGATGTCTGATATGATGGATGAAAAGTTGAAAAAGCTGGAGGAGAAAATGGAGGAGAAAATGGAGAAATTGGAGAAGAAGATGGAAGAGAAGCTGAGAGCAATGAGGGTGGACATCTTGTCTATGGTTGAATCCGTAGCTGAATGTGTGCTACAGCTGGATATAAAAGTGGAGGACCTCAGTCAAAAGAACTCTATATTAGAAGCAAAGGTATTAGAAAATGAAAATATAAGGGATAAAATGGACGAAGAATTGAGCCTTGTTCAGTATAATCAGATGCAGTATGCTATTAGAATTAGGGGTTTAAAGGAGAACGGTAAAGAAGATTTAAAGCAGCTGATTTCTGAGGCTCTGGAAGGGGTACTGGGCCAGTCAGCATCTGAAATTGAGGGAAATATGGACAAAGTTTTTCGTGTAAATTCATGGATTGCAAGACAGAGGAAGTTACCCAGAGATGTGGTGGTCTATTTTACAAAGAGAGTAATTAGAGATGAAGTCATTCAAGCTGCTTATGATACTAATTTGGTAGTGGCTGAGCAAGAAGTTTTGGTTTTAAAAGAGATCCCTCCGAAGATCCTAAGGAGAAGGAAAGATTTTGCATTTCTAGTACAGGAACTTAAGAAACGTGATATTAAGTTTAGATGGGAGATTCCAGTTGGATTGGTGGCGACGCACGAAGGTAAAAGACATTGTTTGGTTACTGTGGCTCAGGCACGTGATTTTTATAGTAATGTGTTAAAAGCAACCCCCCTATCATTTTTGGAAGCTGCAAAAGGATACGGTGTGGGAAAGCTTCAAGATGTTGCAGATAGACAGACAGAGGACAATGGTGTTGGAGGGGATCAAGTCACAGTCTCATCGGTTGCTGCAGGAGGCCAGAAGATGATGCGTGCCGCCCTAAGAAGAGCGAGACGAGAGCAAGAGCAAGACCAGCAGAAAGTTATGGAATCTTCAAAGTGTGCTTACAGTGAAGAAATGGGAGGAGAGCGGTCTAAAGAAGTTTTGGGGGTCATGACAGAGGTGCTCCAAAAGTTTTGGGGCGTTAAGATTGCTGATTAAATTTTTAGATTAGAATGTCAATGGAGTAAAATTATTATAGAGGAGAAAGAAAGTTTTTTTTTAATATTTTACACAATTTAAGATTGATGTTATTTGCTTGCTAGAAAAGTATATTAGGGTTATGGACTTAAAGTATGTGTTGAACTAAGAATGGGTATGTAAGCTCCTAATTAACAACAAGTTGTCTTAGAGATTGCCTAAATCTTTTTTTTATATACTCTTTTTATTTGAACTTTTATTTGAACTTAAGGATGATTTGGAACTGCGAGACATTTGGCGTGATACATGCAAGAACTATTTTTGATCATAGCTTAGTCTGGTTGGAGATCATTAAGATTAACAGAGATAGGCGCTTTTGGCGCGTAACTGAGAATTTGTTTGGAAATTAGAGAAAGGTGGGAGAATGCAAATAGCAGGTGAAAGTTTTTTTTTTCTTTTCCTTTTTTTTGAAATTAATATGAATAAGGACTGAGATTAAGAAAATTTATTTTGAGTAAAGCTCTTTTTCTGTTTTCCTCTTTTTCTTTTCTACTTTATTTGTAATATTAATATTGTTTGTACTCATTTTATATGAGCTAGAGAGAGATAGAATTTATACTTTATTGTTGATAACATAGGGGTGTTTATGTTTGTTTTTCGATTTTATGCCCTGTATTTAGCTCTGGGAAGTCGGGGGGGGGGGAGGAGGGAGTGGGGGAGAGGGATAGGGAGGGTTGGATAGGGGTGGGGGAGGGGGGATTAAAGTCAAAATGTATTGTAAAACTTTTTAAATAAAAAAAAAGAATCTCCAGTAATGGAGCACCCATGATTTCTGGAGGCAAGCTGTTCCAAAAATACTTCCATTCTGAAAAATCTAGAAACACAAAATAGCAGATAACTGTGTTTTGACTGACTGATTTCAAGAAAAAAAAAATTCAGCATCAAAAAGACTTGGTTAGCCTTACAATTCATGCACAATTTTCAGTCACCCCAAAGATTTTGAGCATACAACAGCATGCTGTGCTGGCAGTAATACCAGAGATGTGAAAATAGGAGAAGCCAAGTAAAATAAAGTTCTGTAATATAAATGTTAATTTAAACATTTAAATTTAGAATAATTAAATATTTTATATTTAAATTAAAATAGTTAATTTAAATCTGGGACATTGTTAGTGCTCTGTACAACTGTTGTGCTTCTATTAGAAAGATCTATTTTGCAAGATAAGCCGTACTCAAAAGACAATGCCTGAAGCAAAAGTAGACAGACAAAATAATGTAGCTCACTCAAAGACACTTTGGACCATTTTGGACCACCCTCAGTTCCAAATGCCTCTTTTATTAGGTTATCAGGGGAGGGATTTTTGCCAGATGCTCATTTGATAAACATTTTCTCTACCTGTTTAGCAAAGTTATCGACTTCCCATAGCTGTCAGCCACCTCTAATCTTGTCACCCACAATTAACCAATAGTTTTGTGTGAAGATATTTGTGACCATGATTGATTGGGGTGTGCAGAATCTTTCCCTTGGATGTCTCTTCGTAGAAAGACTAGGAAGAGCTATATGATGAAATCCTTGGGAAACCGAAGTTCCCTTATTCTGGAAACTCAGGTCAGAGCTTCTAAGATCATGGTGCTCAACTCTCGAGCAGATGCAGCCACTTAGGAAGTCCACATGAGACCAGGTTGAAAGTGAGAGTGATGGATGGGTGACGGAAAAGCAGCTCTAGAAGAGAGATTGTTTGAAACCGTGGTCTCTTAGTGGAGGGAGCTGCTGTTCTTGATCACAGCTAATTAGCACCAAAGGAAGGCTTGGAATCTCTTGTACAAAAGCCTCTGAGAACCATCACCCATGGCACAATGGGGACATTCTTCTCCTTTGAGCCTTAAAACCAACTCCTGAATGGGCAATGTTTGGTAATCTGGACAACACCTTAGCATAGAAACACTGCCTTATCTCCTTTCGTGGAACCAGCTCTGCTCAAGCCCAAATCTATGGATCTTTCCCAGGATTTATTCAGATCCTGCACAAGGTTTTGCATGCTTTGGGGATGATCTTGGATGAACCTTGCTCACCTGGTCACAGTGATAAGGTCCTGCCTATGAATATCTGGATTTTCATCAGGAAAGGATCAGAGGTCACAGGAAGCTATGCCAGATATTCAGCAATGCTTCTACCAGAGTGGTCAGATAGCATTGATTGAGATGGATTAGTATCAAACTTAATAAGTGGCAGGTCTTGGCCTGGTGTGGCAACAACAGTAACAAGCACAAGGGAACAATGTTTTTTTTATTTTTGTACCTTACTTCAAAATAGAGGTAGCTGCCTAATGGCTAGGTGAAAATTGCTGTCATTTCACACAGGAAATGAATAGGTTTACTCAAGTCTGTTATCTTGTTTGCTATCCATTCTTATTGCAGTTGCCACAGTCCAGAAGATCTTGTGTCTGAAGACCTTGTTATGTGTTTTCTTGATCTGATTTTCTTCACTTTATGAATTTGAGCCTTGCTGCTCCCGGCGCCGATTGTGATTTCTTCCTCATTTCTTTCTGTCCCTCCTAAGATTTATGTAAGGGATTGTAAACTGGCTTTTGATGAGATAAAAATGTAATCTTTACATTTTTTTAAAGTCAAGTCAAACGGTCTCTCGGAAACGCTCTCAGAAGCTGCGTCTTGAAAAGGGCTTCAAAACTGCGTGAAATGCATCAATACAGTAAATAGCAGAAATGAAGAAGGAAGGAAAATCTCGGCTCTCACCAGCTTAGGAAAATGGACTTCTTACTCTATAGAAGGATTTTCTTTACACTGGGCTGCCACAAAGAATCCGCTACTGATCATTGCAAATGCTCATATACAAAAGCGATATGGATGGAGCTGACAAGGCAACTGAAGGCTAAAAGGTGGTTTTATGTTTGGAATTGATTTGCAAGTCTTGGGCACCAAGTTGAAGAGGTTAGCGCCTACAGGAGCCAAAATAGCTACTCTGCCCCAGTGTAGCTTGGACCAGTGTTTCTCAATCTTAGCAACTTCAAGAACTCCCAGAACTGGATTCTTGATGGCCCTAGAACTCTTGAGTGGTTTTCAAGGATACTCACTGTAGTAATCCATTAGGGAGGTGACCCAGGCACGAGTGGTCATAACTGTAGCTTCCTGATCCAGAAAGAAGCACATTTGATACACAAGCACATCTGTGTAAAAAAAAAAAAGCTCTCCTGGGCACAGATGCCACCTGCCCTGAGTTGGTAAGATCCCAAAATTGTTCACCATTTCCATTTAGGGCACTGTCACCCTATCAGGAACTAAAGGTGGAAAATATCTGGATCTAGAAGGCTTTAAAATCCAAAGCCACTCAGTCTTGCTAGGGTTGAATTGACACAATAGGTCTCAACTTCCTCTTTACACATGCCAAACCCTCACCTCAGTTTTGCTAATCATTGAAAAGTTATTTTTAAATTACGTCATTTGACAGTTGTGAAAATTAACACTGGAAGAGATCTTGAAGGAGAAATGATTCACGAATATATTCTAGTGATTTGACTTATCTCCTCCAGATATTCCATGGAAACATTGGAAGAAGGCACAGAGGTGACTCACACTTCTGCCGTCCATTACACAAGTTGTGGAAATCTACTATAGTAAACTTTATATATTGCCCTTGTTGCTAAGAGAGGATTGAATCCAAAAGAGAGCAACTTGCTTAGCATCTTCTAGTCAAATCATGGTAAAAGACAAGATGTGAACTGCAGGAGTCCCATTACATAAATTGCTTGGCATTAAAGCACAGAAGTTTAGGACCTTTCTTGATGTAGGGTAGTACAGCAAGCATATTGAAGTTAAACTCTGCCTTTTCACTTGATAGAACTGAAGCATTTCTACTATGATATGAGCCCGAGAAAGTCCTGGTTTGGCTTAGAAAATAATAAAAACTGGTTGGTTTTAGCTATCTGCCTAAGAAGTCCTTGTAGGATTTACCTGTCAACAGTGTTAGATAGGATCAGAATCACATCTTTTCCATTCAAAACCCAAGGCAGAGAAAAGGCACCCATTGAAATCAAGGGCTCTGGCTTCAAAATGAAGTTGATTATCTTCAGTTCAAGCTATATCTGGCCATTGTTAAATTGCGCTTTGAGACTTAGATAAGAAAAAATAGCAGCAAAGCATTGCTAATCCCTCCCCCCATTGAGAGTTGGGAAGATGCACAGGACTGCCTTATTACTGTGTTTGGAAGCAGATTCTCAAAGAATTAAATATGACACCACATTTTGATGGCAGCTTCATCTTTCTATTGTTGTTGTGATTCAGCGTCAGCCTGTGGTTTTGGCAGCTGAGTCGGACAATTCTGAAGATGATGAGGAGGAGGAGGGGTTTGGAGAGCCTTTGGTGTTAGAGGAAGGTTCTGATGCACCGCAGAACTCTCAGCCTGGCCTCTCCCGTCTTGTTCCTCCTCAGACCCAGCTGTGTGAGCCTGAAAGATTGGAAGAAGACGATCCACAGCTGGCTCTGTTCAGGGACGCTAGGAGCAGGAGGCAATCTAGCAGAACTGAGCAGAGGAAAGCAATGAGGCAACTCAGGAGAAGGCAATGAGAAGCCACGCCTTGAGACTGCTGTTTAAAAGAGGAATGTGTGGGAGGTGCTGGTTGCTGAAGGCAACCGTTTGAAGAGCTTCTGCTAGAGTCTTGGTCTGTATTTGTTTAACTTTTGTTTGAACTTTTTCATTTAGCTTTTGCAAATAAATTTGGTTGGATTAGTTCCAGCCTATTGAATATAAAAAAGGGGTTGTCCCTGACATTCCAACAGGGCCGGTCATAGGCTGGAACAGAACAATTGTGTTTGCAGATTAAAAAAAACAACAACCCAAAAACATACAGATGGTTAGATGTTTTAGTGATTTATCAGTGAAAAATAGATTAGCAAGTATCAGCCTTAAATCTTCATCAGCGCCATTTTAATGTGGGCTTTAATGGCAATTCCTTATTAGGAGATTATGAAGAGAAGCAAGGTACCCTGTGTGTGTTTCTTTTGGTTACGTTGTACAGGAACCTAATCCCACTACCTATGTTCATTTTGTGGCAAAGATTAATCTATAAATAATTCCCCCTTTGATCTTTCGAATTTCCCTGTATTTTGATTAATTCTTTGTTGTATTTCTGAGAAAAGGAAGCAATGGTATCTTCATAAATACATAACAATAAACATGGTCTAAAACATTAAAAATATTAGCAAGATATAACAAGCAAGTTAATAATGATAGTCATGAAAGTCCTTAATGAAATAGCTTTAAAAATCATTTAAAAATGAGCAAAATATCATGAGATTGCTAATGACATTGGAGGAATGTCACTGTGTGAATCTTGCAAGATTTCAGATAGAACTTGTCAGATCTCAAGCAAGAATCAGAAGATATGGTAAGATTTTAGTGCAATAAAAGAAGAGATGGAGAAGGAAATATAAGGGGAGATGTACAAGCAAGTTTTTTAGAATTGTGTTGTTATTTTTGTTCTTCAAATATTTTCCTCTGGATTTACAATATTATAACGCATCTCCTGAAGAAGATGCAGTATATTTGGTTCTGAATGCTACATTTTTAAAAATCCTTTGAATGCCTTTGCCTAATTTGGGGTGTGTGTGTAATTTTATGGATGACTTTTCTTAAGGAAAAAGGGAAAAATCTACCACCATTTCTCAAAAACAGGAGCAAATATAGCAAGACCAAAGAAATCTTGCTGGGAAATTGGCCTGAAATTGAGAAGTTGCAAAATCTTTGAGCTGTTAGCAGTTTTCCAATATCTAAGGCAGGGGACTTCAAACTTGGCCCTTTCATGAATTGTGGACTTCAACTCCCAGAATTCCTCAGCCAGTGTGCTGAGGAATTCTGGGGGTTGAAGTCCAGAAGTCAAAAAAGGGCCACGTTTGAAGAGCCCTGATCTAAGGGCTTACTGAAAAAAAAAGAGGGGGTCAATTTATTCTCTAAAGCATCTGAAGGTGGAACAAGACGCAATGGATGGAAACTAATCAAGGAGAGATCAAACCCAGAAATAAGGAGCAACTTCCTGACAGTGAGAACAATTAACCAGTGGAATAGCTTGCCACCAGAAGTTGTGGGTGCATCATCACTCGAAGTTTTTAAGAAGAGACTGGACAGCCACTTGTCTGGAATGGTATATCTCCGGCTTGAGTAGAGGGTTGGGACCAGAAGACCACCAGGGTCCCTTCCAACTCTGTTACTCTGTTCTAGTAGGTCTGAATCACTCCACGATGAGTGGACTGCAAAGACACTGCTCTCCATCCTTGAGATTTTGTCTAAATTTCCCTCGTTTCTGAAATATTTTCTGAAGCAGACACTCTTTCATCAGGGAAAACTGGTTTAACGAAAGGGCAGGAGAATTTCTCTACTAACCACTAAATGAGGCCTTTGTGATGGTGACATTTTGCAGAGGTTAAACTATTATTTTTAGGACTTTCTGACATTTGGGATGTTCCTGCTCTTCAGCACTTCATATTTTGGCAGTAAAATAGATGGATTTTGGTGGGAACAAAACTGTGCAAGTCTCGGATCTTACAGCAACATACTCACTGCTGAAAAACATTTGTCTCAAACACCATTTAACATGACTAATAGTATATAACAGTAATGCCAAATTTCTTCAATATTTACTGTATTTCTAAAGAACATATTATACACCCATTTTTTTAAAAAAAATGGTTGGTGTTTGCTTTACTTGGCTGCAGGGTGCAAAGCTTTTGTCTTCTTACTTTTCGCTCATAGTTGTTTTTTTAAAAAGTGTCATCTAATTTGATTGGCTGTTCCAATCAAATTAAAATCCAGGAGTTGGATCACACACAGTGCTAAAGCCAGATTTAACTGTGGTTTGTGTATAAATCTTTGTCGATGCAACGTCTAGTTTACAGGCTGACTCCTTTTGTAAACCAACCTTGATTCTTTAACTATTGATTGATTCTGCAGTCACCGCCTTGTTATCAGTGACAAGAAACTGGCTCTTTGTTGTTGCAAAGGAAAGCTGTAAATATGAAACTAAGAAGGTCTCTGCCTAAATGTATTGAGGAAATAAATTGTGACTAAATTAAAAATACCTCAGTTGCTGAAATTGTTATCAGCCTGTTCCTTACTTCTTAACAAATTCTTATGGAAAAGACTGCAAAAAGAATGACTTTTGTTATTAGCTGTTGTGATAAATGGCTTAATTAATGGATAAATTTAAAGGATAGTTTGTAAGAAAAAAGATTACGCTAGGCTAAGACTTCTAAGTAAAAAGACTGACATGACCTGTAGCACTAAGCCACAAACAAACCAGTCCCCTTGTGGCTTAGGCCAATGGACACAGACTGTAATTTAAACAGCCTGGGAGAGCTAGGGACTACATGTTAGTTTTTAGGCAATACATTCTCTGAAAGGAAAATCAGATTTTTGCCATGTTACATATGGTCTAAATCTTGTTAGTAAGAAGATTTTGAGAATAAACGCTCATTCCAAATATCTTCAGCTTTTTTTGGAGGAGGGAAAGGATGTTAGTTCAAAGACTTGAATTCAGATGAATCTTGATATAATTATTCCCCTTCTCCGTTCTTCTGGAAGCTGGTGATGGAAAGAAAATTAGTTGTAAAGAGCACATCTGAAAAAGCTGAGCAGAAGAAAAGATAATAAGCAGTTTTGTGGCATTTAATTTACTGGCAGTAGATTTGTAGCAGAGAAAATAGCAAGTGCCCAGTGGACAACGGAGTATTAATTTTTTCTTATGTTTAAAGCTTGACAGTTTTATTTCAAAACATTCACAAGTCGTATTCAGGAAGCTGAGAAAGTAAACCTTACAGGAAGCCTCGGAGAGCTTAGGTAATAGCAGATTGGCATATCTAATAATTGGACAATGCATTGAGTTCCCACACCAAACTCATGTTTTGCCCATTTGCATGAAGGACAATCAATATTTGTACTTTCCAGCGTGTCCATAATTCTCACAATTCTGGAGAAAGGAAGAGGGCCATTCATGTACTGCACCTTAACGAATGAAATTCATGCGACAGAACTAGGGTATGATGAAAATCTTGAGAGGAATTTAATTTAAATATTGGATTTTGAGGCTGTTTGCAATAATTAAAGTCTGTCTGTTAAAGGTGACAGAGGAAAAGAGTAGGATTTAAATTCTGGACCACAAACTGCAGAGAGCTGCAATTGAAAGTCTTGGTAGTTTCTGGCACCATGGACAGCTTCACCCAATTCTCTATCTCATGACTCAACCTATTTTTAAACTCAAGACTGTTTGACACAGTTTTATATAACAATTTTGTCAGAACAATGCTTTGCTTCACTGAGGAGGAAACCAAGAAAATTCTCCTCTTTTCTTCCAGCGGGCTTTCAAACTCTCTTATCCAACTCATTGTAGATGTTCTGTGTACTTGCTGTTTATTTAGCTTCATTATTGCAATTATTAATTGTACTATGTGGGCAAATCTAGACAGCACACTAAAAAGCAGAGACATCACCCTGCCAACAAAAGTGTGTATAGTCAAGGCTATGGTCTTCCCAGTTGCAATGTATGGCTGTGAAAGTTGGACCATAAGAAAGGCTGAGCGGCAAAGAATGGAGGCCTTTGAACTATGGTGCTGGAGAAGACTCCTGCGAGTCCCTTGGACTGCAAGGCGATCAAACTGGTCAGTCCTAGAGGAGATCAACACTGACTGCTCTTTAGAAGGCCAGATCCTGAAGCTAAAACTCAAATACTTCGGCCACCTAATGAGAAGGAAGGACTCACTGGAGAAGAGCCTAATGCTGGGAAAGATCGAGGGCAATAGAAGAAGGGGACGACAGAGAATGAGGTGGATGGATGGAGTCACTGAAGCAGTAGGCGTGAGCTTAAATGGACTTCAGAAGATGGTAGAGGACAGGAAGGCCTGGAGAAATGTTGTCCATGGGGTCGCGATGGGTTGGACACGACTTCGCAACTAACAACAACAGGGTGGAATTGAGGCCTTTGAACTACGGTGCTGGAGAAGATTCCTCTGAGTCCCTTGGACTGCAAGGCGATCAAACCGGTCAGTCCTAGAGGAGATCAACCCTGACTGCTCTTTAGAAGGCCAGATCCTGAAGTTGAAACTCAAATACTTTGGCCACCTAATGAGAAGGAAGGACTTACTGGAGAAGAGCCTAATGCTGGGAAAGATGGAGGGCAAGAGAAGAAGGGGACGACAGAGAATGAGGTGGCTGGATGGAGTCACTGAAGCAGGAGGCATGAGCCTAAATGGATTCCAGAAGATGGTAGAGGACAGGAAGACCTGGAGGAACGTTGTCCATGGGGTCTCAATGGGTTGGACATGACTTTGCAACTAACAACAACAAACAACTATGTGGGCATGCTTTTCTGTGGCCGATTACATATAGTGCTCACAATCAGACACACCACAGCAGATTTATTTGAGTGGCTTCTTTAAAGGAGCCTACCTCAGCTTGGGCTGCATTTACAAAGCAGCAGACACCAAATTATAGAATCCAAGATCAGGTTCCCAAAAGTTCGGAAATCTGCCTGGAAGTTAAAAGACAAACCTGCCCTAGGTGAAGTTCTGAAGAGCAGACATAAGCAAATGAAGGTTTTGTCCTTAATGGGGTGTAGTGAACGCTCATAACAGGGAGTTTTCTATTGGCAAAGCCAGAAAGCCAATGGTCTGGAAGGTGTTATTGTCTCTCAAAGCCTACTTAATCATAGTGTTGTTTAATAGCGAGTAACCGACTTAATGGCAATCGCATGCCGTGTGTATGCCTTTTGCCAGAAATACCCAGCTACCCTCCAACCAGAATTCTTGGCAAGAAATATTGACTTGAACATAGAAGAAAACATCGATTTCACGTCTCCTGTCTCAAAGGATGAAAGAGGGGAATAAAATCAGCCCCCAAATTAGTGGCATTTGTTTCCCAGGTATTTCAGACAGCCTCGGGAAGCCCCGATTTTGCAGCAGAAATTTTTTCATGGTTATCATTCGCTCAAACCAAGAAATCATCTTGGAATTGAGCAAGGAGTGAAACCGGTTTTCTCCTGTTGGTCCGTGAATAAAATACAGGGTGTCTGTTAGAGTTAATAAAACTGGAAAAATCAAAAGTAAAATTTCGAAGACAGCTGGCAACTCAGGAGACTGATGCAATATTAAATAGAAACATTTGTCTAACATTTAAGATTCAGTTTAATAAAATGCTCGCTATTGTGTTTGTGGATGGGATTCAGTTGCCAGCTTTCCCGGTGCTGTGTTATTGACTTCAACAATAAGTCCTTGCACTTTTTTTTTTTTTGGAGAAAGCAGCTGGTCTCAAAAATCCTTGGCTTCCTTGGTGTTCTAAAGTTCCACGTGGGGCTGCAGATTGATAGGTTTTACCAATCAACTTTACACCATTATTTTAAGGAATAGTTAAAAATAAGAAGTATCAGGCCTGGCATCAACAGTCAGTATAGTTGGAGAATTGCCTGCTGTTAAACTGTCAGTGGAGATCCTTCCATTTCTGTGAACCAACTCATCAAAGATCTGTCTGGGGGTCCATGGGCTGTCATTCATTGGCTATCTTTATCTTCTTACAAACACAAAGGTTGCAGGTGCATCTCAAATGGGAACTCAATCAGAGATTGGTTCCATGTTGTTCACTGCACTGGTCATCCTAGATTCCCCCTAAATGCAGTGTCAACGATCAGATGCCCGGTTTTAGAGAAGTGAAAATTGAGGATTGGTATATGGAAGATCAATATATTAGCCCTTAGAGCAGGGGTGTCAAACTGCTGGCCTGCGGGCCGGATGTGTCATGCTGAAACCACACCCACCCCATTGCTGGCAATGGGGGGGGGGAAAGTCGCGATACCTCGCAACACGTCAGGTGACGTTGCGAGTTTGACACCCCTGCCTTAAGAGAGTGGACTATATTTCTGTAAGCCTGGAATGAATATTTGAATTGGATATTATTGTCACTCCAGATAAAACATTTATCTGTCAAGAGAATTTTGTTCCTCCAAATTTGAGAATAAATCTATATATTCTTAGTACAGTTTTGGATAGGCATGAGTAATATGAATAATTCCCCATGCACCCCTACCACCATCCCCCCTCCCCAAAAATGGAACAAAGCACAATTTTGCAGTAAGTCATATGAAGTGAAGGCTGGGGAGATATTTCTTGACATTTTTCTACAAGCTTGCTCAATTCACGTTTTTTGCAACCTCTCTACTACCCAGAATGAAGTTAGTTTGATAGTATGCCCATTGCAAAGTACTAGATACTTCTATTGCTCTGATCAAAGAGTTTCTGCAAGTGTGTGTGTGTTGAGGGGGCTTCAGTGCTATAAATGATTTGAAATATCTCTTCACTGGAAGCTCATTTGGGGGACAAAGAAGCATCCGATGGGGTTTGTCTCACATTTCCATGTGGCATACACACAGTTGTTGAGGAACATCCATCCCCAGAGTTAGACAGAGGCATTCCAAAGAGGGGAGGAATGAAAAGAGTGCAAGGGAGGAAAATATTAGGAAATAATCCAAATATTTTGAAACTTGCCTGTTGAAATTCACCCTACAATATTGTAGGAGCAGAACAAAGCTGAACCCGCTTATTGTGCACTCAATAATGCCTAGCAATCAAGAATAGTCTAAAATGTCTTCCATTACTGCAGCACATCTCTCTTCTTCTTCTTCTTTTTTTTTAGCAAGAACAATGAGCCTGTTATTGCTGCATAACTTGCATGACATAGTAAAAGAAGTTAATTGCCTGCTTCTTTTCCTTCTGGAATTAACTTACGTTTTTGTTTTGTGGTTTTTTTTTTGACTGGGAAGGATTTGCATGTTCTCGTGATGTGATCTTGAGGAGAAAGCTACTTATGCCTCCTATCCAGACTCCTGAATTCCTGGGTATTTTTGATTTTGTGAGCTTCTGTCTAGTAAAAATAAAGAAAATGCAATATTAGGATGCGGAAGAACTAAACAGAGACTCTCAGATCAGAGCAGGAGATATATATAACTGTATATATATACACTGAGAAAACAGCAGATGGATAATGTCTTTTGCGAGAGGAAAGTCCTTTGTGGGGTCAGTTGAAAACACCAATGACAACAGCTTGATCAGAGTCAGATCTGGGTAGAAAATGGCTAGGAAATCACTAGGAAACTCTTACAGATTTAGGTTGGAGTAGAAAATAAGGGAAACATTGCAGGAGAAAACAGTGGAACACAATTTCTGCACTGTCGTCAAGAAAATTACACACATAATGTGGCGGAATATAGTCTGGACTCCCAGGAGGGAGAGGCTGCATCCCAAAGGGCAAATAGGAAGTGGAGCTTGAGGGTCTTGTAAGCAGGAAGAGAACTAAGGTAGTCCTTCCCTAGAAGTTCATAGAATATATCTATAGTTATGCAGATAGTTTCTTTTCTTTGGCAAGATTCTGTCTATAGGTGAACAACAATAAAGGAGCTATCCAGAAGTAACGCCTCATGTTGTTCTCAGTTCTTGAGCCTGGCAGATGTCCACAAAGTCATCCGGGTTGAATTTGACCTTAGTGATTCTCAATTATTTTTGTTCAGTCCTGTGAAATACAAACACCTCGTATTGCTTTGACTAGGAGGGCCATCCCAGCTTGGCCCCTTCAGTCAGCTAGGAAGAACAAAAAAAATAAACAAACGAATGGTGGCCCTTGTCTTTCCATAAAGTTTGCCTACGTCCTTGAGGTCTACCGAGGCAAGATCTTCACTGCTACAGATCTATGCACGTAGAGCAGAAATATTGTAGAACGAACTATTCTTGGACCTGCTGTGTTTTGATGGAGCTATTTGGAGGTTTGGTGTGTCTCATTCCAGGGGAAAATGCCTTTACTGAAGACAAGTATGCCATAGAGAACTTAAGCTACAGGAATATATATCTCCTTGAGTTTTCCTAACAGTAGAACAGGGGTGTCAAACTCAATTTCATTGAGGGCCGCATCAGCATTGCGGTTGCCCTCAAGGGGCCGGGTGGGTGTGGCCAGGGGGCGCAGCCTACTGGGTGGGTGTGGCTAGAGTGCATATGGCCTACTGGGTGGGCGTGGCCAGCTCTACCTCGTTCGCATCAAGGGTGCCTATGGGGGCCTGGGCAGGAGTGGGACAGATCTGAGGGTCTCTGGCAGAAGGAGGGTCTCTGGGCCAGGGCCAAGGCAGTGGGGGCCGTTCCCTCACTGTTTCCAGGATGGCTTCGCGGGCCGCATGAAACCACTTCGCGGGCCGAATCTGGGTCCCGGGCCTTGTGTTTGACATGTCTGCAGTAGAACAATGATTTTTCCTTCACTGGATGAATTCATCTAGAGACCGGGCTCCGTCAGATTTGCAATGGGGTCCTAAACTGAGCAGAGATTGGATTCAGATCCCAAATAGTTTCTCTGTCTGTAGGATTCTATGATTGTAAATGCCTTACTCACCTAGGGTCATTTGAGATGATTTTAACTAGAGCCCAAACTCTTGAAAATACCTAAAGGGTGTTAAGTTCCTCACCATGTCTTGGAGGTTTTGATGTATGTTCCAATGTCTACTTAGCTCTGCACTCACCGGGCTCCTTAAATCTTACTGTTCTTTTATAAGGATGAAAAACATCTCCTGTAAAGTTGAACATGGCTAGAGAATTTTATACCGATTTTATGGAAGCTTGGCTCCTGTTCTTGATCAGTTGACAAAACAGACAAGGAAGCCTATCCCGTCTAAAACCGCCAGGGCTTTTTTTGGTCATAGAACGCTCAGAACGGAGTTCCGGCACCTTTTTTGGATGGAACCTTGTAAGGTAGGCAAGGCAGGTTGTATGACATGCGTGAGTTCCGGCACCTTTTTCTTTTACAAAAAAAGCACTGAAAACCGCTGAAGGCTATTCATGCAGCCAGGCACACTAGAGGGTGCTGTTGCTCAGTAAATGTTTCACAAGATCACGTTCTCTTGAGATCACAGAGGAAAGATTGCAAATGATATTCCTCTTAGCTCCAAATCACTACATTTCAGATGAAAAGGCACTCCTCTGACTGGCCATTTCCAAAAAGAATGCAAAGTAACTTATAGCACCGTGGCATCATCGCTGTGCAATATTTCACAAAGGAATATTGTGCGCATTGACAAGACACGGTAGTCACTAGCTATAAAAATACCGGAGAATAACCCACCCACCCACCCCGCCAAAAAAAAAAGTGGCAATGAAAGTGGGAGTGTGATTGTATCACCCTCCCCAGATGGCTGTGAGCTAAGCTGGGCTCCAACTTCACCTGAATCATGAGTTGGGAATCACCTTGACTAGGCAGTTTTATACTTTATGTGGGAGATGACATTTTGACCTGAGATAATGGTGCAGTGCTAATAAGGACTAAAGTACAGTGAGGGGTGTTTTTTGTGTGTGTGTGTGTGTGTGTGTGTTCGTGTGTGCATACTCATTTTGCACAGAGAAGCATTTTTCAAGTACAAATAATTAGCTGCTCTTAAGGTAGAGCATGTGGCACAATTCCAGTTGCTTTTATGACTGCTGATCTTACTCACCCAGGACTGATGATGGCTTGCTGGCCTCTGCACTCTTGTTCTGCGTTTGCTCTTTCAATCCTCTTCTCAGTTCCTGGCTAGAGCAGATTATCGGAGGGAACTGGACTTCGTGTTTTCTTTGAAACTATTTCACTTTTCATCCAAGAAGCTTCTTCAGTTCTAACTGACTGGTGATGATTGCAAAGAATATAAACCCTTTCTTTCCCAACCGGTCAGTTAGAACTGAAGAAGCTTCTTGGATGAGAAGTGAAATGTTTTCAGAGAAAACGCTGAGAAAGCCCAGTTGCCTTTGGGAAAAGCACCTTTGCGACAACCACGACCTGGATGACTGAGAATCTCCACAGATATCTGAAGGAGGTTTAGCAGATCCAAACTTAAGATAGGACGCTGTCTTCCAACATAGCTACAACTTTTAATTTATTTTAATTTTATATTGGATTGTTTTTAAATTTTGCCTTGTAAACCGCCCTGAGTCCTTTGGGAATAGGGCGGTATATAAACCGAATAAATAAATAAATAAACTAGAAGGAATGTGACCACGAACACTAACAATATAATTATCAAAAACTCATTCAGGAACAGAGAATGGAAATAATGGGGTGCATATTAGAGGATGAGAGGATGTTTCTAAGAGCATATTTCACACACCCCCCCAATTGAGATTCCCCAACTTGAAATGAAGTGCTGGTCTGGAGCTTTGCAAAAAAAATGGTCAGGGTACATTTTAGTTACGTTTGGGCAGATACTCATAGTTCATATACCCCTCAACCATTATGTGATTTGCAAGGATGACAATCTTTGGCAATATCAGTCTTATCTGTAACTCCTGCAGTATCCTCTGGCATTGTCTTAAGTGTATTGTCCTCTTCTGTGCCTCCTCCGGCAAGCGTGCAAGATGAAGTAGCCAACAGAAGAAGTGAAGAGAACAGGTTTTTGGATGGCTGGAAGGATGTTCGCAAGATAGAAACATAGAAGGAATATGTGACAATTGAGGCAACCTTGAAGTGCTCTGTTCCCAGTAGGCTTTGGGGTTTCAGTACACTTCATCACAATTTCTAGGGCAATGTTACTGGTATGTTTCTTTTTACTAAGAAAATAACTTTTTCTGAAGGATAACAACAGTAGAAAGAAGGGGAAGAAACCTGAGGTTTGTTAATTATGAGTATCCTTACATCAGGAGGGCAGGAAGAGAAACAATGGTTGGAAACTGACCAAAGAGAGAAGCAACCTGGAATTAAGGAGAAACTTCCTGACAGTGAGGACAATCAACCAGTGGAACAGAAATTGCCTCCAGAAATTGTGTTCGCTCCATCACTGGAGGTTTTTAAGAAGAGGCTGGATAGTCACCTGTGTGAGATGGTATAGGTTCTCCTGCTTGAGCAGGGGGCTGGACTAGAAGACCTCCAAGGTCCCTTCCAGCTCCTATTCTATTCTATCATCTATTACCTGTGCATATGTATGAATGTATCATTTTCTCCTCCTTTCCTCAAAAGTATACATATGAGTGTGTCTTTTTTTGTCTGTAGGAATCCCTCCTGTTATTTTTCTGGAAGAAATTCCTTCAGTACATACTAGATAAATAATTACTGCTCTGATAATTGATTTTGGATCCGACATTTCACTTCACAAAGACCATTCCAATTTCTTCTTCTTGTCATTGTTTGTTATTTTGGTCTTCCAACAGAGTGACTACACTGTTCTTGGGTGTACGAGAGAAAATAGAATGGGATAACTGAGAGGCCACTAATTTATCAAATGAGTAGAAAACAAAGGTTTTTTGTTTTTTTTTACTGAAATGACATTCCAAGAGAAAATTTAATATGTCTTTCCAATTTTCAGGTGCATGCAAATGTAGCGTAAATTTTTTTGACGATGTTAACAGATGAGCAGCACTTTTAAAATTACCGGTACTTTTAAATTATTGCATTATTTTTAAGCCTCCAATACAATACCGGCGCATGCTGAACAGAACTGCTGACAGCCGCCATTTCACGAAAGCAGTTTCTTTTTTTCCCTGCTGAGGCGTCCTCTCTCCAAATTGCCCTTTAAGTGTTTATTTGCAACATGTTTATTTGCTACGTATTTGGAAATCACACCAATGTGACTTGTTGCAAGAATAAGAGGAGGTTGACACACTGTTTTAAGTTCTGTGCTTTTGAAACATTGGCTATCAGCAGCGATAACGAAACTCTTAAAACCTGATGAAATCTCTCCTGCCAATTTAAACCTAGTATCATCTAAAAGCCCTTATTTCTTGAGTATTTTCTTCCCCACTGAAATCCTTTCTCCTTTTTTTTAAATCAATATTTGTTAATTAGGTTTGATTTAATACGAGTTGATTTCTGTGTAAAGCTTGAAGCAAAACCCTAGGAAGAACGACTGGGAAGAACGACTAGGACTTCTCAAGACATTACAATAATTTATTTGGCCCGCCCTATCCAGCTTCTCTTCCCATTCGCTCTTTCTTTAAATGTTCTTTTTTATACAATGGGTTAAGTCACAGGTCTGCAACCCGCGGCTCCAGAGACGCATGCGGCTCTTTCGGCCGTCTCCTGCGGCTCCCAGTCCTCTGCCATGTGCAGTCCCCCCCCCAAAAAAAAATGTGACTAAAAAGTTCAACCAATCAATTCAAATATGCAGGGTAGGTGCATATCTCGCCTTGGCTCCACTCTTCAGTCAAACCCTGTTCTGCGCATGTACGCATGTACGCGCATGCGCACAAATTTTTTGCGGCTCCCAGTTTTTCCTTTTGTGAGGGAACCGGTTCCGAGTGGCTCTTTCACTGTTTCAGGTTGCTGACCCCTGGGTTAAGTGAACAGGCAAGGAGCGACACAACGTCAAAGCATCTCTTTATTGTCTCCAGAAAACAAGTGCTCAGCTACAAGTAATGGCCAGTACTTATACACATAAACGCTCTGGTGTTCTTCCAATTTTAATTTTTTTTTAATCCCATTTATATCCCGCCCTTCTCCGAAGACTCAGGGCGGCTTACAATCTAAAGCAGAAATCAATGTGCTTAGCAATAGCCTTCATTCTATGTATATGCCTGCTTATTAGGGCTTTCGCCCCCCCCCAAGCGGCATTATTACAAAGTCAGCTTATTGCCCCCAACAATCTACCTGCCTGAATTCTCCCACCCCAAATATGAATGTTCCCGCTGAAACTGTTGGGACTGACCGTTAAGCTAGCCCCTGAGGGCTAGCCTCATCTTGGCAGGAAATGCCTACTTAGCTTCTCCATGGCTTGCATCATTACATTCCAGTACATAACAGTTCTTGTATTTGGGGAAGCAGCAATACAACCCAACAATAAGGGTATGTGATTGTTTACTTTCAAAACTGCAACGTGTGGTTATCCAGTTTGGTTCACTTTTCTGGGATTTTGGGGATTTTCCATTCAAAGGACAAGTAATCCTTGACCTACCATCACAATCGGGACACGAATTTATGTTTCTCAGCAAGGTAGTTGTATAGTGGTTTTATGGTCTTTTTGTTGTTGTTGTTGTTGTTGTTGCCACAGTTGTTAAAGCAAATAACTGCAGTTATTAAGTGAATTACAGGGTGATTAAATGATTCCAGCCTCCGCCTATTCACTTTGCTTATTAGCTAGAAAAAGTTGCAAATGGCAATCCCATGACCCTGGGGCACTGTAACCATGGTAAATACCTCCTGGTCGCCAAACTGCCAAAATTTTGACCTTGGGGATGCTTCTTAAGTGTGAGGACTGACTGTAAGTCACTTTTTTTCAGTGCTGTCATAACTTTGATTGGTCGCTAAATGAATGGGCTATCTGCAAAGGCATTTCTAATGGAGCTCTCTTTTGGATTTTAGCATAGTTGTTTGCTCGTTCCCCTTTCCTTCCTCCCCCCCCCCTATCAGCTTGTTTGTGTCTCTCTGTGTGTGTTTGTGTGTGCGCACATATGCGCACATATATCTTTAAAAGTGGGACGTGGTGGCTCAGTGGGTTAGGACGCTGAGCTTGTCGATCAGAAGGTCGGCAGTTTGGCGGGTCAAATCCCGAGTGCCGCGTAACAGAGTGAGCGCCTGTTACTCGTCCCAGCTTCTGCCAACCTAGCAGTTCGAAAGCCCGTAAAAATGCAAGTAGAAAAATAGGGACCACTCCGGTGGGAAGGTAACAGCGTTCCGTGCGCCTTTGGCGTCTAGTCATGCCGGCCACATGACCACGGAGACGTCCACGGACAAGCGCTGGCTCTTCGGCTTTGAAACGGAGATGAGCACCGGCCCCTAGAGTCGGAAACGACTAGCACGCATGTGCGGGGGAATCTTTACCTTTACCTTATCTTTAAAAGTACCATTTCAGGGAGTATCTCATTCCTTTCTTCAGATGTACATGGACACCCCCTCTTTCCTTTTGCTTCTACCTCTTTTCTCCTACCAGCGTTTCCTGCTGCCTTCTCCAATTTCCCGTCTGCAAGTTCTTTCTTTATCCTTCCGCTTCCCTTGTCCGTTGCATGATTTCTGCTCTTCGTTGACTCGGGTGGTTTTTTTCCCCCTGTTTTGGTCACGTTTGCTACAGCAGAGCAGCATGTTCTGCTACCTTCTCTTGCCCTTTCTGGTGAGGCTGTCTTGGTAAACAGCAAGGCCATCTTCCCCTCGGCAAGGAACACTTTCTCCTCAGCCTCAGCCCCAGTAAAACAAAACTAAAGGGACTCTCTAGCCCAGGGATAGGCAACCTTGGCTCTTTTATGAGGCGTGGACTTCAACTCCCAGAATTCCTGAGCCAGCCATGCTGAGGGGAAAGGGAGAAGTTTCCAAGCTGAGCCAAGCTGGCTCAGGAATTCTGGGAGTTTATTTATTTTTTATTTATTTATTTATTTTTGGGACTTATATGCCGCCCTATCTCCTGAAGGACTCAGGGCGGCTAAGAACAATAAAACACAATAATACAAATGTTTAAAAAGATTAAACTAACAAACCCCAATGGTAAAATGATAAAATATTAAAAATATTCTATTTAAAAATCCCTATCGTCAGTCCAGGTCAGCCTGATGGAAGAGAAATGTTTTAAGGCCACGACGAAAGGACCGGAGATCCGGGGCCATCCGGAGCTCAGGAGGGAGCTGGTTCCATAGGGCTGGCACTCCCACAGAGAAGGCCCTCCCCCTGGGAGTCGCCAGCCGACATTGTCTAGCCGACGGCACCCTGAGGAGGCCCTCCCTGTGTGAGCGCACCGGGCGATGGGAGGTCGTTCCTGACAGCAGACGGTCCTGCAAATATCCCGGGCCTAAGCCATGTAGGGCTTTATAGGTAAGAACCAGCACCTTAAATCTCACCCAGAGGACAACCGGTAACCAATGTAGCTCACACAGGAGGGGTGTAATATGGGAGTATCTGGATGCTCCCATCACAACCCATGCGGCTGCATTCTGCACCAGCTGGAGCCTCCGGGTGGTCTTCAAGGGCAGCCCCATGTAGAGAGCATTGCAGTAATCTATACAGGAGGTAACGAGTGCATGAGTGACCGTACGTAGAGCATCTCGGTCCAGATAGGGGCGCAACTGGCGCACCAGGCGAACCTGGGCAAATGCCCCCCTGGCCACAACTCCAATATGATCTTCAAAACTGAGTTGTGTATCCAGGAGGATACTTAAGTTGAGCGCCCTATCAACGGGAGGTAACACCTCACCTCCCATAACAAAAGACGGAACCTTGAAGTTGAAGTCCACGAGTCATGAAGGGGCCATAGTTGCCCCATGCTGGCTCAGGAATTCTGGGAATTGAAGTCCATGAGTCATGGAGGGGCCATAGTTCCCCCATGGTGGCTCAGGAATTCTGGGAGTTGAAGTCCCCGAGTCATAAAAGAGCCAAGGTTGCCTACCCCTGCTCTAACCCCGGCTTGATGTGTTTTGGCTTTGGTTTCCATTTAATTGCAAAAAGATTGTTGATCATGGTGGAGATTCTGTACTGGAGGGTGAGGGATCATTCTGGGTTTCCCCAAAGGAGGCTTTAAAAATAATAATAATTGGTGTGGTAGTTTGGATAGTGGGAGTGGAAGGGAATGGAGGAAAACTCAGAGAGGGATGGAAGGGAGGGGTTTTTTTTGGTTTTTTTTTAATCCCATTTTTATCCTGCCCTTTTCCGAAGACTCAGGGCAGCTTACAATTTTAAGCACAAACCAATGTGCTTAGCAATAGCCTTTGTTCTATGTATATGCCTGCTTATTAGGGCTTTCCCCCCCCAAGCGGCATTATTACAAAGTCAGCTTATTGCCCCCAACAATCTGGGTCCTCATTTTACCTACCTCAGAAGGATGGAAGGCGGAGTCAACCTTGAGCCTGGTGGGATGCGAACCTGCACTAATTGCAGGCAGCTGATGTTACTTAAGGAGGCATTAGCCCACTGCTCCACCAAGGCTCCTATTAAATATAAATTGTTTCTTACACCGAAACGGCATCAGCGTCCGTAAGGAATGGTGAACATTGTGCATTCAAAGGCTGGGACAGGCACAGTTGTGAAAGGAATTGCTAATCCGGGAAAAGGTGAATGAATGAATTCTACTCCAATGAAGATGGAGTAGAATTTCCACAAATCTTGCAGAAATTTACATAAGGAGTTGTATACACTGCCTCCCTTCCAAGAATTCAAGATAGCATGGTTATGTTCTAAAGTGTCATCCCCATCATAAAACTATTGGTAGTTAACCAAAAGTCACCCAGTTAAGAGTAGATCTAAATCTGGATGTTTACCTTTATCTTTACCTTATCTATTTTTATTTATTAAATTTATTGGTGTCCATCTTACTGTGGGGTAACTCTAGGCAGTTTACGATAATAAAAAAAGAAAAGAAAAGAGTATACAAAATCTTAAGACATACTATAAAAATACAAATACTATAAATTCTGTTTACCTTGAACCATTTATTTTTTTTCTCTGTCTCTACCCTAGCCTCTGTCTAGAGTTGAGGAAAAAATGGGTTTTCTGTCCTGAAGGCATCACATTTTGCTTATTTGCTTGATTAAACAGCCAAATGGTGTTTACATAATCTGTCTTATTTGCAGTATTGTAACCCTTGGGAAGGGACGCGGTGGCTCAGTGGGTTAGGATGCTGAGCTTGTCGATCAGAAGGTTGGCAGTTTGGCGGGTCGAATTCCGAGTGCCGCGTAGCAGAGTGAGCGCCTGTTACGCGTCCCAGCTTCTGCCAACCTAGCAGTTCTAAAGCACGTAAAAAATGTGAGTAGAAAAATAGGGACCACTCCGGTGGGAAGGTAACAGCGTTCCGTGCGCCTTTGGCGTCTAGTGCCGGCCACATGACCACGGAGACGTCCTCGGACAAGCGCTGGCTCTTCGGCTTTGAAACGGAGATGAGCACCGGCCCCTAGAGTCGGAAACGACTAGCACGCATGTGTGGGGGAACCTTTACCTTTAACCTTTGGGATTTAGACAAGCCTATAGAAGATCCTAGATAGAAGACCAAATTGCCGTAGGAATGAATCCTGTCCTTCAAAAAATCTGTTCTAGTCCATATAATAGAGCCTTGGTGGAGCAGTGGGCGAATGCCTCCTTAAGTAACACCAGCTGCCTGCAATTAGTGCAGGTTCGAGTCCCACCAGGCTCAAGGTTGACTCAGCCTTCCATCCTTCCCAGGTAGGTAAAATGAGGACCCAGATTGTTGGGGGCAATTAAGCTGACTTTGTAATAATGCCGCTTGGGGTGTGTGTGAAAGCCCTAATAAGCAGGCATATACATAGAATGAAGGCTACTGCTAAGCTTGTAAGCCGCCCTGAGTCTTCGGAGAAGGGCGGGATATAAATGGAATTAAAATAAAATAAAATAAAATAAATATGTTTTCAGAGTCTTCAGTAAGTAGTTGGCCTTACCAACTGAGAACAAGGGCAGTCTTCCATTTGGTACAAAGGGAGACTCAGATACAAACAAGTATCTGAACAGAACTGAACCAGGTCTGAACCGGGAAGCTTGCCGTCTCTGATGAATGAAGTGAAAAATGTGCATGGTCCCAGTGGATTGGAGCTATGCATCTTAAGATCATCTAGGCTTAGAAAGCTATGCTTAAAGCAAATATTCACTGCCAGAAGTGTAAAAAAAATATTTTCCACCGGATATAACGTGAAAAGGCACACATTCATATATTTTAAAAATGGAAGTAACTGGATTTTATTTCTTACTTAAGATGAACCTCCTCCTCCTCCTCCTGCTGCTTTATTTGATAGCATCGTGCCAAAGACTAATGAAAATATGATCCTAGGACCACAATATTCAAAGAGTGCAAGAGTGTGGACTTGAAATTATTACAGTTCCCTGGGAAACAAGTCCAGGAGTTGAGATTACAGAAGCTGAGGATTTCTGATCATCTCAGGTCCTTCAGCTGCAGAGGTCCTTCTTGCCAGCACTTCTTGTCCAATGCTTCCCCATGGCTGGGCCCACTCCTCCAAAAGGTAAAACCTGGAACAAAAGGAATTTTGTTTACCTGCCCAGAAAAAGCAGATGCCACAATAGAAAGAGGGAGGTACAATTGAATTGTTTGCTTGGCCATAGAAACTGCCAAGAACCTTAGATGTTATAGTGAGCCTGATTAGAGATGCTAGCTGATTCAACAAGAGAAAGGTAAAGAACAGAAAGGTGTGTGTGTGTGTGTGTGTGTGTCTGTGTGTGTTTGTGTGTTGTGTGTTGTGTGTTGTGTGTTGTGTGTTGTGTGTTGTGTGTGTGTGTGTGTGTGTGTGTGTAGATTCAATCCAGAATGAAATGTTGAGTTTGTAAATCCCTAATTTGGGTGAGAAATACACAAGAGTTCAGCATTAGAATTTAGGTAAGATATATCCAAGTAGTGCAAAGAAAGGCTGCTCCCCCCTTTTTGGCGTAAGTCAACCCCCCAAACAACAACAACAACAACAACAACAACAACAACACAAGTCTCATAACTTAAATATTTTTCAGAAGAAAGTGTATTAGACTGGAGCAAAATTATTCATGTAAGTGTCATCGTGGTAAATGGGCAGCACTCAGGCATGCCGCTCTGATTGTTCAGGTGTCCCTGTATGAATTGCTCATTTTAGCACTTTAAACATTTTGATTTAACAACCTTTGTAGAAAATGGAATCAGGTATAGAGTGAGACAGACGTAATCGGAACTTTGCTAAGGTTTATTAGCACCTTATCGGGCCTCTGGAAGGCTTAGTCTTCATTTGCATTATCTCCCTTCGTGAAAATTTGAGAATAGTCTAAGCTCAGGCACCTGGGATGCCTCATTAATTTCCTTAGAGCTGCTGAATTTCGACGGATCTCTGGACACTAAACCAACTATTTGTTATATCGCTGTGAAATGTTTTGCTAATGCGGTTAAGTTGGAGATCATGTTTTAGTTCGAGAACTGCTTGTACTGGAGATAAATAAGGATGGTTGGTTATTTTTACATGGGTGGGTGTTAAAGCTGCTTTTCTTTTTGGTAAAAGAAATGCATTGTGGGAGGCTAGTAGTAGTAAGTGCATTGATTTAACGGCTTGAGGCATCAATAGAAAATGATATTTATAGCTCAGGATTGAACCATAGGGTCCTTGGTGCTCTCTGAGCTTGGTTGTTTTCTTGCAGACATTTCATGACCCATCTAGGTAACATCATCAGTGTTAGGAGGGAGGAAGGGAGGGAGGGAGGGAGGAGGAGGAGGAGAAGGAGGAAGATGACTGTGGGGTCCTTGGGCTCTCTGAGCTTGGTGGTTTTCTTGCAGACGTTTCATGACCCATCTAGGTAACATCATCAGTGCTAGCTAGTTGCTGATAATCTTACCTGCTGATGATAATGATGATGATGCTTAGCACTGATGAGCACATTACCTAGTTGGGTAATGAAACATCTGCAAGAAAACCACCAAGCTCAGAGAGCACCAAGGACTATGGTTTTAGAAATTATTTACCATTGCAGAGGGCACATTTAAGGTTTTCCTGATTCTCCCTTTTGAAGTAGTATTCACTTGTTTCTTTTAGGTAAAAGGTAAAGTTTCCCCCACACATGCGTGCTAGTCGTTTCCGACTCTAGGGGCCGGTGCTCATCTCCGTTTCAAAGCCAAAGAGCCAGCGCTTGTCCGAGGATGTCCCCGTGGTCATGTGGCCGGCATGACTAGACGCCAAAGGCGCACGGAACGCTGTTACCTTCCCACCGTAGTGGTCCCTATTTTTCTACTCGCATTTTTACGTGCTTTCAAACTGCTAGTTTGGCAGAAGCTGGGACGAGTAACAGGTGCTCACTCTGTTACGCGGCACTCGAGATTCAACCCGCCAAACTGCCGACCTTCTGATCGACAAGCTCAGCGTCCTAACCCACTGAGCCACCGCGTCCCCATTTCTTTTAATCTCTCCTTTATACATGCACCCTGGCATAAGAGCAATATCAGGAGATAAGATATCAACACATTGCTGAAGTTGTGTGAATGAATAAACTCTTATCTGTTCTGTTAACTTGATATCTTCAGTGGTTTTGAATGTTATTGTTTGATCTCATGTTATTTTTTAATAGTATTGAATAATTAGAACGTAATTATATTTGACAGTAAGATAACTGACAGGCAATGGTTGTCAACATGGCAGTCTCTAATAGAACATGTTTGAGTTTGAGCATTTAATGAATACCTGCCATGCATTTTTGTGTTTCATGGTTGTTGTTGAGAACTTGTAATTCACATTTATTACAGCAAATACTAACTGATCAAACTCGTATAATGTTGAGGGAGCAGTTGACAGTCAAATTAACTATTCAGATTTTGCATTTGGAACTTAACAGTCAGGGTATTTGTAGTAAGATCTATTGTCTTGGTGAATTTCAAATATTTGCACATACTTATTTCAGGTGTAGAATGCTCCAGATATTAAACAACAGTACAGCTCCAATACTTGAATATAATCGCACACAATTTAAGCAGTGGTGGGTCAGAGGCACGCTGGATCTGCCAGAGAATAACTTGGAATACTGCAAGACAGATTGGAATTGGATCGCTATACAATCCTTTTCAAATTGAGTACATTTTTCTTGCAGAATTTTGCTTAAATAATCTTTTCATTTTGGATTTTCAGGTGAAGAATCATCAAATCAATCAATCAATCAATCCTGAGAGAATTCAGCATCTTTTAATTATTTGGTCAGCCTGAGTTGAGGAAATACCATGATATAATTTGGATTTTTTTAAAAAAAATCTGTCTTATTGCTATCATTGCTTTTGGAGAACAGGTTATCTAAATAATTAAATAAGTAAGCATGCATTACATTACACTAGAATAAGCCAGCAAAGAATTAAAAATTTAAAAAGAGTTGCAAAATAAGCAACTTAGCTTTCTTGATGAAAATTTGAGGCATAAAAGCTTAGTTGAGGCGTAAATTTGGGTCTGACTATCCAGAGAAGAAACATCTTCTCTTCAATAAAAGTTGATGGATCCCCACACTCTTTTATCGATCTGCCCTCCATAGTTTGATCACAGTGAAGTACCCCCCTGGATCCCAAGTCTGGCAGGGGTTCAGATCAAGACTCTTGATCCAAATGTGTATTCTGACTTATATTATGCTCACTTTTTGCTGGCCATGAGGATTTAATTTAACCTAGTTAAATAGGTTTTCCCCTTGTTGAAGGAAAAGTCTTCTTCGTGGTTCAGTCCAAGCTGGGGATAAACAATATGGCGACTGCTTTAGGAAGAAGGTTACAGTTTATTGGAGAGGAGAACCAGACAGGAAGATGGTTCTAGCATAAAAAGGACTGAGCACACATAGGGAGTGGGTTTTTATACCCTCTGGAGCCTTTTGTTTTGAGTGATTTCCTGTCTCAGGCTTTGTATTTCCTGTGTCACGTATTCTGACCTGAGTCTGGGTGTGCCTTCTTGATTTCATATTTGGAAAGGCAGCACTCTTCTTTGACTTGAGGGGAGAAATATTAATTTACTACAGGATCAGTCTCTACACATTTGCTTTGGAGGTTTCAGCATCCACAGATTCCTTGATGATGTTTCTGCCAGTCTAAAGCTTCAGTTGTGGCCCTCCATCCTGCTTTTCATAACTCTTAGGAAACAGGTTTTCTTGTTGGAGAAGATAGTAGCAAAATCAGACCTGATTTACGTGTCACCTACGAGCATTTTACATCTCAGCTGAGTAGATTGTGCACATATTTTTTTTCCTCCCTTTTGTTTGGAACACTTCTCAAAGAATCCTTCAGTCACTCCTGGCATTATTGCCAATCTCACCTCATTCTAAGGTTCAGCTTTCTTGACTAACAAACAGTCCAGCTCCTCCCATTGTATTGCTTGTGCTTCTTTGGAACAAATTGTGTCGCTCCGTTGCCATACTCCACGCAAGTGAATCATCTCACCAAGTCTCTGCTGTTGTTATTAAGTTATACTTGCCTTTCTGTACAAAGAATTCAACCTTGTTTGGTTTGGCTTGGTTTCCTCTGCTGTGGACATTGGTGTGTAGCTGAGGAAGAACACGTGAGCTAATATTATTTCTGTTTTTATAAAGGGTGTGTATGTGTGTGAATGGTTTAATGTGCAGCACTAACAGTAAAGCTCTCACTTTGTCTACAGGGCATGGAGGTGATTTGAGATTCTTACATAAACAGTCATTCTCCTAGATTACAGGGGTAGGCAACCTTGGCTCTTTTATGACTTGTGGACCTCAACTCCCAGAATTCCTGAGCCAGCCATGCTGAGGGAAAAGGGAGAGGTTTCCATGCTGAGCCATGCTGGCTCAGGAATTCTGGAAGTTGAAGTCCACGAGTCATAAAAGAGCCAAGGTGGCCTACCCCTGTCGTAGAACATTTCTTTTTTCCAGCATTCTTCCATGAACTGAAGGATAGGTGAGAAGACTTGAGATGCATCTCCAAAGATTCCAGTAATGCAGTGGTAGCTGCTGTTAGCAATATAATTTGTCTCCCCATGGATGAGAAGGGAACATTGTCAATTATTCAGCCCACGCAACACCACAACTTTATGGGCTGCCTTGGTTGCTAATATGTTTTTGGGTAGAATTCAAGGTTGGTTGTCAGCTTCATGGCTTGGGTCGAGGTCAGGGGTAGGCAACCTTGGCTCTTTTATGACTCGTGGACTTCAACTCCCAGAATCCCTGAGCCAGCATGACTGAGCTTGGAAACCTCTCCCTTTCCCCTCAGCATGGCTGGCTCAGGAATTCTGGGAGTTAAAGTCCACGAATCATAAAAGAACCAAGGTTGCCTACCCCTGATCTAGGGCATTTCAGTGTATTAGTTAAGCATTACCTCAGGGATAGGTAACCTTGGCTCTTTTATGACTCGTGGACTTCAACTCCCAGAATTCCTGAGCCAGCATGGCTCAGCTTGGAAACCTCTCCCTTTCCCCTCAGCATGGCTGGCTCAGGAATTCTGGGAGTTGAAGTCCACGAGTCATAAAAGAGCCAAGGTTGCCTACCTCTGGTCTAGGTTACCTGAGGGACCAACTTTTTCCAGTTGTTTTTAACCTATCCAATCCAGTCTGACAGGATGGACATGATCTGGGCCCTCTTAGCCGAGGAATGTTGACTGATGAGGACCAGAGGAGGTGAATTCCTCTGCTGTAGGCCCTGCCCTCTGGAACATCCTTCCCCCCTGATATTAGGATAACTCCAAGTCTGTTGGCCTTTTTGGGAAACCTGGAAGAACCTGGTTATGTGTCTCAGCCTGGGGTCCTGAATGTCTGAGGGGCCCCATTTCCCAGTTATTCATTTTATTTATCTATATCCTGGCTTATGTATGTATGTACAGTATACATGTGTATATATATGTGTGTGTGTGTGTGTGTGTGTGTGTGTGTGTGTGTGTGTGATTTTTTAAAATATGGTGTTTTTAATTGGTTTAATTATTTTTATGATTGTTTGCTACTCAGAATCACTTGTTTGAGATGGGTGTCTGTACAAATGGAAACAAACAAACAAACAAACAACAAACAAATATTTACAGTGGATTTGATAAATAAATAAATAAATATTTACAGTAGACTTGATAAGTCTTGCTATGTCCCAGGCCTGATCCATGATTCTGGAAGAGAGTACATTTCATGGTCTTTTTTTATTTTATTTTTTTTCCTGCCTTCATTTTCTCTTATTTAATTGCTTCTCTTCGAATCCTCTCATGGTTCCTTCAAGTACTTTTCAGAGCTGGCCTTTCTGGAAATGCATAGACATTTTCTTTTGTTTATTTATCTGGGAGGCAGGAAAGCAAATATGTCACAAATGAGGTGGTTGTTGTCATTTTTTTTTTCCTCAGGACGCTTCTGGGATACTCTTTCTTCCTGTTCCCTTCTTGAGCTCTCATCTTCAACCAAATATATGCTGTGAACCGAATGGAACATACGGAGTACGTCTTCCTGTTAAAGTCCCCAGTCAAACTGCACGCCCAGACTTCATGTGTGCGCACTCATTTGCTGGAAAGTCATACTGCTTAAAGTGATAATAATAGTGTAGTGTACTTCTATTAAATCTGACATAAACGGTTAGTGAATCACCTTTTAAATTTCAGGAATGATTATCAGTTTTAATTAACATGGGGCAATCAATATTAGTATTCCTTGTAATTGACTTCCTACAGATAGGTATGTCACAAAGCGATCAGGCTGGGAATTATGTTTACAGTGCTTAATGGTGCAGTTCACTAGAAGTGCTAATTAACCGCCGAGTGCGACTCACTGCCCTTTCGTAACAAGTCTTTTAACTTTTGTCCGTTCAAAAGGAGCCATTGTGTCGTTTCTTAGGACTGCGGCACCATCTTGCCAGTTGGCTTGTTCAATTAAATTCTGCTAACGCAGAGAAAGAGACTCTGAGCTCTTATTTGAACAGTTGGTTGTTAAGCGATTGTAGATGCGACATGTCTTTTGCTTACAATGCCCAGGTATCAAGAGAGACAAACTAATTTAATCACACTTGGTGCAGCTGTGAGATGACCATCAGAGCATTGGAGCTATTTAAAGCCACTCATTGGTGTGCGAGGAGCTTGCTTATTAAGTGCATAGGTGTTTGGGTGCTGGTGGAAGATGACATAATTAAAACACAAACGATAAGCAGGCATTGGGAGGGCTAAGCTACGTTTCCTTTCTTTTCCATAAAGGATGGACCCTGAGAAGTGGGAAGAGGTAGTGACTGACTATTGAGAAGAAGCATTTTCCCAGGAAAGAGGGAGCACATTTCAGAAATGTGTGGGTGGGAGACAAGAGGCAACACAGATAGGAGTCAGGGTGGAGCCATCTATTGTTGACTTCATCATTTCTCCCAAGAAAATGAGGTTTACAGTCCTCAAAAATTCCCTATCCAGTTGACCTAGGAATCAGGGGTAGGCAACCTTGGCTCTTTTATGACTCGTGGACTTCAACTCCCGGAATTCCTGAGCCAGCATGGCTCAGCTTGGAAACCTCTCCATTTCCCCTCAGCGTGGCTGGCTCAGGAATTCTGGGAGTTGAAGTCCACGAGTCATAAAAGAGCCAAGGTTGCCTACCCCTGGCCTAGTTTGGTTGCCTAGTTTTTAAGGAGCAGATGTGTTCAGTCTTCACACGGATTAGAAATACCTCTCCCATACATGGTACTGACCACCTACATTTCTTACAAATGACTATCTCTCAGCCAGCTCCTGATGAAGACTCATGATGGATGTTCACAGGCCCTGGATTGAACCTGTCACCTCTTTAACCCTGCACAGACATGCAGCTGGGTCGAGGCTCTGGGGGCAAACATTGGTTCATTTAGATTTACTGGTGATTTAAAAAAAGCAGCAACTTGTGTACTCAAATAAGAAAACTTGACAGATCTTGAGTGCATGTGTTCAGTGGATCTGTGGATCTTTCCTGCATCTGGACCTGGATGCCTTACGTACAGTCACCCATGCCCTTGTGACCTCTCGCCTAGACTACTGTAACACTCTCTACATGGGGCTGCCCTTGAGATCCACTCGGAAGCTTCAACTGGTGCAAAGTGCAGCGGCACGGACACTCTTGGGAGCCTCCCGATACTCCCATATCACACCTCTCCTCCGTGCACTGCACTGGCTTCCGGTTGCCTTCCGAGTGAAATTCAAGGTGCTCACAATGACATACAAAGCCCTACATGGCATGGGTCCGGACTACCTACGGGAGCACCTTCTGCCAATGTCAGCACCCCACCGTCCTGTGCGCTCCCACAGAGAGGGCCTCCTCAGGGTGCCACCGCTCAAGGAATGTCGGCTGGTGGCCCCCAGGGGGAGGGCATTCTCAGTGGGTGCGCCAGCCTTCTGGAACAGCTTACCAACCGAAATCCGGATGGCCCCCGACCTCCGCACCTTCCGGCGCGACTTAAAAACCTTCCTGTTCCAGCAGTCCGGCCTGGCCTGATAGCTTTAATTGGGGTCCCAGTTTGTTTTTACTATTGTTTTTTTATTGTTCAATCTGTATACCTTCCTTACTCTGTACACCGCCCCGAGTCCCTCGGGAGAAGGGCGGTTTATAAAAACAAACAAATAAATAAATAAATAAATAAATGTAAACCTAATGAAATGCAATGATAAATATATAGAATGGTGATTTGCTAGAGATCCGTAGTAGAGATTTCTGTTGAAGAACGCTCTGGATGATCAAACTTGTGCTAAGAGTTGTGGTTGTGGCCTCGAATGCATAAGGTAATTCCAGTGATAGATCCTTAATTTTGCATATAGGCCTACCCGAGGCCTTTAAAAACAGAAGTAATGGCCAACTCTAACAATTGATTTATTTGCTGGAGGGAGGGGGAAGAAATGGATTCATGGTTTAGCAGATAAAAACCTAAGAAGGGAAAGCTTGCTTAATTGCATTTTCTTAATGTTACTTAGTAGGCCATGATTGCAGATTGTCCTGAAATTTAATCACAGAAGAATGAGAAAACGGTTGGTGTTTAGGCTTACTTAAAATGTCAGTAAGAGGAGCTGACATATTGTTCTTTCCAAACTTTCTTTGCTATTATTTCTTATGGTTATTCCTACTGTTTTCCTTTCCTACCCTCCCCCTTCATAATTGACAGTCTACTGAGTAAATGCCTAGCTGATCAAATTAGCTAATTACATCTGACGGGCTCCACCAAAAAAACGAAGAAATTTAAGCTCAGCAAATCATTTCCCTGATTCTTTTCAATACTGGCTGACGCTCCACCAGACAGTTCTTTGAAGATGTTATTAAAGAAAATCAATTGATGCTTCTTTGCATTAGACTGGATTTAGCTACAATAAATTTCAACTCAAGCCAGTGGGTCTTAAGCATGTGACTTATCTTGTCCAATTGATTTCAGGAAAACTCTTAGTCAGGGTCCACGTTTATATTTGCCGTGTATTTTTTTTTTTGCAAGATCAAGCAAATACTCTTTTTCTCCCATTGTCCGTTACAAAATGTGATAGGAGAGGTGGAGAAAGGGACCATAGTTTCTGTTAATCTTCATGGCTGGGCAGGATAAATAACTGGGTTAGAGTAAGGATCATCCAAATCTCATCTTTTTCTCTCCCCTGAAAGTCAGGCATGCTCCAAATATAATAAAACACCAGCTTAGTCACTCCACCTGCCCCAATTTTGAAAGTTGGCTCCTGTGTTCGGAATGCTAGCAGCCAGGTAAATGAAGGGAAGACCTAAAACCTTACTTAAGCCTGCTTCTGCCACATTGAACTTTGTGAATCAGCTGCCCATCCCATCCAGTCATTCTTCTTCTAACTCAACTACTCATCTGAATGACCATTTTTTCCCCAGTCATATCTACCCAATCCACCAGAGTGAAGCAGCAGGGAACGTTCTGGGTCTCCTTTCTTAAGGAGGTCCATCTCTTGGGACCAAGAAGAAGGGGGCCTTCTCCATGGTGGTCCCCTCTCTGTGGAAGAGTGCAGAGATAAGATTGGCCCCCACTTTGACACTCTTCGGCAAGGCCTTGAAGACATAGTCCTGTCAACAGGCCTAGGGACTCCAGGGTGACAGGTAGCCCATTAAGTGGTTGGGCTGATTGTTGTCACCATGGGATGGAGGTTTATTGGCTGTTGTATTGAGGCTTTATTTTTGTCAGCTGCCTGGAGTCACTGTGAGTGAGTAGTGGAGCTGTATACATTTTCTTAATAAATAAATTAATAAGTACTTGACAAGACTTAGTTCCATCCTGGATGTAGAAAATATGACTTTGAATGATTTTAAAACCTGGGCTGAAAATGGCATTGGGGCAATCCCTTTGGTTAAACTACCAAATAGGCCTACAATAAGCATTACGATGGCTTCACTAAGAGAGGGAAATTCCTTGTGTACAGTGCTCAACAAAGATAGCAAAACTGTACAGAGGTAACAAACCAAGAGTCTTTTGTCCAACAGACTACAAGACCAAGGCTTTTAGGGATTCATTCTATTCAGGGATATGATTTTAAAAATGAAACATGCTAGCCCAAGGGTAGGCAACCTCGGCTCTTTTGAGTCAGCATGGCTCAGCTTGGAAACTTCTCCCTTTTCCCTCAGCGTGGCTGGCTCAGGAATTCTGAGAGTTGAAGTCCACGAGTCATAAAGCGGCCTAGGCCAGGGGTAGGCAACCTTGGCTCTTTTATGATTCATGGACTTCAACTCCCAGAATTCCTGAGCCAGCCATGCTGAGGGGAAAGGGAGAGGTTTCCAAGCTCAGTCATGCTGGCTCAGGAATTCTGGGAGTTGAAGTCCACGAGTCATAAAAGAGCCAAGGTTGCCTACAATGTGATGACACAACAGTATGGAGAGAAAGAGAAAGTGAAAGAATCCAAATTCTATAGAATGACTGTTGTCACATTTCTGGGGTGTGATTCTAAAGGATTCTTGCCTCTTCCTTGGGGCTGTTTGCCAACACAATCTCTGTGTTGACCAGATGGTTTGTTTTCCTTTCAGAATATAGCCTTGCTTTATTTAGAAAATGGTGTTTTTCCTGGTACGTGATGGATTTCCCTTCCTTTCATCATACTGTTCTATTACCACAGTAAAAAATAATCTTAAGAAAGAAACACAAAAGATTCTTCAAGGGAAACTCTTCAGCAAAGTAATATTTTTTTCCCTGCCTTTCTCAAAATGTTTCCTCCCCCAGTTGATTTAGCTCTCTATATTGAAACCATTATGTCTTGTTTTTCTGCAGCTTCCTTTAAAAAAAATGAGTTCATTGTATGTAATTTCTGTATCCATTTGCATTGTTTTATTTTTGAGAAGCCCAGGAAATTTTGCTCTTTCCCTGTCATATTTGTCTTTGTATGCAGCGCTTTGTAAGGCAGGCATGCTGATTTCTTCAGTCTTCAGTTTTATATATATATATATATATATATATATATATATATATATATATATATGTGTGTGTGTGTGTGTGTGTGTGTGTGTGTGTGTGTGTGTGTGTGTGTGTGTAAATTACTAACAAAGAATTAAAGGGAAACTGAGATGCATTTCTGACTCCTTAGTCGTCATCAGTCAGCTATACCCTTCTGAGATTCGAACCTGGGCTGATTGCATATTAGGCAGTGTTATTTCCCTTTAATTCTTTGTTAGTAATTTACACAAATATATGAATTGTCCGGTGTGACTACTGCCTGTTTGATAGCCTTCAAGATAGGCTGAAAACAGGAAATAAAGATTTGCCCCATGTTTGGGGCCTAGCAAGGTAATCTAAATAGTTAACATTTGAAACATATATATATATATATATATATATATATATATATATATATATATATATATATATATATATATATATATATATATATATATATATATATATATATATATATATATATATATATATATATATATATATATATATATATATATATATATATATATATATATATATGTTAAGTATTTGTCAAGGCTTTGTGAAAGCACCTTGCTAATTAACTCTTTCATTCCTGCTTTGGCCTGTCTCAAGGCATATCCACAGGATATAGTCAACTATGACAGCTCATTATTTGTGCAAATTATTCAAATTGCTAATAAAGAATTTTGGGAGGCTGAGATGGCCATTTCGAACTCTTTATGTTCTCATCAGTCAGTCATACCCTTTATCTGAGATTCGAACCTGGGCTGATTGTATATTAGGCAGTTGTTTTAACTTGCTGAGCCACAGGTTCTTTCTCTCTTTTTATTAGCTAGAAGGCAAGGCTAAATATATGTTAAGTATTTGTCAAGGCTTTGTGAAAGCACCTTGCTAATTAACTCTTTCATTCCTGCTTTGGCCTGTCTCAAGGCTTATCCACAGGATATAGTCAACTATGACAGCTCATTATTTGTGCAAATTATTCAAATTGCTAATAAAGAATTATATATATAGCTTGGAATATCCAAATGATCATTATGTTGCAAGAGGGGTATTAATTGAGGCAACGTAAATTAGATTAGTTGATATTAACATGAACCAAGTGAGTTCCTCTCCTATTCCTGGATTATGAAGGTGTGAAAATTCTGTTCTCAATTCTTCCTGGAATAAACCACCAGTTCATGGCATGATGATAAAATATACATATTTGAATCAAGGAAAGCACAGCAAAAATGACAAGGAGCAGGTTTTGTCTTTCCCTGAGTCATAAATATTAGTTGCACTTCAAACTTGCGAAAATTAGGGTTAGGGATATTATTAAAAGAGATTCAGAGACTTGTTTTCCCAGGGGCATGTCTATTGGATATTTTTTTTACATTTTAATCTCCTCGAATGGCAGTTTGCCGTATTGCATTACAAATTGCTTTTGAATCCTTTGCTTTCCTCAGGGTAGAATTAAATAATAACTTGACAATTCTCTCTGTGTGTCTCTTTCTTTCTTTCTTTCTTTCTTTCTTTCTTTCTTTCTTTCTTTCTTTCTCTCTCTCTCTCTCTCTGTCTTTCTTTCTTTCTCTCTCTCTCTGTCTCTTTCTTTCTTTCTTTCTTTCTTTCTTTCTTTCTTTCTTTCTTTCTTTCTTTCTTTCTTTCTTTCTTTCTTTCTTTCTTTCTTTCTTTCCCCTCCCCTCCCCTCCCTTCCCCTTCCCTTCCCTTTCCTCTCCTCTCCTCTCCTCGTTCCTAATATTCTGGTTTCCCATGTACCATTTTTGCCCTTGACTCTTTCCCATGCCTTCACTTTGACATTATGAATCTCCAGTTCCTCAGATTCATTTGTGTGTTTGTGTAACATAGGAATATGCAACATGATTCCTCGAAAATAAATAAGAAAGATACTTCCTTGTCATCTTTCAATCTAAATTTGTGGCTTTGGGAAGAGTGGAGAATAATGAAAAAGGCGCCAGCAGTAGGAGAAAGGGGCAAGAGCCCATTTACCATCTTTTCGTTTTGGCATACAAAGATAAATTTGCCGAATATTTCAAATCTAAATACACCATTGTGTCCATCACTGAAGCCTAATTAACTTGGAGAGTGAAAGATGGATATTGTTGACATACCATGATCTACTTCCACCTGGGGGGAAAAAATAGATGAGGCACATTGTCAGGACCCACCCCAATCCACGTCTTAGGAAAGAAAGAACTCTTGGAGCCAGGATTGCCCAAGCAGGAGCCTTTACTAAAACATGATTGTCAGTGGAAAATCTAGACAGGATCTGAAAACTGTGTTACAGGTTGGTACTTTTAAAGTGTCCCCGAGTGAAACCCCCCTCCCCTCAGTCCATTTGGCTAGTCCCGGATCAATTAAGGTTCAGGTGTCAAAACCTTCCAAGGGAAAAGAGATCTTCTATGCCTTTAGGACATTTCCTTCCTCGCTTTCAGATTCCAATCGGAGATACAAACCAGATCTCCCCCCTCCCTTTCTTTGTTCTTCTCAGTTCAAAGGTTCTTCCCCTGGTCTAATGACGGCCTCCAGGCAGGCTGAAATAAACACCCTTGCAACAAATGGATGAGGATGGACAACTAACATCTTCTCTTCTCCTCCTTGGGAATGGCAGAATCCAGTGAGGGATGTAAGATGTTAGAACATACAGATAAGGATATATGAATGGGATATAAATGGATTCTGACACACATTTTACATGGAAGAAAAGTCTGTTTCTGCCCAGGCTGAAATTCTTGGCAATGAGCAAAGATGGAGAGGAATCCTCAGCTTCATTCGGATACAGTGGTGTAAAATATAGCATGACTGGGTGGCTTTAAGCATCCTTCCGTATTTGGGATTTGAATCTTTTGGTAAACTAATCTGGGCAAACACTCTAAGCATGTTGTGACAGATGTCTGCCAGGCAGTGAAATTATTCCTTTGCATGTCGGACAAGGAAGGCAAAAACAAAACAGCCGTTCTTGACTGTAAACCTTTTAGCGAAATAAATAAATATGGTAGAGGCAGGCACAAAATATTTTTGACCAACCTCAATAGGTTAGGTTGTAAAGGGCTCTAGGCTAAAGGGAGATAGCATTACCAAGTTATGGTATAAAGAGTCTGGTTTATTGTTTTGTCTCATTTATTTTATGCTGCCCTCGAGCCATTATGAACGAAGAACATCTGGACATCCAACTATACAAAGGGAAGAAATAAATTTACTGTAGGTAAATTTCATTCATTTTGATGAAGGGGGGGGAAAGTCAAGAATGAGAGTGACTTGCATGCGTTTGGATGTTTGGATGGCTCCTTGTGAAAATGGAGAACAACATAATAACAGAATTGCAGAAATGGAAAGGACCTTGGCTGAAGGTCCTAGTCCAAACCACTGCTTAAGCAGGAAACCCTATACCATTTCAGACAAATGGCTGTCCAATTTCTTCTTGAAAACCTCCAGTGTTGGAGCACTCACAGCTTCTGGAGGCACCCACAGGTTAATTGTTCTCACTGTCAAGAACTTTCTCCTTAGTTCTAGGCTGGAACTCTTCTTGATTAGTTTCCACCCATTTTTTCTTGTCCTGCCCTCTGGTTCTTTAGAGAATAGCTGGACTTCCTCTTCTTTGTTGTTGTTGTTAGTTGCGAAGTCGTGTCCGACCCATCGTGAACCTATGGACAACGTTCCTCCAGGCCTTCCTGTCCTCTACCATCTTCTGGAGTCCATTTAAGCTCAGGCCTACTGCTTCAGTGAATCCATCCAGCCACCTCATTCTCTGTCGTCCCCTTCTTCTCTTGCCCTCAATCTTTCCTGGCATTAGGCTCTTCTCCAGTGAGTCCTTCCTTCTCATTAGCTCATTAGGTCTTTGTCGCAGCCCCTCAAATATTGTAACAGTGCTATTATGTCATCTCTAGTTCTTCTTTTCATCAAACCAGACAAACCCAGTTCCAGCAACCATTCTTCATATGTTTTAACCATCAAGGAAATGGTTTTATGAACACACGTGAGTATGATTTTTGTGTATGTTTTCTAATTTGAACAGTGCAGAATTTTTTGTTGAATTCCAGAAAGCAGCTCTGGTGCCTGCAGACCCGTGAAAGTTTCAAACAAGAGCTCCATTTAGGCCTTCATTCCACCAAAGCACTTTTTTTTTGCAATTGAATCCAAAACACTGTTTATTCTGTACCTGTAGATGAATTATTCAGCAGAAGCAACTTATCTTTAAAAAATGTTTCATTTTGATCATTTTTTCCCCACAAGGGCACCTGCATTTATACATATGCATTATTAGAGGCATGTATTATGTCTGGAAGCCAGACTCAGAAGAAACAATAAGACTATCAAAATATGGAATATCACGTACATGTGTGGACAGTTATATGATAAACCAAAAGCCAGAATAAATACTAATTATTTCTCAGTGCAAGTTTATTGATAAAATTCTATTCTCTAGACATACCTCTACTTACTTTTGTTTTGCACAAAAAAGGAACTTTTTTAAAAAAATGAAATAACATAGCATATGAGGAAAATTTCTGCATGGGAAATTTCCTTACTTACAGATGTATCATAATGACATTCAGAAATATTAACTGTATGTAGACAATCCTATTCTTCTAGTTATGGAATATTATCAATAGAAATATATTGCATCTTATTAAAATCTTTCAAAGATACCTTTAATCCTTCTAGATATTGCATGGAGTATAATTAAAATAATGCACAAAAAGACAAAAAAACCCCCAAAACCTTAAATCTTACCGCCATCAAAAGAAGAATATTAGGAAGTACAAGATGAAAAAGTTTCTGTCAAGTTGAACTGGACCCCAAGGCAACTGCATGACACCCACGATGGCTATCCTCGTCTTCTGGCTTGCTGTGGTTGTTTCATTGCCGTGGTGCAGAAACATTTTCTGCTGGTTTGCAATCCAAGTACCGGCTTCCTGGTCCAAATAAGTGAAGCCAGGTGTTGCTGCTGCTGCAACTCCAGAAAATATTTTAGGAAATATATATCAATAGGTAGACAAGTTGGTAGCAAAGAAGGATGGGTCCCCAAACACTTGCAAAGAATGGGAGAGAGAGAGAGAGAGAGAGAGAGAGAGAGAGAGAGAGAGGGGGGGGAGAGAGAGAGAGAGAGAGAGAGAGAGAGAGAGAGAGAGAGAGAGAGAGAGAGAGAGAGAGAGAGAGAGAGAGAGAGAGAGAGAGAGAGAGAGAGAGAGAGAGAGTCAGAGAGCAATGTATCTCCAGAACAATGGGGGAGAGGTTAAAAAAAACCACAGGGACCTGGACCTACTTCCTCCAATGGAGAGTAATAATAACCCCAGATCTTATGCACATCATCAAGTCTAGATGCTTTGGACACTGCGAGTTTTGTTTTTTTTGTTTCTCAAACGCTATCTGAGATTTTGCTATAAAGATCATTGACAGATCCTCTTGAGTTCCCCCAAATATTTTTTGGCCTAGGAAATAGTTGAGATGTCCTTCAACCTTGACTCAATGGCTGATCTCTCTCCTCTCCTCTCCTCTCCTCTCCTCTCCTCTCCTCTCCTCTCCTCTCCTCTCCTCTCCTCTCCTCTCCTCTCCTTTCCTCTCCTCTCCTCTCCTCTCCTCTCCTCTCTCCTCTCCCTCTCCCTCTCCCTCTCCTCTCCTCTCCTCTCCTCTCCTCTCCCTCTCCTCTCCTTTCCTCTCCTTTCCTCTCCTCTCCTCTCCCTCTCCTCTCCTCCTCTCCTCTCCTCTCCCTCTCCTCTCCCTCTCCCTCTCCTCTCCTCTCCTCTCCTCCTCTCCTCTCCTCTCCTCTCCCTCTCCTCTCCTCCTCTCCTCTCCTCTCCTCACTGGCTTGACAGTCCAGTTCATCAATTAATGGTTGAGGAATTTAGCTTATCTCTTTTGACTGGTAGACAGTTTGGGTTGAGCCAAAGGTCAGCTATATTCAAGCAATTTATTTAAAAGGCTGTGTGAGTTGACAGGAAGCTATCTTGTAGTTCTGCTTCCCCCCCCCCACCCTTACAATCTTCTCTTGTTTATGGTTTGTATCTCCAGGAACTCAAAATAATGTCCCTTTCTCAAATTTTATTCTCAAAATAACCAGCCAGGGTGATAGGCTGGGTTTGTCCCCAAATCACTTAGCTTCCATAAATACCATGGATCTGAAGTTGTGGGCCTCATCCTGCAGCCTAACCACTGGCTCTCTCTTGCTGACAGAAAAGAAAAATCTGCGGGGAGAATATAGTTGTGTTTTTTTTTTAAAAAAAAACTGTCTTGTGCTCATTTGACAGCTTTGTAACTCTGTTCCTTTGAACATTGTGATTGTTTATTGATATCACAAACAGGGCACAGTTGGAATCATAGCATCTCTCCCTTTGCCCATATTGTGTGTGTGGATAAGTTAGTTAAGCACCTGAAAAAAATACTTCTCTTAAAAATTTGAGATGTTGGAAAGAACCTATGTCTGCCAAAAAGGATTAGGTCTCTCTTGAAGATGACACTGTTTTGCAGATGACACTAATAATAATAATAATTATAATAATTTAATTTCTATACCGCCCTTCTCCCGAAGGACTCAGGGCAGTGTACAGGGCAAATACAATAAAAATACAATATACAAAAATTAAGAAAAGATTAAATAGTGTAGCCCAATTACAATAAAATTAATACAAATAATATTAAAATATCCCAAACCCATCAGATCATGCCGGCTTGTTCAAATAAGTACCGGTATGTTTTTTAGGTCACGGCGGAAGGAGCGCAGGTCGGGAGCCATCCGGAGCTCAACCGGTAAACGGTTCCAAAGGTCTGGTGCGCCCACAGAGAACGCCCTCCCCCTGGGGGTCGTCAGTCGACACTCTTTGACTGACGGCACCCTAAGGAGGCCCTCTCTGTGGGAGTGCACTGGACGGAGGGAAGTTGATGTCGGCAGCAGGTGCTCCCGTAAATAATCTGGACCCATGCCATTTAGGGCTTTATAGGTCATTACCAGCACCTTGAATCTCACCCGGAGGGCAACCGGAAGCCAATGCAGCTCGCGGAATAGAGGTGTTACATGGGAGTATCGGGAAACCCCCACCACCACTCGCGCGGCTGCATTATGCACCAGCTGGAGCCTCCGAGTAGTCCTCAAGGGCAGCCCCATGTAGAGAGCATTGCAGTAATCCAAACAAGAGGTCACGAGCGCATGAGTGACTGTACGCAAGGCATCCCGGTTCAGATAGGGCCGCAACTGGCAAACCTGAGCGAAGGCCCCCTTAGTCACAGTTCCTATATGATCTTCCAAAGAGAGCTGTGAATCTAGGAGGACACCCAAGTTGCGAGCCCTATCTACGGGGGGTAATATTCCTAAGCTGGTAGGAATAGCCAACACCCCAGAAGACAAACTCAGGATCCAAAAAGATCTTGTCAGACTTGAACAATGGGTCCTATCCAACAAAATGAAATTTAATGTGGAGAAAAACAAGGTTTTACACCTGGGCAGAAAAAAAATCAAATGTACAAGTATAGATTAGGTAAAACCTGGCTCAAAGCAGTAACTGTGAGAGGGACCCTGGACGATCAATTAAACATGAGTCCGTAGTGTGTAGCAGCAGCCAAAAAAAGCTAATACAATGCTTGGTTGTATAACTAGATACATAGAATCAAGGTCACGTGAAGTATTAGTACTGGTTTATAAAGCTAGTAAGACCACACCTGGAATATTGCATCCAGTTTTGGTCACCGCAATTAGTGCAGGTTCGAGTCCCACCAGGCTCAAGGTTGACTCAGCCTTCCATCCTTCTGAGGTAGGTAAAATGAGGACCCAGATTGTTGGGGGCAATTAAGCTGACTTTGTAATAATGCCGCTTGGGGTGTGTGTGTGAAAGCCCTAATAAGCAGGCATATACATAGAATGAAGGCTACTGCTAAGCTTGTAAGCCACCCTGAGTCTTCGGAGAAGGGTGGGATATAAATGGAATTAAAATAAATAATAAATAAAATAAATAAAAAAGATGTTGAGACTTTGGAAAAAGTGCGAAGAAGAGCAAGTAAGATGATTAAAAGCCTGGAGACTAAAACATATGAAGAGAGATTGCAGGATTTGGGTTTGGCTAGTCTAGAGGAAAAAAAGGACTACAGGGGGACATGATACCCATATTCCAGTATTTGAGGGGCTGCCACAAAGAAGAGGGGGGGGGGGTGTCAAATTATTCTCCAAAGTGTCAGAGGGCAGGACAAGAAACAACGGATGGAAACTGATCAAAGAGAGAAGCAACCTAGAACTAAGGAGAAACTTCCTAACAGTGGGGACAATTAACCAGTGGAACTGCTTGCCTTCAGAAGTTGTGGGTGCTCCATCACTGGAGGCTTTTAAGAAGAGACTGGAGAGTCCCTAGTCTGAAATGATATAGGTTCTGCTGCTTGAGCAGGGGGCTGGACTAGAAGACCTCCAAGGTCCCTTCCAGCTTTATTCTGATTCTGACTGGGATTCCTATAGCTGATATTTTCTGGTGTTAGATTATGTTCTTGTCAAATATTCTGTTTTGAGATGTCAAGGAGTGTTCTTTTTTTCCTTCCTGCAAATAGCTTGAAATGATTGTTGAATGTAAATGGACAGACATCATATGATAATAAGAACAAGAAATAGTCTTTATACAGTTACTGAAATCTCTTGAGAAAGTTTGCAAAAACTTTCATGAATTCAATTCTGAGATCAGTCTAGTCCAAAACTGTTTTCCAACATTCTTCAGTAGAATTATTTGAACCCTTTGATATAAGATGCAGAACTAATAACTGCCTCATTCATGTTGTTTATTCTGAATAGCTGAGTAATTTGGGGTTTGTCTTTATCACTTAGAGGTTCTGTTCCATATTATGGTGTATCGATATAGATACATATACCGTATATACTTGAGTATAAGCCGAATTTTTCAGCCCACTTTTTGGGCTGAAAAATTCCACTTCGGCTTATACTCCAGTCAACAAAAAAACTTACCGAGGACTTGTGCGCGGCCGAGGCTTTGGTGCTTCCGGGATCGCGTGCACCTCTCCCAAGCCACCGCCGTCCGGAGACCTGCCGAAGTTTGGGGAGGTTTGGGGAGGTGCGCGCGCACCTCCCCAAACCTCCCCAAACGTCGGCAGGTCTCCGGACGGCGGCGGCTTGGGAGAGGTGCGCGCGATCCTGGAAGCACCGAAGCCTCGGCCGCGCGCAAGTCCTCGGTAAGCTCCGGGCAGTCACTTGCTTCGCGTCTCCTGAGGGAAGGGGGGGCGACTGGAGCGGGCGTGTTTCCTCGCCTTCTGGGCGCCGCGATTTGCCCGGGGAACGCGCGGGCCCCGAATGGCAGCGTGGAGCGAGGAAGCAGACAGCCAGGGCTTCCCCGAGAGCCGCGGCCACACAGGGTATTCCTGTGTATTCAGGCTTGCAAAATGGCGGATCGAGCCTCTGCTGGCGGCAGAGGCTTGCAGAGCGCGGATCCAGCCTCCGCCGGCGGCGGAGGCTTGCAGAACGGCGGATCGGCTTATACTCGAGTCAATAACTTTTTCCAGTTTTTGGGGGTGAAATTGGGGGTCTCGGCTTATACTCGAGTCGGCTTATACTCAAGTATATACGGTAATTTTTAGCCATTAGGCTATTGTTTTTAAAAGATTGCCTCTGTTGCACGTGGTTACTGAATCTCATGACTTTGCTTTTCTCAAACAAGGACTGCCCTTTCTTTTCTTAAAATTTCACGTGAGTTCTATGAGTAAAGAGAAAGAGAAACTAAAAACAAAAGCTGAATACAATGGTGTGGCCTTTCTACTTTTAAATAACACTCAGGATTTAAAGAACATTTTCTGAACGGGAAAAATAAAATCTGATAAATGGTTGCTAAAATGCATGGAATAATGGCTCTACTTCGTTCCCTAGTCACCGCTAATTATGGTGGATAACGTGGTGGATTTTTTTTAGAAGTGACAGAGTACACGCATCAAGATTGTTTTAAGTTTCCTAAATGCTGCATTAAAATGTATAAAGTAACCAAGACAGTGAAAGGAAGGTAATTTGCAGTTGATCTAATTCCTCATTTTGACAGTGGGCTTCCTTTATGCGTACGATCGTTTCTTTCTTCTTTACTTCTTGCACTCCTTCAGCGTAGCTGAAAAATAATTCCAGGGTCTCCAGTGTGCTCAGTGCTAAAAGGAGAATAACCTGTATATGGATCGTGGCTGAGTCATAAAGTCCCCTTTGCATTTTTCTCCCATGTTAATGTTAATGTTAATTTTATTTGTATACCGCCCTTCTCCCGAAGGACTCAGGGCGGTGAACAGGGCACATATAAAATACAGGATACAAAAGTTAAAAAAGAATTAAATACAAGGCCCAAGCTAAAACAATAAATAATAATATAAGAACCACAATAAAATCCCAACCCATCCCCCATCAGGCCAGGCCGGCTTGTTCGAATAAATAGGTCTTCAGATCGCGTCGGAAGGAGCGAAGGTCGGGCGCCATCCGGAGCTCAACCGGCAACCGATTCCATAAGTCCGGGGCGCCCACAGAGAAGGCCCTCCCCCTGGGGGCCACCAGATGGCATTCTCTGACCGGTGGCACCCTGAGGAGGCCCTGTAAGAAGCATCTCAGAGGGATGAAGGCAAATGGGTGCATTTTCATTGGGATTCAATCTGAGTCAATCACCAGGACTAGAGGTTTGGTCTTCTGAGCATTCAGACTCTTTGCTGGAGCCCCATCCTCAGGGCACCTCTCTCTAGCTCTGGGCTGTTCCCTGTTAGGTATTTGTACGGTGCCTAGTTGTGTGTGACTTTTTAGTTGTTGATTGAAGGGTGGATAGGTAAAGGTAAAGGTTCACCCGCACATGCGTGCTAGTTGTTTCCAAGTCTAGGGGCTTCACTTTGTACGGTAACAAATGGTTGCGATTTGGTTTATCTACCCTGTCTTAAAAAAATTATTCGCTAAATCATTCTTTATCCACCACCACATTGGTGGACTTGCTAGAAAGTTACCTTGACATGCTTTGCTAGTTGGCAATCTTCAATCAGGGAGAAATACAGAGCTCTTTAAAAACCAGGATCATAATTCTTCTGGAAACAAAACCAAATGAAATATCTTCAGGTTACCCCTTTTCAAAAGCCAGGTAAACCTTTTTGGAAATGTTCCTCCCCTGATATTTTTATAAGGGAAAACGTTGATGTTCTTTTGGATACCCTGTTTCAATTTATTCTTCAACATAAAAAAAGGAAAGATGAGATCCTTCAGTCCTTAATGAGTATATAAAAACAAAAAGTTTATGTATTTAAAAAGGTATGCCTTCCACCTCTCAGGGAGTAGTGAAATGCAGACTTGATTAAGTAATTAAAGGGCAAATATTTCTGGGAGATAATGAAGAATTAATATGATGAGATATGTTTGTAATCCAATATGGAAATGCATTTTCAAGAATATACATGATACGATGTAGGTAGGCATCACATCGTTTTGACCCTTCAAGTACATATCAACGTTTCTGATCCGCCTTTCACAGCAAATCCCCAACGCATCCGTTCTTTTCCTGATTCAAAGTCAACATAGAATGAACAACTTGATATCAAATTCTGCCGTCAAAAGCGATCCCAGTCCTGACGAACTTCAGAATTTCGTCAGCAACTTCAGGGATCTAAAAACCATTCAAAGGCACTTTATGCCTTTCACACTGTATGCCTTTCAAGCAGCCACATCTTTTTTGAAGACCTGTGTGGCTTCTTTCGCTGCTATCTCTGGCTCCCTTTTCATGGATGTCCAGGCACAGCCACTTCACTTTCCATCAGGTCCACAAGTTCTCCTCCTTAGCAAGATCTGAACATCCAGCGTTTCTGATTATCAGCTGCTCCTAATTTAACTGTCTTCAAGTTCACAAGTAGTACCATGTCTGTCTGCAAATTTGCAGTCACGTGTTGGTAGGCAAACAAGAAAACGTCCAATGAACAAATGTTCCCTACTTTGTCTCTGCTTACATAGCTAGTTACCAACAAGGCTGGAAGGCAAACGTCTTTCCTGTTTCCAACTTTCACTTTTAATTGCAAATTACACAAAAATCTTAGCACTCCTAAGAGCTAAACCACATGATCAAGTGAGGTTTTCTTGGCTTTGTGCTCATTTACAATCAATCAACATCGAGGTCCATTTATATAAACGATACTACATGTAAAATTAGCACATGAGTCAGGAGGCAGGACAAGAATTTTTGCACATAAGTGTAAAATGCTTCTTGAAATTGTCTAGGCAGGGCATACCATAGGGTTTCAGACGTAGTTTCATAATACGTAGCATTGTGTTATAGTAATGCACATTAGCCTGATCTCAAACGCTTGTTTCTTACTACAGCAAAACCAGTAGTCTCATTTCCCCAAAAGAACCACATGGTAGATAGTTTTGGAACAAAATCATTTCCTAAAACTCTCAAGGATGTCAGTATTTCTTGAACCTTAGCCCTTGTAAAACTAAATAAATTATCCTCATAGGGGCAATACTGACACACCGGTTAACATTTATGGAGCGGATAAAATTGAGGAAATTGAGAGATTTGTTGTTGTTTAAAAAAAACTAACTGAATTTGAAACAAAGATTGGAGCATATCAGAAGGCAATGAAGTACAACATTTCCAGGAAACTGAATGTATCCAGATTGTACAATTCTTATTCATGTTAAGTAGTAAGTGCTGTTTGAATGGCACCATTAAAATCAATAGGTGTTTTATTACAGCACAAATGGAAGAGCTGTTATATCCTCAGCAATCCGGATGCTCCTTAAATGTCTCCCACTACATAATAACAGGTATGGGTTCATTTACAACATGGCTGCGACCCAAAACTCCTTCAGGCTTTCATGACTACGCAAGCTTGATGAATTAATGCAAGAGAGAATAGTCTGCTGAGAATCAGCAGAAGCTCCAGAAAGCGTTTTATTCTCTTGATGCTTCCATGCACACATATTGTCTGATTGGTTGTGGTTCTTGATGTTAATTAGAAGAGGATGGGGGGGGGGTTTCCTCCGGATGTCAATGGCTCATCTGATCTTAATGTTTTCCATGCATTGTTACTCTGATGCAGGGGTAGGCAACCTTGGCTATTTTATGACTCATGGACTTCAACTCCCAGAATTCCTGAGTCAGCTGATGCAAAGGAAACCCATCTTGGCATCAAAGAGAGACACGTTGAGCTCTAGACACCTTCAGTGGATTTTTTTTTTAATCCCATTTATATCCCGCCCTTCTCCGAAGACTCAGGGCAGCTTACAATCTAAGAAGCACAAATCAATGGATTTTAATGGTATTTGGACTTGTTTAAAAGAACACCTTGCTTTCCCCCCCCCTTAATTTGTTGACATTTTTGTTACATTCTACTTCTCTTATGTGCTTTTGAGAATTCATGGAGGGAGCAAAAGAAAGTATTGATAAATACTGTTGATAAATAAGAAACTTAGTGAGGAAAGGCAGAGGGTGGAAGGTCACCAGAAAAGATTGATCTTGATATCATGGTTTCAAGGAAGACCAGGCATGGTCCAGGAGGAAGCTTTCCAGTTGTTGTTGTTGTTGTCTTTGACTGATAACACAGAGTTTAGGATGATGAGCTAGAATTTCAACAGCAGCCAGTACGAATGCCACATGGGTAGGAACGAATCTCCTAATTCTCCTAATAAATGTCTTAATTATTCAATTAAACTGACTGGGAGAGGATTCTATCTATCCATATGCTTGGGCAAAAAAAAAGTACATGATGATACAGGAATGTGACAAGGCAGTGCACCCATTTTTTTTCTCCACAATACCAACCCAGGAAGTTGAGGTTGGATATACACCATGTGATGCCATCTGACAACATATCTGTGATGTCACACAATGTTTCTTTGCTGCATTCTACCTAATTGCATATAAAAATACAACGATCAGGCTGTGATGGAAAATGATATTTAAAATAGTTGATAAACTGGTGAGGTTTTCAGGCATCTCAGAAAATCTACACTAAAAGGTAGCTTTTACAGGTCTGGGGCTAAAGTAACATACGAACTTTTCGCAAAGAGGAAGATAGATAGATAGATAGATAGATAGATAGATAGATAGATAGATAGATAGATAGATAGAGATAGATAGATAGATAGATAGATAGATAGATAGATAGATAGATAGACAGACAGACAGACAGACAGACAGACAGACAGACAGACAGAAAGACAGAAAGACAGAAAGACAGAAAGACAGAAAGACAGAAAGACAGAAAGACAGAAAGACAGAAAGACAGAAAGACAGAAAGACAGAAAGACAGGACTTGTGGACTTCAACTCCCAGAATTCCCCAGCCAGCCATGGATGGATGGATGGACAAACATATAAAGATATATAGACAAAGATATGCACACACACTGCTACCCACCCTACTGCTACACACACACACACACACACACACACACACACACACACACACTTGTCAAGAGAGATCCTTGGAGAATATACTGTAATTTATGTCAGAGGCCGTACAATATCAATAACATGCAGACGAACAAGGGGGGGGGGTTAGGGATGATTCTTGCATTGCCGAGCAGATGCTGCTTGGCAACTAATCAACAAGTTTGTTATTTCTTAAAGATCATTTTGAAGAGATTTGTTGTTCTTATTCAGACACATAGCTAAACCCAGAAGCAGCTGAGAATATATAGCCAGCAGGTGGAGCATCGACATTTTCGATGACTTTGGCAAGTACATTTCCATAGGAGAGATGGAATGCTGGGGAAAACTTAGATAAAGCCAGATTTGACAAGCTTGAGGGTTTATGTTTCAGGGCAATAATAGCCACCTTCTTAGATCTCTAAGAGATGACATTCAGGGCAAAGGGGGAGAAGGAAATGGGTGTCATCTCTAGCTCTTCACCAAAATATTCCTGCTTCTCCAGGAAGGATTTCAGGGCACAGAAAGCATTTTGAACAGAATGTAAAAACTTGTCGTCCTTTCCCTCCCTTTGACTTGGCATGAAAATGAGATGCAACTTATATGTAGTCCTGAATTTACAATCAGCTGCTGAACAACTGTTTGAAATTACAACAGATTTGGAACAGGTTCTATACAGCCTATCAAACATTTCTAGCTTTCATAAAATGTTGTGTCACCTACACACAACCTAAACCATGTGACTGCATTTTTGGATTTTGGCACCTGACTTGTCTTTATGATCAGTTGCAGTGTCCTAAGCTCACGTGATCAGCATTTGTTTTTTGGGTGTTGTTTTTTTTTGCTGGTTTTTGCTTTTGGTAAAAAAACAAAACAAAACCATCCGTTTGTAAAAATGGCTCCACACTTACAACTACCGTGATTCACTGCAAAAAAAAAAAAAAGTTGCAAAATCAGATCTGGTCACATGGGTGCCTCGACTTACAACTGTAATAACTTACAAGTGGAAATATATATTTATATTTATATTTATTTGATTTATATACCGCCCTTCTCCCGAAGGACTCAGGGCGGTGTACAGGGCAATAAAATACCAAAAATACAATACAAAAATTAAAAACAGATGAAACAATTGTGCCCGAATATAACAAATTAGTTAAAATCAGTAATTAAAACCCAAAACCCATCACCCATCAGACCAGGCCAGCTTGTAATCTATTCCCAATTTCACTGGTACCTCAAGGACTACCTGTATATCCTGTGAATGTCCAGCCTCCCCATGAGGCTATCCTTGAAGCATACTCCAAAACTACTATCGGTCCAGAATGCAACTCTTTCAGCAGTTGCGGGCCTTTGAGAGATTCAGTGGCTATCAGTTGGCGCCTGGGTCTAATTCAACGTGGTGGTTGCCACTTTTAAAGTCCTTCATGTCCCAAGACATGCGTGTTTGTTGGACCGCTTGCTCCCAATGGTTTATATCCTCCCAATGTGATGGAGAAAACAACGCTTCTTTTGAGTCCTCTTTTATAAGGAATGAATTCTACAGGATTCTTGGAAGTGTGTGTGTGTGTGTGTGTGTCATGTTGTATTACTGCCCTTCTTCTCTGGAGTGGAAGTTCCCTCCCCGCTTGTCAAGATTCAACTTGGTCCAACCTGATTGAGATTTAGAAAAGCAATTAAAGTGTGACTATTTGAGTTAGTTAGGAATGGAATACAAGTTGAAAGAATTTCCTCCTTCACACGAGTGTTCCTTATGTGACTTGTATACTTGGCATTGGTTGAGATTGTTTGATATCTTTAATGATGCGAATGTTTGTTTAGTTTAGATTAAATTAGCTGGCAGGTTTTGTATTGGATCACTTAATAGTGGTACAACAGTAAACTGGTCAGATTGGAACAGTAGATAAGCCCATTGAAATGAAAGAATAAATAATTGCAGCAAGCTTGTTGTTGGCATGTGAAAAGGAGATTTGTAAATAAGGTTTCTTGAGAAGAATCCTCTACTACAATACGTATCTTGTTTCTAAACAGTCGTTCATAAAGCAACATAATATATTCCCACTGTTTGTAGAACATTCCTGAACAGCTCAAGTAATTGAAAGAGACTATAAATATGATTTATATTTACATGTAGGAAAATACTGCTATAACCTTCATAAATACTCACGGAAGCCAACCAAAAGAACTTAGTGAGATTGTTGGCATTAGATTAAAACAACATGAACAATTCCATTTCTTTGTAACTGAAAAGTAATTTGAAATAAATCCCCCCCACACACATTTTTTTCTTAGTGTGGAATTATGGAACTTGCTATTTTTAGAATGGCAATTAGTCCTGTACTTCTTGGTTTTCAAAATGTATTTTCTAGATATATTTTTTAAGTGGGTATTTTATTTTATTTTCCCCTAGCATTGTGCATTATATGGATATTTATTATTCAATTAATGTATTACCTTACCATTTTATTTTTAATTTGTTTACTATTTTATTTTTCTGGGCTGTTTTTCATGCCTCTTCTTTGAACAGATGCAAGGGGAAAAGCTATAATAATCCATAAAAAAGCCAATAATGCAACATGGGAGAATAATGTTAATGATCAGCAAAATTCAATTCTAAATAATAAGAGTCAGTAAAGATACACATTTTTGTGTAAAACATTCATTATAATGGCAAGCATGTGTATTGAATTTCATTGACCTGACATAGTTTTAGTCATGAATAAGAGTGTAACACTAGGATTTTAGTTAGGATTAGATCTCTGTGCAATCTATTCTGGGTTAGGGAATAATGTTAATTTAGCTTTGATGTATGGTGTAGTGCTACGGCGCAATTTATGATTTAGATAATTAATTAGGAGTTAATTTAAGGTTAACATTAGGTTTAAAGTTGAATTTTATATTAAAGTTATATGGCTAGCATTGGTTTTAGGATAGAGCAAGTGGTTCTCAACCTGTGGTCTGCAGAACGCTGCGGACCTGCAATGTTGTCACAGGGAGTCCACGAAGGCTTGAAAAAATGTTATGATTTAAACCTTGAGTTAAGTCCTGGGGTCTGTTGCTATGGTTCATGGTTACAAAGGGTGTTTAAAGGGGGTGTGTAGTGAAGAAAAGGTTGAGAATCACTGGGCTAGAGCATAGAATTAGGATTTTTGGGAGATGAGGAGGTCAGAGTCATTTTTTATTCCCGATGACTGCCTGGATAAGTTCCTGCAGTCTTCTTGGCAAAGTTTTACAGAAGTGGTTTGCCATTGCTTTCTTCCTGGGGCTAAAAGAAAGTGACTGGCTCAAGGTTACCCAGCTGCCCTTGTGCCTTTGGTGGGACTAGAACCTACTGTCAAATAATAGGATGATGTGATTGATCCAGGTCCTTTTTTTCTTAAATATGCTAATAAATTATTTTGGTGCTAAGAATTATCTTAACAATATCTCCCCACCAAACAACTATATCCATTCTGTTTGTTGGCCAAGTGCAACAATAAAATTTGGGGGGAAGGGGGCAGCACCAAGAACCTTCTACTTGGAAAGAAGAGAAAGCTGTCCTTAATTCTCTCAACGTCTAAGGTGATCATTTGTTGCCGAGTTTCAACGATATTCCTAGATTGCTACAGCTCTGCATTCTCATACTTCCATCATTTGGAAAGCCTGATGGAATGCAAATTTACCAGGACATTCATATATGGTAGACAATGTAAGAAAGAGAAGATAATGATTCTCTACAATTTCCTATCAAAGTCTTCTAGCTTGACATTAGTGTTAGCTTTTGCAGTATAGGTTTTTCTCCTTTATTCTGGGAGAATGAATGCATACAATATTATTATTATTATTATTATTATTATTATTATTATTATTATTATTATTATTATTATTATTATTAATTATTATTATTTAAATTTATATACCGCCCTATTCCCGTTAGGACTCAGGGCGGTTTACAGGGAGAATTTTTTATTTTTTATTTTTATTTTAATTCCATTTATATCCCGCCCTTCTCCGAAGACTCAGGGCGGCTTACAAGCTTAGCAGTAGCCTTCATTCTATGTATATGCCTCCCTATTGTATACATAGCATACAAAAATTAAAACAGTTAAAAACTATGATTAAATTACAGTCCCTGAAGTTAACTAAAACCCAATTAAATTAAATTAGTTAAAACCCCTCACTCTGGGCCAAACAGCTCGAAGAACCAGGTTTTCAAGTCCCGGCGAAATGAGCGAAGGTCGGGGGCAGTCCTGAGTTCCGTGGGAAGTTGGTTCCATAGGGCCGGTGCGCCCACAGAGAACGCCCTTCTCCTGGGAATAACCCGCCGGCATTCCTTAACCGGCAGTACCCTGAGAAGGCCCTCCCTGTGGGAGCGCACAGGACGATGGGAAGTTGATGCCAGCAGCAGGTGTTCCCTTAGATAATCTGGACCCAAGCCATTTAGAGCTTTATAGGTCATTACCAGCACCTTTAATCTCACCCGGAGGGCAACCGGAAGCCAATGCAGCTCACGGAGAAGAGGTGTTACACGGGAGTATCGGGAAACTCCCATAACAACTCGCGCGGCTGCATTCTGCACCAGTTGAAGCCTCCAAGTGGTCCTCAAGGGCAGCCCCAATAAAAGTCTAAGGCACCTCTGCTGCTCTCTACCACTTAAATGCTTATTTATCTCACTGTAGGATGGTTTAATATTGATTATAGGTTCAATACATATCAGGAAGGGCTGCTCCTCTATGTCTTTTTTTTTCCCCCACAAAAAAAGATTTGGTCCCCATGACCAAGTAAGGCTCATAGACTAGGGAGGATCAGTGAATGCTTTGAACACTCACATCTCTGTTAGATGAGAAACTCTGAGTAACAAGCATGACTCCTCAGACTCAATTTTCTAGGTTGGTTTATAGTTTTGGGTTGAATGGCTGATAGCCTCCATGAGCTTCTACTGCAGGGGCCTTCAAACGTGGCCCTTTTATGACTTGTGGACTTCAACTCCCAGAATTCCTCAGCCAGGCACGCTGGCTGAGGAATTCTGGGAGTTGAAGTCCACAAGTCATAAAAGAGCCACGTTTGAAGACCCCCTTTTCTACTGTATACAGTTTGGAAATTAACACATAAGCCCTGCCTTGCTGGAGGACATGAGCTGCCCTTGTTAATTATACAGTCAATGTAATTTTTCTTCCTACCTTGAAGGTATCCTCTCATTTTGCAACCCTTCCTCTCTTTTCATTTGTGGAATAAAGTGGTAAATTTTTACATTACAGACACCCCTTCATTGCTCAGTTTAATGAGCAACCAGAGATCCACAGAACTGAACTATTTGTCACATAAAGTAGGATCTATGTCAGCACAGCATCTTGTAGAAAGCTTGGTTGGCGAACTGCCTGAGAATTGTAGGTGAGTTTTGCTGAGCCGTTTGAAGGAAAGTCAAGTTTGTTTAACGAGAAGAGATAAGCAACCATACCTGAGGTTGCTGAATGAGGTTGATTATTCTGCTCAGTAAACCCAAAGGACGGATGTTGAAGTGTTTCACAATAGCTTGTGGCTGCTACATCTGAAACAGGTCATTTGCAGTAGCAGTACAACGTTGTATTTCAGGTACTTGTATCTCTCGCTGAAAAAGGCCACCGTCTTTCTGTGCTACAATATTTACTACTGCTTGTTTCATTAACCGACAGAGTTTAAACATGATAACGGATCCATCTTAGTTTTTTAAAGGTCATAAAGGTGGACACTGAAAGGATCTTGCTTGACTTCGTGGGGGGGGCAAGATGTTCATCCATCTTGGGATGTGATTTATTTATTTTTTATTTTTATTACATTTATATCCCGCCCTTCTCCGAAGACTCAGGGCGGCTTACAAGCTTAGCAGTAGCCTTCATTCTATGTCTATGCCTGCTTGTTAGGGCTTTCACACACACCCCAAGCGGCATTATCACAAAGTCAGCTTATTGCCCCCAACAATCTGGGTCCTCCTTTTACCTACCTTGGAAGGATGGAAGGCTGAGTCAACCTTGAGCCTGGTGGGACTCAAACCTGCACTAATTGCAGGCAGCTGGGTTTTGGACTCTCCTCAACACCACTGCATAGCCAGTTTGCAAATGCAGTTCCCAGATGCCTTTCACAGTTCTCAGAAGACTCTTCTTGAGTGAGCCTGGAAAAGTTTTGATGGGTAAAAAATAATGCACTAAGTCTTGCAAACAAGTGGAAGACCTGAAAGATCAAGTTCAGGACAGATCTTCATGGAGAAAATCTATCTAAGATGACTTGATGACACAAGTGAAAAGCATATTATGATGGAATTAATGTAGCACACACACACACACACACACACACACACACACACATCTATATCTATATCTATGTATAAATATACATTTTTAGTAACTTAGTGTTTCCATTTTAAAAGATTAGAGAAAAGCATGAAATAGGTAAATCCTTCTGCTAGCAATTAGCAATAGGTGTGATGCATTAATAAGACATATTTATCTTATTATTGACTTCTCGGGGGAAAAATGTGACACTTGTAGAAAGTGGAAGGAATACAAGCTGCAGGTTTTTTGTTTTTTTTTCTATGAAAAGCTTTCCTGCAAAAATACAGGTCATTTCTTGATTATTATGGTTAAATCTGGTTTCATTTTTAGAGGTAAGCTCCTCACTATATAGGAACTACGTATCACAACCCCAGATCATATGTCTAACAAAATACCTTATTAAATTCATATACCACCCACTTCCTAGCGATGCTGGCAGTTCAAAATCTATTTACTTCACTTCAGTGACACATCCTTCAAAGTAAATGGCTCTGATACAAATCTGTTATGTTGACCATCATCCTATTTAATTACATGCAAAGGCACCAGGGGTGGATGGTGAGGGTCCCTCAATCCCATCGTAATCGACAAGGTACAGGATGTAGAATAATGCACACAAGCTACAGATCAGTGGGGCTATCCCTGATTATCTGTTGTGAAATAGACAGCCATATAAATCGAATGAATGAACGAATCTCATAAAGTGATCTTGACTGAACATTCATACTCTAATCCAGGGGCCGGCAACGTTGGCTCTTTTAGGACTCATGGACTGCAACTCCCAGAATTCCTGAGCCATCATGGCTCAGCTTGGAAACCTCTCCCTTTCACCTCAGCATGGCTGGCTCAGGAATTCTGGGAGTTGAAGTCCACGAGTCCTAAAAGAGCCAAGGTTGCCTACCCCTGCTCTAACCCATACTTTTTTATTCACCCTAATATTTGGAGGTTTTCAGGGCATATGAAGTTTGGGGACCCAGACTAACTTATATACATACATACATACATACATACATACATACATACATACATACATGTATGTAGTGGTCATTCGGGTTTTTCCCCCACGTAGAATTGGAGGTATCAGGGCAACGTTTTGACGAAATCTCATCCGTCATCCTCAGGCTGGTGACTTCTCCCAGAAGAACGAAGCTGAAGTCACCAGCCTGAGGATGACGGATGAGATCTTGTCAAAACGTTGCCCTGATACCTCCAATTCTATGTGGGGAAAAATCCCGAATGACCAAAGATCCTCTCCTTGATGAGTTCCCACCCGTTGCATCTCGTCCTGCCTTCAGGTGCTTTGGAGAATAGCTTGACTCCCTCTTCTTTGGGGCAGCCCCTGAGATATTGGAACAGTGCTTTCATATCACCCCTCATCCTTCTCGTAATTAAATTAGACATACCCAATTCCAGCAACACGACGTGGGGAAAAAATATCCACAAAAGAGACAAAGATAAGGAGCTCTTTATTTTTTTTATATATATTTGTGGCAGCTATTAGATATAAAATGCAATTAACTTTTACAGTAAACATATTCATTATGTTAATCATGCTTTGTAAGCTTTCCCTTTTTTGCATTAATGCTTATAGGAATACAACTAAGTACGTACAAGCACATCACATTTGAAAATATCCATTTCTCCTGATTATATCAGAATATGTTTAATTCTAGGGGGGAAAATGAGAGGTATGATAGTAGTGAATAAAATAGGGAATAACGCTCCCCTCCTTCCACCTAATGTAACAATATTTTCCATTCAGAGATTTGGAACCGCAAAAGTTTGATGAGCTGTCCCGATTTTATAAAATCTATGGAAATTTCAGTGGAAACGGTTGCTGTAATATGTGCGTGACACTTTAACTTGTACAAGCTAGGTCTTCTGGGCTGATTGCATAAAGCAGGGACAGTTGACATCCCGCCCTCGTTAATTTTTAGAAATTATTTGGGTAGCATGAGGGTATCACCAAGGAAGGTGTAATTGATAATATGTTTTCTTCTGCTCTCTATCTATTCTGTCATACTTGTAGCAACTCCTTGGCCAACCTTGGTGCATGTCAAGTGCTTAGTGATTACTTGGGTGGGGGAAATGCACAGAGATGCTAGACTGCAAAGTGGGGGGAAGGGGGGGGCTCTGCAATTGCAGACCATTTCTGCAGGGCCAACAGGAGAGCTGTCAGGCTGTTGTTCAGCTCAGTTGAAGGATGCTTTTACTTTCATTGAGTCAGGAGCTTCTATTTGTGCCCAAGGCAAAAATCAGATCTGAATTACAAGACCTCCCAGTTTCACAGAGGCTGTGCGAGCCTACATTGTGTATATCATTTGATCTACGTAGTATTAAGGGCAATTGCATACTGCAGCCTAGGCTGCTGATCTCTTACGCTGCTCCCAGCTACTGTATTTCTGAAAATCCAGTCCAGATTGAAGTTAGACTGGAACAGGGTTGTGAGAGCTACAACAAGACATACTGTAATTTCTTCTTTTCTTTTCTTTTCTTTTCTTTTCTTTTCTTTTCTTTTCGTTTCTTTTCTTTCTTTCTTTCTTTCTTTCTTTCTTTCTTTCTTTCTTTCTTTCTTTCTTTCTTTCTTTCTTTCTTTCCTTTCTTTCTTTCTTTCTTTCTTTCTTTCTTTCTTTCTTTCTTTCTTTCTTTCTTCCCTTCCCTTCCCTTCCCTTCCCTTCCTCTCTCTCTCTCTCTCTCTCTCTCTCTCTCTCTCTCTCTCTCTCTCTCTCTCTCTCTCTCTCTTTCTTTCTTTCTCTTCCCTTCCCTTCCCTTCCTCTTTCTTTCTTTCTTTCTTTCTTTCTTTCTTTCTTTCTTTCTTTCTTTCTTTCTTTCTTTCTTTCTTTCTTTCTCTCTCTCTCTCTCTCTCTCTGTCCCTCCCTTCCCTCCCTCCCTCTCTCCCTTCCTTCCTTCCTTCCTTCCTTCCTTCCTTCCTTCCTTCCTTCCCTTCCCTTCCCTTCCCTTCCCTTCCCTTCCCTTCCCTTCCCTTCCCTTCCCTTCCCTTCCCTTCCCTTCCCTTCCCTTTTCTTTTCTTTTCTTTTCTTTTCTTTTCTTTTCTTTTCTTTTCTTTTCTTTTCTTTTCTTTTCTTTTCTTTTCTTTCTTCCATAGTTTTCTCCATGGTTACAAATAATCAAACCAAGAAGCCAGGCCATCCTTTCACGTTCCTGTTCCTCTGGAGGTTCATGGAACTTTTGTACCAAGAAAGAATTGATAAGTTTCGCTTCGCAAAAGGGAACCAGCCGTATTCCTATGCTACTACTTAAAGATGTGGGGAAAGTGGAGAAAGAACATGGTGGCCTTGTGGGCAAGGACCTGTCAGTTGACCTAGGTCGATCAGACAGAAATCACAACTAGACAAAGAGGTTCTACTCATTGTAAGGCTACATTAATAGAATCTCGTGAGTCTGAAAGTACCAACTTCCCACCAACAGCCTTAAACATCAAATCAATTCGGGTGGGTCCCTCTCTAAGTTTCTTTCCCTGAATGTTATAATAATAATAATAATAATAATAATAATAATAATAATAATAATAATAATAATAATAATAATAATAATAATAATAATAATAATAATAATAAGAAGAAGAAGAAGAAGAAGAAGAAGAAGAAGAAGAAGAAGAAGAAGAAGAAGAAGAAGAAGAAGAAGAAGAAGAAGAAGAAGAAGAAGAAGAAGAAGAAGAAGAAGAAGAAGAAGAAGAAGTTGGAAGGGACCTTGGAGGTCATCTGGTCCAACCCCCTTCTCAGGCAGGAAACCCTATACCATTTCAGGCAAATGGCTGTCCAGTCTCTTCTTAAAAACCTCCAGTGTTGGAGCATTCACAGCTTCTGGAGGCAAGTTGTTCCACTGCTTAATTGTTCTAACAGTCAGGAAGTTTCTCCTTAGTTCTAGGTTGCTTCTCTCCTTGACTAGTTTCCATCTGTTGCTTCTTGTCCTGCCTTCAGGCGCTTTGGAGAATAGCTTGACTCCCTCTTCTTTGTGGCAGCCCCTGAGATATTGGAACACTGCTATCATGTCACCCCTCACCCTTCTCTTCATTAAACTACACATACCCAATTCCAGCAACCGTTCCCTATATGTTTTAGCCTCCAGTCCCCCAATCATCTTTGTTGCTCTTCTCTGTACCCTTTCTAGAGTCTCAACATCTTTTTTACATCGTGGTGACCAAAACTGGATGCAGTTAATCACTGGGAGCTCCTATCTCTCTTCTCTGACTGTTTTCCCAGCCCCAGTCCCCAAAGGTCATCCGTACGCTCCATTACAAGAAGGGAAAGCAAGGTGTGTTTGGGGGGAGATGCATACATGGGCAGAAGCTGAAGGGATGACTGTGTGACCTGCCCCAGACCGTTTGTTTCCCCCTTGTTCCCCTTCCTTCCCCCCACTAATGACAGAAGGCTGGCGAGGCACGAAGCCGAAGCTGGTGGCTCTGACAAGGCCCAGAGGAAAAGGTACAATAAGTGTTGAATGGAATGTGAGCTGGTAGGGTTGAGCATAGATCATTGACTGAACAGGACTCTTGTTGGATTACACAGAAAACAGCAACCACTAATGAAGAGAGAACGCAGCAGCTCAAGACAAAAATGGCTGCCCAGAGCAATGACCAGCTGCTGGAGGGAAGAGGCTGCCATCTGCCCTGAATAACTGAGGGATGCAGTCTGCAAACTCTCTGTGTGGGAGTACATTTAAATGGCAGATCTCAGAGCCGCGTGATCTAATCCATTGTTTAGAACATATCTATTTCTATTTCCCCCAACTTTTATATCCTTTAGTTTCTTTGAAATAAAATTAATAATAATAATAATAATCTGGGCAATTTAAAACCTGAACCCAGTCTGCTTTCGTCCTAATACTGCGGTATTGGGTAGCATTGACCAGTGGTGGATTTTTGATGTACCATCCTGAGACCTGCATGGTTCACTTCAATTTTTAATGTGCCGAACAAACTCTCTGCTGCTCGCCATGTGTTTCGTTGTGTCGCCATAATCACACAGAAAAACCCCATAGCAAACATCAGATTTGCACATAGCAAACATTACATTTCCCAGTGTAAATAAACAGAATAAGGCTAGGAAGAAAACATCACTCCTGCCAACTAAAAGGTGATCTACCATAGGGTGCTAATGCTTACTTTATGAAAAGCATAGAAGCTGGGCTTAGCAGATGGACTGGAGCACTAGAGCCAAATGGGCTACACAGGGTGCATCAAACCTAACAGCATTCACAGAAAACGCCATTTAATCTGCATTAGATGGATGGCGAGATGTCCTTTGCTGAGTAGCTTTTGAGTAGTGCCTTTTTATTACTTCAAATGAGACCACACCGCCAGCAAAAGTGAAAGAAGCCAGTTAAGCTTCAAAGGTCTCCCGTTCACATCATTATTTGGGGAAATATGCTTTGAAGGAGAGAGAAAATGTTAAGTATGGAAGCAGAAGACATGAATATTTTCTTGGAGTGCGGTTTGTTTTCTGGTGAAAAATGTCAGGCTCTTCCTAATCAGGAGGAAAGGCAGCAATCATGTCCCTCTAATATGTAGCACGGTGCAAAATATGTGAGTAGAAATTGTACATCCGTTTTCTATTTTTCCATGGCTGCCTGCCTGTCACTATGTCCAAGGTGTCCTTTTTTAAAAAAAATAAGTATTGTAACCTTTCACAGATTTAGGCAGAGGGTTAGTTACTTACCTGTCAGAATCCATTTATATCACATTCATAAATGTATGTTTAAAACATTATCCCCCCCATGGATTCTGCCATCTCCCGAGGAAGGAGGAGCGCATGTGGATTCAGCCTGCCTTAGGTTATTTCAAAGACCAAGGGAAACCTTTTGAACTGGGGGAACAAAAGGGAGGGTTAGGGAAGAAGGCATTTGGACTGTGTCTTCATTTGAATCTGTAAAGGAAGAAGGCAATAACCATAAAGATTCAAAGTTCCTTTTTTCCCACAAAAGGGATGACACGAAGTAAAATGATGGGGGCTGACCAAATGGGGTTGAAGGAAGTGGGGTTGAACCGGGATCCCTTTATAGCAGGGGTGTCAAACTCAATTTCATTGAGGGCCACATAAGCATTGTGGTTGCCCTCGGGGGGCCGGGTGGGTATGGCCAGGGAGGGTGTGGCCTACTGGGTGGGCATGGCCAGCTCTACATCATTGGCATCAAGGGTGCCTATGGGGGCCTGGGCAGGAGTGGGACAGATCTGAGGGTCTCTGGCAGAAGGAGGGTCTCTGGGCCAAGGCAGCGGAGGCCGTTCCCTCACTGTTTCCAGGATGGCTTTGGGGGCCACATGAAACCACTTCGCGGGCCGAATCCGGCCCCCGGGCCTTGTGTTTGACATGTCTGCTTTATAGAGTTTCAATTTGTAAAACAATACTAAGTCCCATCTTGTATTTCCACAACCAAGCATGTCCTAGTAAAAAATCCTTTTGGATTAGAACTGACTCTAAGAGTTTTTGTTTTCCTAAGACGTGGTTTGGGGTGGGTCCTGTCATTACCAATATGTTTTCCAGTCCCCCCCCAAAAAAACACACCTACAAACAAAACAAATACATTGTGTTTGTGAGGCAATCTGAGGTTACCCAAAACCTTTTGATGTAACTTTACAGTGATTCTGATAAAGTCTCATTTTCCAAAATGTTCTCTTTGAAGGTCTGCCAAGGAGTGTCCAAGAATGTAGAAGTCCTCTGATACAACGTCATCCTTGTTCTGATGTTGAATTTGAGTTAATTATTTTGCCCAAAGCTTGGCCTGTTTGTTCTACTTGGAATACAGAAGAGCATTGCTGGCATATGATGGCGTGCATCATCTTAGAGGAAAAGTTTGTGAAAGAGTTTCTAATCTTGTGTGTCTACTTGCTGGGGCCTCCGGTGGTCTTCTTGGAGTAGATCTGGTGGCAAAATAGACATCTGTAGGTGGGTCTAAGCTGAGGCTGATGATGGGATACAAGTTCTTGGGGTCTTTATGGCATTTGACAAGATTCTTTTCCCTGGTTCAGATGGAGAAATGTCATCCTCTTTGCCACAACCCCATTTCCTCGGCAACAATCGCCTGCAGGGATCATCTCATCCCTGAGATTTTCCCCCCCCTACTAAATATGCATTTAAATATTTATAGACATATTTTCTAGCCTCAACAAAGTGGTTTAATATATCATGGAATGATTTATACATAGACAGGCACAAAAATAGTGCAGACATCACTCTTAAAATATTCACACACACATGTGAGAGTTTTTGTATGCGTAATTAATAATGTATATTAAAATGCTGTATTAACAAAATAGCAATTAGGACATCCCAGTTCAAATCAAGAAAGGCAAAATGATATATTGTGGTAGATTGTGATGTTAAAGAAACTAACTTGATGTTGAACATGATAACGGCAGCACGGTTACTGGTGGGACAATATTGGAAGAAGGATAGTTTGCCTACTATAGAAGAATGGGTGTTTAAAGTTTCGAATCTTGCAGAAATGTCTAAGATTTCTGCTTATTTGAAAGATCATTCACAGGAAAGATATATTTCAGTTTGGAGGAGATGGATAAATTATATTCAGAACAAATATGGGACTAAAAAGTTCCATTTAGCTTATGAGTAGATTTTAGTGGGATATTGTTATTGGTACTTTGTTTGTAGTTATGTTAAAGGGGAGTTAAAGCACATTATGAATTTGGTTAATTGTATATTATGCATAATTTTTATTTAGAATATGATTATTGTAACTATAATCCTGTATTTAGCTCTGGGAAGTGGGGGGGGAAGTGGGTGGGTTTGGGGTGGGAGGGATTTGGGGATATATTGTAAAATTTTGTTTTTGTAAAACTCTTTAATAAAAAAAGAAAAGAAAGGCAAAATGATGGAAAGAGATGCTTAGGTGGATCTTGGTCAATGGAATACTTATTCATTTATTACATTCCATTGTTAAGCATCATCAGAGGGGAAAGAAGGATCCATGGCATCTTAAACACTGGCAATCACTATCCATCTGTCTATCCGTCCATCTCTCTCTCTCTCTCTCTCTCTCTCTCTCTCTCTCTCTCTCTCTCTCTCTCTCTCTCTCTCTCTCTCGTCTTTCTCCTGTCTATCTTTTTTTCTCTTTTTCATCTTTATCTCTCCTGTCTGTTTTTCTGTCTGTCCATCCACCCACCCACCCATCATATCATCTATCTATTTTCTTTCTCTCATCTTTCTCTCTTGTCTGTCTGTCTGTTATCTATCTATCTATCTATCTATCTATCTATCTATCTATCTATCTATCTATCATCTAATCTATCTATCTATCTTTTTTCTCTCTCATCTTTCTCTCTCCTGTCTGTCTATCTTTTTTCTCTTTTTCATCTTTCTCTCTCCTGTCTGTCTTTCTGTCGGTCCATCCATCCATCCACCCACCCACCCATCATATCATCTATCTATTTTCTTTCTCTCTTCTTTCTCTCTTCTGTCTGTAATCAATCTCTCTCTCTCTCCCTCTCTCTCTCTCTCTCTCTCTCTCCATTCATCCATCCATCCTATCCCCAACATTAAAATAAAATCTAGTTTGGATAAACCCTGGAAGGAGAGGTAATAACACCTCTTTCTTCAATGCTATTTGTTGGGGCAGGTGTGTGTGTGTGTGTGTGTGTGTGTGTGTGTGTGTGTGTGTGTGTGTGAAAGAGAAAACCTGTTTCCTAAGCTGCACTGAAGGGATAAAGAGGCCTTTGGGCTGAGTAGTTGTTTTATCCCCAACTGGGAAAATAGCCCAGCCATGATAGGAAGATTGAAATCACATCAGTGACGAAGAGTTTAGACTTTTCCTCCCAGTACGGCTGTTTGGTTCTTTCCCCTTTCACATCTATTTGTTTGCTTCAGTTATAGATCTGCCGTGTCATTTGGGTTTCCGCTCTAATCCAGAGTTTCTCAGCCTTGGCTACTTTAAGAGGTGTGCATGTCAACTCCCAGAATTCCTTGGCCAGCAAGGGTGCTCTAAGATTATGCTGGCTCAGGAATCCTGGGAGTTGAAGTAAAGGGGCCATAACTGCCCATCCCTGCTCCGCTGAATCTCTAACTCTCTTTAATTCAGGGCCTGTAGAAAATTGTTCTACAGGACAAACAGAGTCATATGATTTTCCTGTTTCAGCTGACCTGGAAAGCTCAGGATAAAGGCATATTTTCTTCCTTTTCCCTCGTCATCTCAAGAACATCCATTCCAGGTAAAATCAGCTGGGATTCTCCATGTGGGATAGACCTACTCTGGCGCATTAAGCTATAAGCAACACAGCGTTAAAACAAATGGCAGGATGGATAGAAGTTAGAGGCAACTTGAATCGAATCCCCAAAAGGTAAAAAGGTAAAGTTTCCCCCGCACATGCGTGCCAGTCGTTTCCGACTCTAGGGGCCGGTGCTCATCTCCGTTTCAAAGCCGAAGAGCCAGTGCTTGTCCGAGGATGTCTCCGTGGTCATGTGGCCGGCATGACTAGACGCCAAAGGCGCACGGAACGCTGTTACCTTCCCACCGTAGTGGTCCCTATTTTTCTACTTGCATTTTTACGTGCTTTCGAACTGCTTGGTTGGCAGAAGCTGGGACGAGTAACAGGCGCTCACTCTGCTACGCAGCACTCGGGATTTGACCCGCCAAACTGCCGACCTTCCAATCGACAAGCTCAGCGTCTGTTTGTGTATTTGGATTTTGTGCCAAGGCACTTATACGTGACTTTGCTGCCTGCCAGCTCGTATTCCAAGCAACCAACTAACTTGAAAGGAAATAACCAGAGAATATTCCCTTGACATAAATGCAGCATCAGCAGGAGCTAAAAGAGAACAGAAGATCGGAGTTCACTTAGCTGTAATAATTACCATTTCTTTTTCTTTCTTTTTTTTAAAAAAAACCAGCATTATTCCTTCCACGCTGTCTTATTCTTCCATGGAGTTTGTTAATAATTATCTGGGCTTTTAAAATATATGTGCTTCAACTCCTCCCCTTCTCCCCTTTTGAAATAATAATGAAGATAACAATATCCAAGTTAAGGAAACAAAAGGTCCTGACTTTTTTTTTACTAACAATGGCACTTATTTATTTGGAGATCTTTGGTGTCAGTAATTTTTTGCTCTTCACTTGCAGAGCTGCAGTACAGTATGTGGAGTATTTGCTAAGCCTGTACTATGGCTGAGCCTGTTTAGCTGTTTAGCCTATTTAGCTGGACAAGGTTAGCTAGCAGCTGTCACCTGGCATAGTAGTGAATTATATTAAATTATGTGGTCAAGGAATGGAACATTTCTCATAGTTATTCCATTTTTAGTGGCAACTCCAACAGCTTGTTCATTTTCTTAAATGCTCTTCAAGTAACCCACTTTTCTGCCCTAGGATTATCAATTAATCAATCAATCAATCAATCAATCAGAATGGAGCTGGAAGGGACCTTGGAGGCCTTCTAGTCCAACCCCTGCTCACTTTCCTATACAACTTCAGATAGGTGGTTGTGCAGTCTATATTATATATTATATAGTAGCTCAGGTTTGAATCTTCAGGGGCACAAAGAGAAGACTATAAAAAACATACATTTTTTTTTCATCCCGAGTAAAATGAAAATCAACCTTTAAGTTGAACCGGATGTGAAACACAATTAAAAAAAAGGCACAATCGTATTCATCACTCCTTGAATTAATGTAATTTGTTTGATTTAGACCATCAAAACAGCTAAGTAGAAGCAGAGAAAACAGATAACTAAATGCAAGTTAAATAAAACAAGAAAGCAGATTAAAAAAAATCAAGTTGGGAAATCTAACCAGGTTAGGTGATCCATCTCGCCTTCCAGATCTGTTGCTGATTCAAGTAATAATCTTTAGATCAAGCAGCAGATTAACTGCCTGCAAACACAAGTGAGAAGAAGTCAATGTAATAGGAACACGGAATGATATCCCAGCTCCCTTCGTTTAAAAGAGAAAAAAATAAAATAAAATATATGATATTGAGATATGGCAGATGTACCATTTCTAGAAGGAATTTAAATGTGACCTTTCCTTTCCCGAGTCTGAGAAGTTCAGTCCCACTGAAATTCATCTGTCAATTCAAATATCATGGTGTTTTGATTACCCAGCCATTCATTTGCCGTTAAATGTTCCTGAAGTTATTCTGACCTTGTGGAGATATACAGTACTTTTATGGATTTGGTGGTTGTCAGTTAGCTTCTAGAAGGATTCACATGGATTTGCCTTTTACAACCCAATCTCAGGGATGTTGTCATCTGTCTTTTGGCATGGTACGGAAGAGCTGAGTTAGGAAGCTATAGAGCCTTTGTTACGAAAAATGATAAATAACGAAAATGTGAAAGTGCCTGTGTTAAAATGTGGAGATGCCACGAGAAGGCAGGTAGCAAAGGAAAATATATTTCTTGTTCATGTAAGTATGATGTGTAAGAGGGTTTAACGGAAGCTTCCGGCAATCTGGAAAGCTTTTCAAAACTTCAGATGAGGATCTAGTGGAATATTAATCTCTAATTCCAACCAGGAAAAGTCAAAGAATCTGCCCTATTTCTGTGGTATCTTTTGCTGCTGCGTCATTTGTTGCACACACATCTGCCGAAAAATGAGTGTATTGGCTCACAAAGGAGACATGAAAATGCAACCCAACTCTTGAGTGATAGTTGCTCAGCGTTCAACTTGACAGTTGAACTTCCCCTGTACCTTTCAGCTCCAGTTATACATGTGGCTATTTGCTTTATTTATTGCAGCATACTATCTTGGCTCATACATCCTCTACTTCTAAAGGTGTGATGTTCTTTCAAACTTCCTTACAGTAGTTGCATGAAAAGGCCATTTGTTTTTCCCATATTAAACTCTCTCCTTTTTTTTTGCAGGTAGTACTGCTGAAAATTTCCAATTAAAGTAAATTAACTTCACTTCATTAAGTGCATGAGTAATGGCCAAAGGAAATAGTATTTGGAGGGGCGGGGGTTCAGATTGTCCAGATACTGTAAATGTGGAAAGTGGGCATCCATAGCAATTCTAGTGTTAGCTAACCAAGAAATTCTCTGTATCTTCGCTTCTCTTTCAGACTTATGCCTTTGGAACTATTAAAGTGGGAACTGTGGGTTTGGTTCTATTCACATCCCAAATTAAAACTTTGTAGCTGAGGAAATGGTAGCTAAAAGTGTGGCAATGAACTAGCTACCAAGACACGATATTGAAACAAGAGAAGGAAAAGTAGAGAACTACGCCTTAGACCAGGGGTCGGCAACCTTGGCTCTTTTATGACTCGTGGACTTCAACTCCCAGAATTCCTGAGCCAGCATGGCACAGCTTGGAAACCCCTCCCTTTCCCCATCAGCGTGGCTGGCTCAGGAATTCTGGGAGTTGAAGTCCACGAGTCATCAAAGAGCCAAGGTTGCCTACCTCTGGCCTAGGCCATCCTTGGCATCTCTATGACTTGTGGACTTCAACTCCCAGAATTCCTGAGCCAGCATGGCTCAGCTTGGAAACCCCTCCCTTTCCCCTCAGCGTGGCTGGTTCAGGAATTCTGGGAGTTGAAGTCCACGAGTCATCAAAGAGCCAAGGTTGCCTACCCCTGCGGCTTAGACTATACCCATAGGAAGTTGGCTCTGGAAGAGCAAGTCTGAGAGATGATAAAACAGTTATTCTTCAATCTTGGCAATTTTAAGGTGAATGGACTGGTGTCTACCCATCTTAACATTGCTAAGATTGAGAGACACTGGCATAGATGAAGAAAGGACTCAGCTCAGAATAGGATGGCCAAGATTCCAGGAACTATTTTCACTTGGTCTCATGCTTGAAAGACTGAACATGTCCTCTATTTTCTTTGGTAATAATAATAATAATAATAATAATAATAATAATAATAATAATAATAATAATAATAATAATAATAATAATAATAATAATAATAATAATAATAATAATAATAATAATAATAATAATAAGGTAAAGGTTTCCCCTGCTCAGATGTACCTGGGGTACATCTCTGTTTCTTAGCCAAGGAAACCATTTTTGCCTGAAGATCATTCATAGCAGATTCTCCACCAATTATTATAAAACCTTTGGTGTTAATGCTTTGTGATCCATTAAGTTTTTCTGTAGCAACACTTTCTTAATAATCTGATACTGAATATGGCATTTATTTTTAAGTATTGGTAACAATTTCTTATTTGTTTAGGTTTTATTCTTTCCTATGGCATTACTTTATCTCCTTCTTGCCTCTCTTTTTTTCATTCCCCGCTGTCATAAGCTACTTCAAAAACATGAGAAACGTGAGATCAAAAGTGAATATACAATAGCAGTAGAAATATGCATTGTGTTTAAAATTCTAAGGTACTGTATATACCTCTGGGGAACAATACTTTTAGCCAGGCTATTTATTCAGGACACTTACCTGCATTAGCAAATATGCAATTTAAGTATCAGCAACAGTGAAAATCATAGATACGTTACAGAAAATCATAGATTTGAAAGTTAAGATAACATAATAGTGATTTTGTTGTGTGTACATAGAGCATGATGGGCATGAAGTGAATTGTCTGCCACTTAAATCCACCATGCATGGAACAGAAAAAGAGATAAATATTTGAAAAAATGATAGTTGTTTTTTTTTTAAAGGAAAGACTTCTAGAAGAATAGATGAACTGCAAGAACAAATATGCTATTTTTCTGGCTTTCAAAACATCTTGAAGGATTCAGTGGTTCTGTAAGACTTTTATTAAGTATCAACAAAAGATAAAATACAAAGTAACAGAAAGGAAAAAAGGGGGAAAAGGAGGTCAGGGGGGGGGAAGCAAAAGCAAAATATAGAAAAAAGAATAACTTCTAACTTTCTTCAATACGTATACAAATATAAAATACTTTAATCTTTTGCAGGATCCAATCTGAGTCCGTCTCTGGGACCAAAGTTTTATTCTTCCAAGTGTCTTCTTCTTTTAATCTTTTGCTCTAAAATTAACCAATAATACACAGTATTTCTATAATCGTAAACAATTGTAACAGTCAAGTCCCAGAGTTAAAAAAAGTCGTATCTTTTAGTTTCAAGCACAAAGTCTAAAAATAGTTTTTGAGTAAGAAACAAAGCTAGACAAAGCCTTTTCTTTAATCAAAGCCGGCAGTTTCACCATCTCCACTAACTCTATTAAATTCACCATCCATTCTTCCATTGTGGGCTTTGTAAACCCTCCCATCTCTGCCCATACAATAGACTTGTGGAGTGGATATATTGTGGAGTGGAAAGAATGGATTGATTATATCCAGAATAAATATGGGACTAAAAAGTTTCACCTAGCATTTGAATAAGTATCGATGTGATATTTACATGGCTTGTAGTTATTTTATAAGAGTTAAAGTGCGATAGATTTAATAGTTTATTGTTGTTTGCATAAGGTAGATTATGATTGTTTGTATTTTTATACCCTGTATTTAGCTCTGGGAAGTCGGGGAGGGGGGAGGGGGAAGGGAGGGAGATGTTGGGGAAGGTTGGGGAGAGGGGAGGGGCCTGGGAGGGGTTTTGTTTTGTTAAAAAAATGTATTGTAAAACTTTTCAATTAAAAAAAATAGACTTGCTGCTAAACAAAGTCCATCATCTTATAGAAATTCTCTTTCACATTGTAATTCAGCATATGTTTCAAATCTTTACTCCACATATTTTCCCATTGATCAGGCATTAGGTTGTATCCATTTTTTCGCCCATTTGATCATAAAATCTTTAACATGTTCATCTCCCATATTCTTTTTCAATAAAGGTTTATACATCTTAACATTGACATGTTTAGCATGAATACAGAAATCCAGTTCAAAGTCAGTTTTCTCATTTATAAAAACAAAATTCTTCTTGTCCAACATGAATCTCTCTGTCAACTAAGTGTAATCCCACCGTTGACAAATTTGACCTCCCATTTCCAGTCCTTCTCTGGTGTTTAATTTAGGCTCTCCTTCCAAAAAAAGTCAATAAATCAGCATAGGTCAATCAAGCTTGTGCAATTGTCATTTCTCTTCGTTAAAAAAAAAGCTTCTTGGGGTCGATCTTAGGGGTCAATCATGGTTGATGTCTATTCCAAACTTTCAGGATGGCATGCCTAACAAAATCAGTCCTGAAAATCAGTATTAACTTTTCAGTCCTGAAAATCAGTATTAACTTTAATTTTATCATACCATAAGTAGCTGTGTTACCCAAGTCTCAAACCATATCCATCCAGCTCCAATAACCTCCAATTTCCCAGAGTCGCCCAGTCTTTCATTTCTATTAGACAGGAAGCAGCAGCAGTTATCCAAGTTTATCTTTCTTTCTTTGACATTTTATAACATGTAGGATTCAGTGGCAGCCACACATAGTCATTTGAATGAGCTTGGCTCCAAATCAAAAATTCTATCAGCTGTAGATTCTCCAGACAGGCTCTGACCAGTGTGTATCCCATGTGAAGTCACCAATGACCCCTCAAAGCAGAGGTCCCCAACCTTTTGGGCTCCAGGGACCAGTTCCATGGTTTCTGCGGACCGGAGGGGGCGTGGTTTTGTGTGCTGCCTGCATCTCATGGATGGGGCTTTGCTTATTTGTGCTGGCATGCCGTACCCCAGTACTGGCCCACGGACTGGGGGTTGGAGACCCCTGCCTTAAAGAACTTAAATTACAGGCAAGTAACCAGTTAATTCCTTCTGTAATATAAAAGCTAGCTCTTATGCTTCCAGAATGCAGATCATCATCCAGGCCATAGTTGTCCCAAAGGTGTTTTTTTGTCCCTTGAAGACATTTCACTTCTCCCACAAGAAGCTTCTTCATTTCTGACTGAATGGTGGAGAATGGGAGGATTCATATTCCTTGCAGTCATCTGGTCATTAGCACTCTTTCTGAGAATCGTTGAGGCCACTTGGAGGTTTATCTGTGCCCTCTGGTGTCATCTGAATAATGCAAATGGGAAATGTGGAACGTTCTTGGAACTGCTGAAAGGGCTGTATTGTAAACAGGATGAGAAGAAAAACATGTTCAAGGAAAAAAAACACAAAGTCCAGTTGCTTTTTGAAAAAGCACCTTTGGGACCTGGATTTGATCCATCCAAGAGAGAAAACAGAACGATAGGTTAATTCATGCAAATATAGAGATTAACTTTTGAGGGTGAATTAACCACTTGGAACCATATCACCTACGGATACAGTGTTTTTTCTATGGAATCAGACACCACTGCAGTTTTGAGATTGTTTGGCTTAATGAAACCTTTACAGCATCTCTTAATTTCATCTTTTATGACTGCAGATTTTTATGGCCACAGATTTTCCACAATAAACAAAAGGATATTTTCTCTCCACCTCTTCTTTTAAAAGGGGTGGTGTGCAATCCATTTCTTTGGAAGGTTGGATTATTATATGCAGTTAATAAATGACAGAGAGCAGATGGTTCCTTTCCCGCTATAATTCTTGCAGGGGCTGTATTAAAAGTAGGAGAACATGTGTTTCATTTGGACTGTCAACTGATGGTCATTCTCTGAGTGAGTTTTAATACCTGTGCTGCAATTCAAACCTGAAGGACGTGGTGTGAATGTATGCTTAAGTATTGTGTATATTATGCAAACAGAACAGCTTCATTTACAGTTTCATTTAGATGTCTAGAGCCAAATATTTCCTGAACATTTCTTTCCTATTTCAACATATGGTAATAGCTCAGTGTATAGGGTTTCATATATCATTTGCAACAGGGACTCCTGAATGCTCGTGAAGCTAGAAGCGCGGAAAGATCATTCAAGGAAGGTGTAGCAAGCTATAATTGCAATACAGCTAGTCCTTTAACTGAGATTTAGCGGGCTATGAAAAATGTAATCTTACACTTCTTGTTCCAGGCAAGATGATTTGTGACTATCTGGGTAATCAACACTCTCCAGACACTGTGCATTCTGCATACGAATTTCCTGTGGAAGTTGGGAGGATGGCATGGTGCTTTGGTGTGTGGCTGTTGCGTGTTTGTTTATTTGCAGGGCTTACAGGGCACTCCATCTGCCAGCTCTGAGCAGCGTACAATTCCCCAAGAGGTAATTTGGATTAAAATTATGCCATCAATTAAAGCAACATCTAGAAGTATTCCCGTGGAACCAGGAGTCACAACTAACAATATTAATAATGATGAAAAGAGAGCCACGCTGCCAATTCAGTTAAACAAACCAGGTCCCGTTGCTTGATAGGAGAACTGGGTTTTCGCCAGCTTTCTGAAACTCAGATAAGACAGGGTGCTCTTCTAGAAGAAAGGGCAGCACCAGAAAAAGTGGCCTTATGTGGCCCCAAAATAGGATGACCTCCAAGGACATTTGAGAGCCAGCAAAGTGGAGACCAAGAGTTCTCATCCCACTTTCGTCACAAACCCAGCTGGGTGGCCAATCCTTCTCCCTCAGCCCTAGGAAGAAGGCAACGACCAGTGACTTTGGATATCTTGCCAAGAAAACTTCAGGGGCTTCTCCAGGCAGTTGCCAGGAGTCAACACTGACTCAAAAGAAGGTAGTGTGGGTGCTTTAAGGAATGCCCATCTCAACCCAAGGCACTGCATTAAAATCCAAAATATGACAATTTGCAAGGGCAGCTAAGAACTGATTTGATACTGTGGTTATAATCCTGGCCTGCAAACCAGAAGATTCTGAATGCTAGGTTTCCTTGGTCATGAAAGTCCTTTCTCTCAGTCTAACCCGCTTTGCAGGGTGGCTGTTGTGGGAAATAATAATATTGACAAAATCCCCATCAGTCAATTGCAAAAAGCAGCATTATTTGGAATGCCTTATATCCTATGATAAGGGACACGGTGGCTCAGTGGGTTAGGACACTGAGCTTGTCGATCAGATGGTCAGCAGTTTGGCGGGTCGAATCCCAAGTGCTGCGTAGCAGAGTGAGCGCCTGTTACTCGTCCCAGCTTCTGCCAACCTAGCAGTTCGAAAGCACGTAAAAATGCAAGTAGAAAAATAGGGACCACTACGGTGGGAAGGTAACAGCGTTCCGTACGCCTTTGGCATCTAGTCATGCCGGCCACATGACCACGGAGACGTCCTCGGACAAGCGCTGGCTCTTCGGCTTTGAAACGGAGATGAGCACCGGCCCCTAGAGTCGGAAACAACTAGCACACATGTGCGGGGGAACCTTTACCTTTACCTTTTACCTATATCCTATGATAATAGAATAGAATAGAATAGAATAGAATAGAATAGAATAGAATAGAATAGAATAGAATAGAATAGAATAGAATAGAATAGAATAGAATAGAATAGAATAGAATAGAATAGAATAGAATAGAATAGAATAGAATAGAATAGAATAGAATAGAATAACAGAGTTGGAAGGGACCTTGTAGGTCATTAGTCCAACCCCCTGCCCAAACAGGAGTCCCTACACCATTTCTGACAGGTGGCAGTCCAGTCTCTTCCTGAAAGCCTCCAGGGATGAAGCACCCACAACATCTGAAGGCAGTCTGTTCCACTGGTTGGTTGTTCTCACTGTCAGGAAATTTCTCCTTATTTCCAGGTGGAATCTCTCCTTGATCAGTTTCCATCCGTTATTCCTTGCCTGGCCTTCAGGTGCTTTGGAAAATAGGTTGACCCTTTCCTCTCTGTGACAGCTGCTCAAATATTGGAGCACTGCTCTCATGTCTCCCCTGGTCCTTCTCTTCACTAGACTAGCCATGCCCAGTTCCTGTAGCCGTTCTTCATAAGTTTTAGCCTCCAGACCCCCAGTTATCTTTGTTGCTCTTCTCTGCATTTTTTCTAGAGTCTCAACATCTTTTTTATAGTGTGAAAACCAAAATTGGTTGCAGTATTCTAGATATGGTCTTACTAAGTCTTTATAGAGTGGTACTAGAACCTCCCGTGATCTTTATTGTATCCCTCTGTTAATGCAACTTAGGATTGTGTTGGCTTTTTGGGCTGCTGTCACACACTGTTGACTCATATTTAATTGACTGTCCACTAAGACTCCAAGGTCCTTCTCACAGTTGCTGCTATTAAGTCTGGTTTCACCCAACCTATATGTGTACATTTGGCTTTTCTTGCCTAGGTGTAAGACTTTACTTTTTTTTAACATTGAATTTCATTTCGTTAGCTAGGGTCCAGTGTCCAATTCTGTCAAGATCCCTCTGGATCTTGAGCCTATGATCGAGGGTGTCGGCTATTCCTGCCAGCTTAGTGTCATCTGCAAATTTAATAAGTTCCCCTTCTATTCCCTCATCTAGGTCATTGATGAACATGTTGAAGAGTACTGCGCCTAGAACAGAATCTTGTGGTACCCCACTGCTTACTTCCCTCCCATGTAGATGTAGTATCATTAAGGACTACTTTTTGAATGCAGTTTGTCAGCCAGTTAAAAATCCATCTCGTGGTGATGCTGTCTATCTCACTTTTTTTAAGCTTACCAAGAAGTAGGTTGTGGTCTACTTTGTCGAATGCCTTGCTGAAGTCCAAGTATACCATGTCCACAGCATTCCACTGGTCCACCAATTTCAAAGAATGAAATATAAGATTGTTTTGGCATGACCTGTTTTTAACAAGACCCTGGACTAAACATAATGTGGTAATAATAAGCAGGTAAAAATATGTAGTGTAAGTACCTCCACGCTGCTGGGCTAGCAAAATGATGCCATAAGCAGAGCTCCATATGCAAAGATTGTACTCTCCAGAAATATTTCATTACAATCTCATTGATTCTTAGTTTCCTATTCAAGAAAAAAAAAACTGTTAATCATGTGGAACAGAAGCTGAACTGAAGTATGGCTTTCTTTTCTCCTAGCTCTTAAGACAGAATAAAGGATTATATTATAAAGACCTTATCAGAACAGTAAAATATTGCTGTGTTAGTGCTTCTTAGGCTTAAACATTTTAGAAACACTCTAATCTTTTAAAAACAGATTAAGGAATGGCACTGCGGCTGACAATCTGCCTGCTGAGTGCTGGGATGATGCAACCGGAAGCAGTGGAGATGTTAAACCAAGGTGTCAGCTTTTCTAGTCAAAATGTCAGTGCACTATTAACTCCAGGATGATTTCTATAAGCTCCAGTTACTTGAATGAACTATTTTGAAATCTGGTGATTCCTTCTCAGGCTGCCTGAGGTGTGGTTAGTTTTATCCAGACGGAACAGGGGTGTCAAACTGCCGGCCCGTGGGCTAGATGCATCATGCCGAAACCACGTCTATTGCCGGCAATGGAAAAACAAGTCACGATACGTTGTGACACGTCACATGACGTTGCGAGTTTGACACCCCTGCAGTAGAATGTAGGAGATGGTGAGTTCTAATTTTGTCTTAGGCATGAAGGCAGGCTGGATGATTCTGGGCCAATCACCAGGAGACAGGGAAGTCTAGTCCCACCATTGCTATGAAAGGCAGCTGGGTGACTTTGGGCCAGTCCCTGTCTCTCAGTCCAACTGACCTCACAGGGTTGTGGTTGTGAAGAAAATAGGAGGAGGAAAGTGTGTTGGATATGTTCACCACCTTGAATTATTTGTAAAAATAATAAAAGGCAGGATATAAAGAAAGAAAGAAAGAAAGAAAGAAAGAAAGAAAGAAAGAAAGAAAGAAAGAAAGAAAGAAAGAAAGAAAGAAAGAAAGAAAGAAAGAAAGAAAGAAAGAAAGAAAGCCTTGTTCTTTAATGGCTTGTTTTTACATTTTTACATGTGTGATTCCTGCCTGTGTTTGCCTTGAGGAGGGATGATAGCTATCCATGTATGAGAATGAGGATAGCATTTTCTTAACTGTGGTTCATGGATTATTAGCGTAATTGTCAAAATCCATCTGGAACGTTTTATGAGTCCCCTGGTGCCAATGAATTACAAAGAAAACAGAAAACTTCTGTACTCAGACTACTTGGAAGAATAGGATGACAATACTTTTTCTTATTTATTCCCATCATTGCCTCCTTATTTTGAGGCACAACGTCCAGATGAATCTAAATTGACAGAATCCGTGAGCCTGTGGGAAAGGGAGAAGTTCTCACGGTATTTCTTAATTTTCATCAGTTACTAACTCTGATTAGTTGTTTCCTTCTCTGCTGTTGTGTTTTAGAGCTCTCTGTTAACTGACAAGCTGTTGAGAAATATCGGGTCCATTAAAAGAGTACAATGGAAAGATTTGTGAATGCTTAAATGCACAATTTCTTAAAAGAATGCTCTACAACATTTCCCTTCCTGATGTCTGTGAAAGATCAATGCCCCGATATTGAGGGAGCAATAAATACCACCTGCAAAAGACAGATGAAATATGCTGCAATGGGTGGTAACTGAGATGCCGCCAGCCACGGCTGGGCACATTTTAAAAACTATGAATTCGACAGGCAGCACGGAGGCCTCTCTTTTTGCTAACCAGCCATAAAGAGCCAGAAGACCAAAATGCAGGATTGATTCAGGGTTACGTGAAGAGATATCATGGATATAAAGCTGTGGGACTGAAACTGATTTAAGATTAAATATGAAGTGACTTGGTTCCACCACATAAATTCCTGCTGTCCATAAGCAGGTGATAGTTTCAATAACTTCTATATCCACATTTTTTCCTGCTAATCAGTCTGCTTCATCAAAGCTCGTTTTCTGAGCAGTCAAATCAGCAAGACACGTGTATAGGTAATCCTTGACTTCAAACCATTCAAAGTTACGGTTGGGATTCCTCGCCAGCCAGTGGATCCGGCAGCTGAGTCTGAGGAATCAGAGGAGGAGGAGGAGGAGGGGCCTGGAATGACATCAGAGTCAGAGGAAGGCTCTGAGAAGCTCCAAGACTCACAGTCAGACGAGGAGCCTGGCCCCTCTACTCGCCCTCAGGCTGAGACACAGCTGTGCTAGGAGTCTGAGTTGGACAGTGATGAAGCACAGCTGGGATAAATCCAGGATGCATGAAAACGCTGGCAAGAAAAGAGAGTAGGACAGAGGAATGCAATGGGGCAGCTCCAAAGGCAAAGGAGAAGGCATTAGGAAAGCCACGCCTTGGCTGCATAATAAAAAAGGAAGGTGTGGGAGGTGCTGGTTGCCGAAGGGAACTGTTTGTGTTGAGGATGGAGTTTCTGTGAACTATGTTTGTTTGAACCAGGTCTGTGAATAATAAAAGGGGTTTTGGTTTTTGGTTCCTGCCTGTTTCTTGGAAGAGGGGTTTCTCCTTGTGAGCATAACAAGGACTCACGTGGGCTGGGACAGAACAGTCACAAAGGCACTGAACAAAGTGGCATATGAGTGTTTTTCACACTTAAGGCTGTTGCAGTATCTCCATGGTCACATGATCAAAGTTCGTCCACTTGGAAACTAGTTCATATTTATGATGGTGGCAGCGTCCCAGGGTCACGTGATCCCCTTTTGCGACTTTATGACAAGCAAAGTCAATGGGGGAAGCCAGATTCACTTAAACAACCATGTTATTAACTTAACAACTGCAGTGACTCCCTTAACAGCTGGGGCAAGAAAGGTTGTAAAAAAAAGGGGCAAAACTCACTTAACAACTTAGCAACAGAAATTTTGAGCTCAATTATGGTCGTAAGTCAAGGACTACCTGTACTTTCTAACTGTTTCCAAATTCTGAAGAGCACTAACTTTAGCACACATCAGTATTCTCCCCCCAGCAGCAGTTCTAGAGGACGCGGTGGCTCAGTGGGTTAGGACACTGAGCTTGTCGATCAGATGGTCGGCAGTTTGGCGGGTCAAATCCCGAGTGCCGCGTAACAGAGTGAGCGCCTGATACTCATCCCAGCTTCTGCCAACCTAGCAGTTCGAAAGCACGCAAAAATGCAAGTAGGAAAATAGGGACCACTCCGGTGGGAAGGTAACAGCGTTCCGTGCACCTTTGGCATCTAGTCATGCTGGCCACATGACCACAGAGACGTCCTCGGACAAATGCTGGCTCTTTGGCTTTGAAACGGAGATGAGCACCGGCCCCTAGAGTCGGAAATGACTAGCACGGATGTGCGGGGGAACCTTTACCTTTAGCATATATAATCTATAAGGATCCTAGGCCCTGCCTTGTTGCTAGTGAAATATCTGGCAAGTTTTGATCTTTTTGATGTAGTTACTGTGATCACATCACCATGTCTCACTTTCCCTGTACACAGCCAGACTTCGTTGTCCTGCCTGAAAGTTGAACACAATCTGAGTGCCCAGTGATGAATCTACCACGAATTATAACATTCTTATCCTGTTTTGTGCTTTTATTTTTTATTTGTAATGTTGTTGTTGTTTTTAATTTTGAACTCGGGTCTGTGACCATAATATTATCTATTCATTTATCATTAGAATTTACTGTTTTGACTTAGTCTCTTAAAATGATTTTTTCTATGTCAATAATAATAGTTTTACCACAGAGCAATGATGTTACTTTTTAATATACAGTATACAAATTAGAACTCATTTTCTGATGCTGTTGGATAAATTATGCTTATTTTTCTTCTTCTTTGTCAGTCAGGGTAAGGCTCCAGTGAATATGGACAATGCTTCACTGTTAAAGCTGAATACCCATTGATTACCTTTTCAAAATGGCTTCTTTTGGGGGGGAATATTTTTACACGTTTACAAAGAGAACTGTCTCGAACTGGTTCGTACCATTTTAGAACGTTTGGGATTGTCTGGTTCTTTTCCATTACCATTCAATTATAGTCTGTGCCTTTTGCTCGGAATGCACTCAAGACAGCAAATAATGAAAGAAAGGAAAAACCCACACAAACAAGCTGACAAAAATAAAAAAGGCAGGCTAACTGGAAGACCTTGATTCCTTTTTTAAAAAAAAAAAAAAAAAAGCAGACGCAATGGCAGCTGAGTGCGAAGGAAAACCTGTTCATAACTTGAGATCACCCAAGAGATTTTCCAGTGTGTTCACCCGATAGAGCTAGGGAAGTCAGCACAACTCTGAAAGGTCTTCTGCTCATCTTAACGTCAGGACAGGCTGATGTTGAGCTAGGCTCTTGCACAAGCGATCAACTACAATGACTTTGTTACTCTTTCTACTTTCCTTGGACTGAGCCACTGTTTGCCCACTTCCTTCTCATGGCTTAGCTAATTCTTCTGCTAGGAGGAATGATAAGAGTTGGCTGTTTTGACATAACTAGGCAAACACACTTCTTGTTACTGGCACCACCCGAGAATACAAAGACAATTGGGGAGACTCCTATTTTGTGGGCCTGTTCTTTCAGAGAAATTTCATCCCCATCAAAGAGGCTGCAGCCCAGTTCTATGGAAGCCATAGCTATGTATGAAGTAGGAGCTAGCTTTCGTTTTGTGGTTGGAACAAAACCATTCAAATCTTTTCAAGCTGTACAGCCATGGGAACTCTTTACAAGACCCAAAGCCATAAAACTAAGTGGAGTAGTAATTTATACTGATGGCTACCTGTCATCCAACTAATTTAAAGAACGTGACCGGAGGGTATTTTCAAAATCATCATAAAATCACCATAGGGGATAATGGGAACAACAATTCTCTCATCAACAAAATAATCAGCTTAATTATCAATTATCAGAAAGGTCCCATGGTCTTATTTCAGTAAATAAATACTTCCATAAAAGCATGTTCTTTAATTAGCATATATAACAGGCAATCTCAGTCAATATTCTTTTTGATTGGCATCTCCTGGCCTGAATTTCAATAATATATCAGACTTTGCATAGCTGGGCTTGGCCAGGAGTTTTGCAATTCTTCCAAGCCAATATTCCTGCTTGGGAAAAATATTCTCTTCCAGCAATCCTGGGGGCAGTCTGACCTGCTTATATTTGCAAGTCTGTCGAGCTTCCATTGCATCTTAGAAGAAATTAGGGCTGCTTTGTGGGGTAAGGTCAGTTTGAAGGGTTGGGGAGCCGTATTACCATTCCAGCAGGCATCTGGCTGTGTTCCTGTAGAAGGTGAAGTTCCTCAGAGATGTGATCAAGCAGAGGGGTCTATGCAGTGACCAAGAACCATCCAGGACACTTACATTTACATGTTGCTTTTCACTTGGAGAGAAACCACCTGCAGTCTTCATTCCAACAAGACTCGGATTCTCTGCCTACCCAAAATTTTCATTTTGACTGAAGAAGTTACTTGGATGAGTAATGGAATGTATCAGTTTTAATAAACTTTGATCCAGTTTCTGTGATTTAACCTTTTTAGATACATCTAGGACACTGCAATGCACAGCCTCTGATAACTGTTGGTTGTGTTCTCTGGTACTGATGGAAGAGATTATTTGTAGGTCAGGACTGAACTGTGGTGTCCTTGGTGCTCTCTGAGCTTGGTTGTTTTCTTGCAAATGTTTCATTACCCAACTAGGTAACATCATCAGGGCTAGAAAGGGCTGGTGCTAAGCTCCCTTCTAACTGCATAGACCCCTCTGCTTGATGAGATTACCTAGTTGGGTAATGAAATGTCTGCAAGAAATCAACCAATCTCAGAGAGCACCAAGGCCCCCTGTGTCCTCTGGGATAATTTCAGTAAGGTGCACATGAGGTTCAACCAACCCAAGAGAAGAGATCTACTTCATTGTACCAAATCTTGAATGAAATCTTGATTAAATCATATGCCATCTATTTTGCCTTGCTTCTTCTGCATGATCCATATGCATATAAGCTGCGGCCAGCTCTTGCATTTGGAACGTTGGTTCCCTTCCAATCTAGCAGAACTATACCTCTCCTGGAAGGTTATTTAGTTAATGGTAAACGTGGAGCTATAAAGAATAGCTCCACACTGACAGTTCTGCAATTAACTTTTGTCAACGGTGCTGTACTGTGTAGCTGTTCAGTAGGCAACATGCATATAAATAATATGTGACATTCAAGCTTTGCAAAATGAAATGTTATTGACACGCTTGGAAGATGTCCATATACAAGATTTTGCTTTTACAAGATTTACCATACAATAAAGCTAGTGAGGAAATAAGAGGAGGCAGGGAGGGAGTATGTGTGTGGTGCAAAGTGCATTACATGCAAAACCTCAACTGTGTGACATTAAATTATATCTTAATGAAGTTATAGAAAGGCCTTTTGTGCTTGGTAAACCAAGCCAGCCCGCCCTGTGCTTTCATGCCGGCAGGCGTGTATGGAACCTGTTAGATTCATGCTATTAAATTTGTGAAGGGGGTTTCAGGTTTTGGCAGCCAGACCTCATTTTATCCATTTTATTTCACTATGTGTTCTTCAGTGTACCGAAAGTTGTGTGAAAGACTTCAGACTAAAATCAGGTCTCTTTTCGATTCTCCAAAAATTAAAATTAAAATGCTTCACATCAAGAATTCCCCTTTATTTTATATTCTGCAGCATTATCAATGCCATCTTCACTGCCCTAAACTCTTACCATACTTAAGAGATTAAGTAGGGCTCAAATTAGTTTATTGTCCAGTAGTAAATGTTTTCCTGCAGAACTACTATACAGCTGTAAAAAAATCCTCTGTGAATGTTCTCTAATTTATCAACTTCCTTGGTCCTTCAGATAACTTAACCTAAGAAATAAAAACTCCTAGAGTGGGGCATATTACAAAAATCTCTACCTGTCCTTTGTTGATCTCAAAATGGATAGAGTTAGAACTCTTGAGTGGGAGATCTTAAGAAAATCTCAGAATTGAATATGTTTGTACAAATGCAGGGAAAAAGCCACAATAAAATATTCCATGCTGTTGCATACCGGCAATTGTGCCTATGAGATGACCAGGGTTAAGCTCAACTGAAAGGAATCTTATTGTTTTATTGTCCTCAAATGTGTCTCCGCAACATTTCATCCCATTCTGTTCCAGACACTCCCCTGACTTTCAAGAACAGATTTTTCGGCAATTGTATCGGTGAAGTACAATTAATGAGCTTTTTTTTTCCCCCAAGAAAAATAAGAGAACAGTCTGCTTGCTGAAATCTGCCAAAGGTACAACAAAGGGGAAATCAGTTGTCCATTTGTTTTATGATTCTTTTTCCACTAGATTTGCACAAATGTGGTGTTTCAGTGATTTTTAAGGGAAAGTAAATAAAAGCTGAAGAGTGTGCAACCTCTGATGTGCAATCTGTCTTGAAATTTTGCTTCTTTGATGGAAATGTTGCAGGCCATTAGTCCAGTGTGAAGAGGAGAGCCTTGGGAGGTTTTATGAAAAATGACTGTGTACACAAAACATATGGGTGACTGAACATTTTTTTATATACTCCAAAATATTTCTATCACAAGACATTCGGATTATGTTGTGCAAGATAAGTTCTTGGATCAACTTTTCTCAACCTGTTTCCCTTCCAAGAGTTTTGTATTAGAAATTGGACACACCAGACTTTCAGTTTGATGTTGCAGTGCCACGGGCACAGGAAGCCGGGGCTCCATCTTTCATGTCCGAATTCGCCCTGCTGGGGAACTCTAGAAAGGGTTGAAAGTCTCCCCGTAGAGCTGACGAGCAAGGACGGGACCCCCGTTTGATAGTGGGAGGGCAGTGGCCCTTCCATTTGATCTGGGAAGCCCTCCAAACCAGCAGGAGAATGACTGGCCATATTTATATGGCCAATCACAATGCTGCTGACAGCTGAAGCAAAAAGCACCACCAAGCAACTTGCAAGCAACGCAGATGAAACTGGGTGAGACCTGATCCTCTCTTTAAGATCCCAAGTTTTGTTTCCTAAAAAAGCTGCCCAAAGCACTTTTCCCCCTGTGAGGAGAGAGAGAAGGGAACTTCTACACCACCCTCTAAGAAAAGCAGCAACTAACTACCCAGGGGAAACAGAGCAAACCATAAGTTTAATTTTAAACTAATTGGATACATATTTTTTGGGAACTCGGGGACTAAAAGTGTTCTTTCTTTCCTATTGGAGACTTCTGTCTTTAAAAAGAAAGACTAGAAAAACCACCATGTAAGTTTTGGACTTAAAAAGCTATAAAACAGCATTGGTGATATCTTGTGGCAAATTATGGTATTACAATTTGTTACTGCCTAAAAGAAACCTAAGGGACATGGTGGCTCAGTGGGTTAGGACGCTGAGCTTGTCGATCAGAAGGTCGGCAGTTTGGCGGTTCGAATCACAAGTGCCGCATAACAGAGTGAGTGCCTGTTACTTGTCCCAGCTTCTGCCAACCTATCAGTTCGAAAGCACATAAAAAATGCAAGTAGAAAAATAGGGACCACTACAGTGGGAAGGTAACAGCGTTCTGTGCACCTTTGGCATCTAGTCATGCCGGCCACATGACCACAGAGACGTCCTCAGACAAGCGCTGGCTCTTCAGCTTTGAAATGGAGATGAGCACTGGCCCCTAGAGTTGGAAATGACTAGCACGCATGTACGGGGGAAACTTTACCTTTACCTTTTAAAAGAAACCTGGCTTAAAGCCCAGACTTGAGATAAGATTTGTTTGGCCTTGACAGCTACTACCTTTGAAAAACCCAGGTGCAAATCTCTGGGCAGCCTATCTTTGTGGCAGGGATGATGAACTGTTTTGGAAACTGGCTTGCTTGAACTATGAATGTAAACTTTTACTGACTCTCAGAGCTATGCTTGTGGAACTACTTTTCTATTTCCCTGCGTAAGAAGCATATATTATTACACGAGATGATGGAACACCTTGGATTATAAACTCTTACTTGATAAACAACTTCTACTATAAAGACCACCTATAAAAAGTGAAATAGATGTCCCATACCCAGCTATAAAAGGTAAAAAAAAATATTTTTTAACGTTTTGACTCTAATGTCTTCAGCTTAACATATTATCAAGAAAATATGGATGAAGATCAGGAAAAAAATCTTTCCATGTTGAAATCAATACATGAAACTATTCTTTCAGCTCGTAATAAAATAAGAAGCAACACAAAGGAACAATGTTTTAGCTTAAATGTACAAACCCAGATCTTGATTACAAGCAAACAATTAACAACACAGAACACAAAAGGAAAATTGGAACAACTAAATGCTAAGATAGAGGATCAAACTGACCAACAGACCCAGCCAATTGAAAAATCAGAAAATGGAGTGACATTGAAAATGGAAAAAAAAAACTTTTCACAAAATAAGAGATCAGAATATATTTGAGAAAAAGGAAGAAGAACAGATTGAATGGAAGATAAAACTTAGGACAATTGTGGGAAATTGGAGTAACTGGGAGGCAGTTTAATGAATACCACTGGGCTTATTCTTCAAAAAAAAACTTCTTTCTTATTCCAAATAATATATATAAAAATAGAGGGAGAACTATTTGATGATTCATGGGCACTAGCGTGGGAGGTTAGCTGGCAAAGGAAGAAAGCTAGAGTAATGCTGAAGAAAATAATGGCTTTGATTTATTAGAGGAGATACTGTATTATTAAGTAGGTGGCTGAATATGGTGGACAATAGATAACTTTTAGAAAACAGAGCAATATTATAATCAAATAGATAAGATGCGTAACCAGAATATTAGACTTTGGTATGAAGAGAAAGGGAGAAGTTGAGATAAGGGAAACTTTTGGTCACCTAAACATAAAGTACTTGAAAATCGTAAATAATAGTGTTACTTTGAATACTGATAGGAAATTAAAGCCTGAAAAATAAGCAATAGCAGGACATTGATTGTATTCAAGGATTAAGTGCAAATGAAATTAAGATATGTCTAAGCTAAAACGTATTGGTAACGGTAACAAAGATGTTTTTATTTAGTTGATAACAATAAAATGGACAATGTGAAATTTAAGTGGGCCACGAACAAGGAGTATATATTGGAGGTGGTGACCCTTTGAGAGCTGTATGCAATGAAATTTCATTTTGATGTATGCCGATTGGTGTACATTCAAAGTGACAATAAAGTTATCATTATCATTATCATAAGAATTGTACTAGCCCAATATGAGATAATAGATATTAATGGAAAAGGAGAGGAAATATTTGATGTTGTAATGTGAGATTTATACTAAAGATTTATGTACACTGCTGAACTATTGATTAACCCAGTCATCATGTTGCTTTTTAAATATTCAATTATAAAATGAGAAAATCAATAAAATATTATATATAAAAAAAGAAATTGGACACGTCGGCTAGGGCTTCTGAAAGTTACATTTTAACACATTTGAGCTTGGTGAAGGCTGAGCTGAGTTGCATTTGACCAGGCTTGCTATATACAGGCAGACCTTGACTTATGACCAGGATGTCCATCGCTACCCAAGGTGGTTGCTCAGTGAGTTGCACCTGCAAACCTTTTTTTTTTTTTTTGCAAACCTTAGTGCCGGCAAAACTTTTTTTTGCCATAGTTGTTAAACATTTAACTGCAATTGTTAAGCGGATCACATGGTTGTTAAGGAAATCTGGCTTCCCCATTAACTTTGCTTGTGGGAAGCTGACTGGGAAGGTCTCAGATAGTGATCACGTGACCCAGGGATCCTGCAATCATCATAAATACACGTCCACCGCCAACAGCCAGAATTGTGATCACTTGCCACAATGATTGTAAATGCGAGGACCAATCAAAAGTCACTTTTTTCAGTGCTGTTGCAACTTCGAACAGTCGCTAAGTGAACGATGGTAAGTTAAGGGCTGCCTACAGTATGTACGCAATTTCTTATTTGTCAGCATGGTCATGCAATGAGTTGGAAGAAGGGTTGCCTTACGTTTGAAGTAGGAGGGATATTCTGACTTTGGAAGATTGGCAGAAGGAGAACAGGCCACCATAGTTGGAAATTCAAAATATTTCCTTGCTGTAAGGAGGTTAAATCTGTCCTTTGCCATTGCGTGTAGGAAGTCTTCAACTTTTGCTGAACAGTGGCAGCAAGAGTTCCTGAACTCTAAAGAACTAAAGAACAAAGCCGGAGAAATGAGACGAAGCAAGAAACAACAGAATAGTCAAATGAAGGTTTAGCAAGAGGAAAGCTGGAGAACTTTGCTTGTGTACATATTGAAGCAACACCAATCCTGGACTGCTTATGTTTGGGTTGGGTGCTTCTCTGTTAAAAACACTTTGGGATAGGAAAGCAACGTATAGAAAAATTCACAGGTTGAGAGAAAAGGTGTTAAGAAAAAAGCAATTATTTTACATATATATTTTAACATATACTGTACAGGTAGGAGAAAACGCAAAGCAATGTAAAGGGTTTTGTGTGTGCTTCTTTTCAATGGCAAAGCATTCAATGGGACGGTGGGGAATAAAATGGTGTCGAAATAATACAAGAAAGAAGATGATCTGTCCCTCCCTAACTGGAAATACCCTCCCACCATAGTGGTCCCTATTTTTCTACTTGCATTTTTACGTGCTTTCGAACTGCTAGGTTGGCAGAAGCTGGGACGAGTAACAGGCGCTCACTCTGTTACGCGGCACTCGGGATTTGACCCGCCAAACTGCCGACCTTCTGATCGACAAGCTCAGCGTCCTAATCCACTGAGCCACCACGTCAGTGGGAAGGTAACAGCGTTCCGTGCGCCTTTGGCGTCTAGTCATGCCGGCCACATGACCACGGAGACGTCTTCGGACAAGCACTGGCTCTTCGGCTTTGAAACAGAGATGAGCACTGGCCCCTAGAGTCAGAAACGACTAGCACACGTGTGCGGGGGAACCTTTACCTTTTTTAACTGGAAATAAGAAATATTCTTTTCCACAACCACCCCACTCCATTCTTCTTTTTTTTTTCCTTAGCCAAGTCTCCTTTGGGTGACTTTATCTGGTTTAACGGATGTCTTGTCAGAGTTATGGAGATAAATTGCTCAAAATTTGCTCGAATGTCTTGGAATATAGTTGGATGAGCTCCAGGGAATTGGTACCGGTTTTAGGAAGGCAGCTCCTCTACAATTTGTGCAACATGCTGGATAAATTCTCTGATTACCACTTCACTTAAGGTACATAAAAGGGTGTAAAAGCGTCAGCTCCTTGCTGAAGCGTTGATTAATTCCTACATTAGGCGTGGGCTTGCATAATGCTCGGAGAACGAGATCCTTTTAGTGTTTGAACTAAAGCGGAAGCAGAATTTCACTTTCTGAAGCCAAACCCCCACTTCTGTGGCATTGGTTCCATCCAAAAAAAGGTTCTTCTTGGCTATTTTGGCAGATCTATTAAGGAAGACCAGCTTAAAATAAATAAATAAATGAAGTGAGGGTGAGAGGATTGTGCTACGCATAAAAATAATGTCTTATGTCTTTTCTTCCATACTGAGATTCCTGTTGTGTCTTTAGGGTTCTGAGGTTGTGGGGTATCATTCTGGAAGATCCCATGCAAGCTTTATGAGCTGTGTAACATGCTTCAGCTATCTCCTAATTTACCTATAATATAGCTGCTAGAAATAAAATATTCTAAGCATATTGTAGGCCAGAGTATGTGTGATTTTTTTTGCAAATGTACAGCATTCTATTTGAACTATTTATTCACTTGTTTCTCTCCCTCTATCTTTTCTCCCTCTCCAGGCTGTGGAAACTAATCTGGCTTCTAAAGATAGTCACTGGGTCTACGTAAATGAGGTAAGAAAATTATGCAACGATGGCATGGTCCATGGTTTCTTTTCTCCACCCATGTAATTGTTTCCTGCCAAGTATTTCTTCAGTTTTGCTGGCAACAAACTATACAGTAGATACTGTCCATAGGGACCTCAGTTCTCCACCCACTTCTCCAAATGGTAGCATACCCATTTTCAGCTCTTAGTAGGTGATAGGATACTGTAGAAACCATCACTTCCCATGAATTTCCCATGTACTGTATGTCATCGGAGGCCGAATCCCCTATTTGAATTTGGCTGGTGGAAAAACTATGAAGAGGTCCCACCTATCTGAGATTGAGTTGAAATGAACGTTGTCTGTTAGAGTTCCCTTTGGTAGAACTGACCTTCCAGAAATAAGAAT